>NC_137455.1:208464019-208877019 GCF_964235325.1 Thermobia domestica
CAGCCAATCATATCTTCCGACATTGACACTGTACTCCACTCTAAACGAAATACTGCACCTGGTTTCGACAAAGTCACTTATCGCCTCATCAAAGCTACACCTCCTTCCTTCAATACTTTCCTTGCTTCCGTTTATAATTTCATTCTTCGTACCGGCTTTTACCCTCCTCAATGGAAAGTCTCTAAAATACTCTTATTTTCTAAGCCCAATAAACCCCCTCAGGCTCTCTCGTCCTATCGTCC
Organism: Thermobia domestica; assembly: GCF_964235325.1. Classification (NCBI taxonomy): domain Eukaryota; kingdom Metazoa; phylum Arthropoda; class Insecta; order Zygentoma; family Lepismatidae; genus Thermobia; species Thermobia domestica. The sequence goes on from NC_137455.1 coordinate 208,464,262, forward strand.
TATTCAACTTACTTCGTGCTTTAGTAAGATCTTCGAAAAAATTCTTGTTAACCGCCTCCATACCCATCTCACTACCTATAGCCTATTGCCAGTTCACCAAGCCGGCTTCAGACCTGCCATCAGCCTCTCAGATCAACTTCTTCGGCTTACCACTACTATTAGCAATCATTACAATTCATCTCGGCCCTCATGTCTCTTACTCTTTGACTTAGAAAAAGCCTTTGATAAGGTATGGCATATGGGGCTTCTGTATAAACTTCACCGTTTCCGCCTTCCAATGTGCTACATACGACTCATCCTCTCATTTCTTACCTCTAGGCTTGCCTACATTACTATCAATAGTGCTCTATCATATCTAATCTTTCTACACTCTGGTGTACCTCACGGCTCCGTTCTATCACCTCTGTTATTCCTTCTGTACATAGCGGATATGCCTCCTTTGCCACCAAACGTAAAAGTTTTTCAGTTTGCTGATGACACGGCGTTTCTATGCTTGGGCACTACTATACAGCATATCAATCGAACTTTACAGCCTGCTATAAATTCATTTCTTGACTGGTACACTCGTTGGAAACTGACTGTCAATTCTGACAAAACGCAAGCAATAGTCTTTCAGTCTCCACAAAGACGCTCACGTATTAGACGAAACCCAAATCGTATCGACCTTACCATTGATGGTACTACCATACCTTCCTCGAAGCAGGTTACTTATCTAGGAGTAGTATATGACCGCAAACCAATGGAAACCACAGGAGCGGAAACTTCAATTACAAAGTACACGCAGACTCAACCTTATTCGCAAATTGGTTGGCACATCTTGGGGATTGCACTCTCATACCATTCTTACCACATACAGAGTATTCTTACGCCCTCTTCTAACTCATGGACACACTGCGTGGATATCAGCACCAGCCTCCTTCTATGAACGCCTCCAGATTATCGAAAGGCACGCTATCCGCCTTGCATTTCGTATTCGCCTGCCTTTCCCTACGGCTCCACTCTACCACCGTATCAGCTTTCCTTCTATTCTACACGATATAGAGTCTCTACGCATTAACTACATCACCAAGCGCATGAGCTCCGATAATCCTGTATTTTTTGATACTATCCATCTTGACGTGGCTCATGACATTCCTCCAAAATATATATATACTCCTCTTCAACATCTTCTGATCTTGTACTCTCAGACTCTCCCTGCCAATGACCCTCACAAACTACAATATGACATATATCATCCACATCATTATTCTCACTACGTTTATCCATCTTTGCACTTGTGATATCCTTCTTTACTAACCAGGGCCTCCACTTGTCACTCATTGGTCTCGAGTTGCCCCGAGACAGAAGATAACCCTCATTTGTTACTCTAACAGCTTCTAAGTGTTGTCTCGTCTACTGCACTTCATTTCATATAAACCCGATACATGCCCATTGCCTACACTTAACTACTATAATTTATTTTATTTTTTTTGTTATTGTTTCTTTTATTTCATCTGTATCATCTTCGTCACTTTCGCTTCTTTTTATGTGTATGTATGTATATGTCAATATTTCTTTCAGCAAGCGATGATCCTGGAATGCAGATCTATCTACACCTTGGAATTGATGCAGACCAATTGATGCTTAATAAAGATTAATAAATAATAACCCTTTGATCCCAAACTACCCATAGACCATACATAGCTTTCCTTTCTTCCGTAAATTTAGCCCTCCTCTCTTTCCCAAGAAAGGGTGTACCCCTTTGACGGGTGAACAGTAAAAAAAAATTGAAGTTCAATTTAGCAAAACAAAAACTGTAAAGAGAAACATTGCCTTTTGAAAATAAGACTCTCATTACAGGAAAATGAACTAACAGTGCTCTGTTTATTTCAAAATTATTAACAAAACGAGGTAGCCTTAATTTCTTCAGGCGACTGTACAACTAATTCAAAACTATCAAGCCTCTTTCCTATCGCTCTGTATTTAGTAACTAAATTTAAAACCCAGGTTAATGTTATTTCTTCACTCACTACAAGTTTTCCCTTAACTAACCCTTTAACACAATCAAATTAGGATTGAAGTTTTATGGACGTATGTCGTTTCTGCATTCACTGATTGTTATAAATATATATTCATTCTTTTCTTTTACAAATGATTAATAATAAATAATATACATATGTTTTGCAAAGTTTTGGGTAACTAATAAACATAATAATTTGGACAACAGTTGGATAGAATCAAGCTGAAAATAAATATATGATGTTTTACAGTGTATGGTATAGGATCTAGTATCAAGGAGTTTAAGAGAACAATGTTGAATCATTATTATATGAGTGTTACGTGCCATTTCATTCGCAAAAGAATTTGAATACATTAGTAAAAGAATGAGATTCTATGTGGTTGAGATAATACCCAATCTAAATTATGTCTCATGTACTAGATAGATAGATAAAGTTCTTTGCTAATATAGAAACAAAAAAGACAATTACGTTGGAAAATCTGATTTTTTTTGTATACTTTTAGCTACCTAATACAACATCAAAACAATAACAAATGAAATTTCACTTCGACGTCTCATAGATACTCAATGTTGTATGCAAAAGAAGTGGGGGAAGTATAAAAGAAAGTTGACAATAATAGAAGGAATGATATATATTGAAGAACGTGGAGAGAAACATCAATAAGAAGGGAAATAAGCAGAGTCATCCCCTACCTACGCAATTGGTAATTAATAATTTTAATACTAACCTCTAATTAGATAATTCCAAGCATTCGCGAAAACTTATCAAATTTTAAGTTTCATTTAAAATAATTATACATTGTCTTGATTCAAATAATAATCACTATCATTTTAACGAATACTACTACGCATATATCAATATAATGACGTTCTACGATGAGAAAATATGTAGATACTTTCTTCAGTAGCTAAAAGAAATTTTGAGTCTGCTTGTTACTTTCCAGAAAACAATTCCCGTTCCAAATAACTAACAAGATTCTAAAAAATAATTGTAATAAATATATTTCTCAAGATAAGGAAATAATCAGACCTAACAGTTAACGAGTAATAAACTATTAAGCCTCTAGTAAGAAATTGGTCTCAGATAAATTCTAGTTCGCTATTCTCTAGGTCATATATTGAGGTAACATCACACCAATTTCTCTCATCCAAGACCACATCACAGGTATAAGATTTTTAATCAATTTCAAAATTCAGAATTTTATAACCTTATAGAATAAAGAAAAAAGTCTGTATAAGTGAATAAAAGTTTATTTTTCCAGCACCAATCTTCGTCTGAATGCAGGATCCAATTTTCGTGACTTTCACCAAAAAGAACAGAAAATTAAATCGGGTCCTTTCGCTCGTACTTTTGGAAAATAAAACGAAAAGGAAGCTTCTTCCTTATTACGGATATTAACAGCAAAGGAAAAGAATTTTCATCTTTAAGCGTTGGAATGAACGAGTGACCTGCTGAACTTTAGCGGAAGACTAACTGCTGTAGAAAGAGAGGCAAATGAAGTCAAAACGCCATCTGGTCCAAAAGAAAGTGGAGAAAGAAGGACTTAAGTAATGATCTTCAAACTTCCTCAGAGAGATTCATAAATTGTATCTAATTGCAAAAGAAGTGTCTGGCTCCTACTTTGCGATAAGAAAGTTTTAAAATTCCATTCCAGAGAAAGTGTACCCATTAAGATTATTGGTCAAAAGTGTGTAAAGAAAATTTCGAAACAAACAAAAGCTTTCATTCATATCACGTTTAAATATATACGCATATAGTTACTATATATACTGTATATATATATATATATATATATATATATATATATATATATATATATATATATATATATATATATATATATATATATATATATATATATATATATATATATATATTAAGGCAAAAGAATGACTATGCTTATCTTATAGAATAAAGGATAATGTTGCTGGAACTTCGGGTTAATGAGACTCCAACTTTTGGACAGAGAAAAGAGAAGGGAAACTTTGCCTGTGATGGAGCAGAATTTTTCGAAGGAAAACCTACTAAAGAGTTAAAGCACGAAGGAAACGCTTTGCGTGCTTTAGCATTAGTATGCAGATTGAATGTTTTCAAAATGATGCTATTTTTCTTCTATATTTATTTCCCATTCTTCTTGGTGAAACTTGAGTTTTACGAATAAGGCATAAATTTTCACCCTATATTGTTAAAATATGAGCAACATTCTCTCACTATAGACCATACTCATTCTATTTCAAAAATAAATGTACGTAAATCCCTGCAAATAACCAAATTTTTTACTAGTATTGTATATTTCTACTATTATTATACTGTTTCTACTGCTATTAAATATTTCTTTTATTATACAGCAGTGCTCTTTTAAATATGAAGCTTGTTTTATCAGACTTTCAACTTATGCTTCTCGTAAGAAATTTAAAACGTAAATTTCTTACAGAACGGATATATTCTTCCTTTTGTCAGTCTATTTCTCGACAGGTAACAGAGCAAACCATAAAATATAATGAGGAATGGTTTACTAATATGGACTCAGAATCCCATTAATAGGTTAAATATCCGCTCATACTTCTCTATTTCAACTAGAACTGATGGAAATCCACTATTTTTGGTTTTAATATTAATAGCAGTAGAGCAAAACTGGAAAAATAGGGACAACTCTATATTGATAGACAGATAAATGCATGTAGATAGATAGAAATCTAGGAAAGGTTTTTGGGTGCGTGAACTGGGAATTGTTGTTAGGAACTATAAAGAAGGTTGGATTGGAATTGAAAAATCGAAGACTCAAAGACTCTAAGGGCCTTATGCAGAGTCGTTTTGACGTGTGATTAGTGACATGCTAAAGAGTTCGACTAACATATGTTTCCTGCAGTAGTCAGGTCTTTAGTATGACACTAATCATATTTCAAAACGACTCTGCATAAGGCGGTAAGAAACTTATGTGGTATTAAACAACGAGAAGGAAAATTAATTAATCATTTGAAGCCTGCTCTCAGCTAAAACTGAGCAGAAAAACAAAAATATTAATGAAAAGCAAACCATACGGATGGAGAAACTCCTAAAGATTTACTTATGAAAAATGTAAACAAGATCAAGATTACTCTAAAAGCAAGTTGAAAAACAGAATATAGCTCTAAAAATTTAGAGAAAGGTATCCAGATCACAATCTCAATTCGTCTCTGGTATTTGGAACCAGTCTTCGTTCCCAGAAGGCTAGCAAAGAAATGGAAACAATATTGGGCATAGACGGTCAAGATGGTCACTTGAAGCTTCGAAGACGGTCCACAACCTTAGTCACCATTTGACTAAGATTGTAAGGTAAATGATGACAAAGCAATGGAAGAAGATTGGAAATTATAGAAATGTGGGTGTGAAGAAGAATATAAAGAATTAGCAACGCATCAGGATCAAAATTTAATCAAAGAAATCAAACCCAAAATGATACCGCATTAAACATGAGCATTGATTTTTCAAACAGGCCTAACGAGACTACCTGTAAGCTTTGCAACAAATTGTGTGTTAGTTTAAAAGGCCTAGCAATTCACAATAGCAAGTGTCATTATGATATCAATAAAACCAAATCATGCTCGCTTTCACGGAAGTCGCAATCATCCATTGATAATGTCGATCACCCAAGAAAAACTTTGATCTCCAAATGCAATAAGCTTCTAACAAGATTAAAGTCTTCTATTCCAATGTTGCGCAGGGTACCTCGAGGGGCTAGAGCTACAGTGGCAGACTCTCTGTGCGAAGTATTGCAACAGATTGTACGTACAAACGACTTAGAAACTTGGATGGATCTCTTCTTCTTTCCTTACGTTACACTATGCGTGCCAACCAAAGCTGACAAAGTGAATAATTTAACATCATGGGTTAAACAAAGAGTGCGATGTTGGTCTGATTCTCGTTGCGAAGCCCTTCCTAACCACAGTAAAAAATCCTTCAAAGCTCGACGACCAGTAAATTCCACATTTAACGTTAAGAATGTCGAGAACAAATTAGTAGATGGTGATGTCCGCAACGCAGTACGGCTTCTCATCTCAGAAGATACTATAGCTTCTCCGAATGGATCGGTATTAGAAGCATTAAAAGAGAAACATCCGGCTCACAGCCACCCTTTTGAACCTCCCGATCCCAGTATTGTAGTGCCTAGAATATCAGCTGACGAGTTTACGAAGGCACTAAAATCATTTCCTTCCGGGTCATCAGGAGGTATGGACAGTCTCCGTCCTTCAATATTAAAGAACCTCCTACTCTCCCAAGACTGCAAAACTAAAGACCACCTGACTAACGCCATCTGCGATTTTCTCCATCTGATTATTTCCGGTGATGTGCCCACAGAAATTAGACCTATTTTCTTTGGAGCATCACTAATAGCTTTGAGGAAGAAAAGTGGCGGCATTCGTCCTATCGCAATAGGCAATGGGTGGAGGAGATTATCAGCCAAAATCATTTGCCATAGAATTAGAGAACCTCTAACACATTTTCTATCCCCACACCAACTTGGAGCTTGCGTCTCACATGGAGCAGAAGCACCAGTCCACGCTGCTCGTATGTATTACTCTTTTCCACACCAGCAGGAGAAAGTGTTTCTTAAAATAGACTTCAGAAACGCATTTAACGAGTTGAATCGTGACTCTATGCTCATACAGGTAAAAAACAGTTTTCCATCAATTTATCGATAAGTACATCAGTGCTACTCGCAACCGAGCAACTTATACTTAGGAGATGAAATAATCCTCTCTCAGCGTGGCGTACAACAAGGCGACCCTCTTGGCCCTGGTTTGTTCGCACTAACTTTACAATCCATCGTTAATAGTATCAATACAGAACTGAACATATGGTATTTGGATGACGGGACTATAGCTGGAGACAAGGATACAGTACTAGAGACATTAGAAATGATCCGTAGACGGGCTAAGGAGATCGGATTGCAAATGAATTTCTCCAAATGTGAGGTCAGCTTTCTCGGAGTTTCCAATGAGCAGTCTAATAACCTCTTCAAGCTATTTGACGAAGCCGCGCCTGGGATTCAAAGAATTTCGACAGATGACGCCAGCTTATTAGGAGCAGCATTATCTAATGAGGCAAGACGAACAATATTAAAAGACAAAATTTCTAAATTAGAATTCTTCTTTACACGTCTTTCTTTGATTTCAGCTCACTCTGCCTTTTACCTACAACGTGCCTCATTGTCCATGCCAAGGCTGCTATACTTTCTTCGCTGTGCTCCTTCTTGGCGGGATGCTGATCTACTGGAATGCTATGACAACACCTTGAAAACCGGTCTAGATTCTATCCTGAATTGTTCACTCAACAATAACTCTTGGTTGCAGGCGTCCCTTCCTGTTAACCACGGAGGTCTCGGCATTCGTCGCGCCATGGATCTGGCTATTTCATCCTTCCTGTCTTCATTCTATGGCGCTAAGCCATTGATCGAGACCATTCTCCAACAAGATCTTAGCCTAGTATCGGATTCGGATGTCAACGATAGCATTGCTAAGTGGTCATCTATAGTGGGATCAGATCCACCTGACCTTGATAAGAGAGGACTACAATCCTCTTGGGACGATCCTCTTATAAGTCATCACTTTTCAGCTCTACTTCAGTCATCCGATAACCCAGAAGATAAAGCCAGACTTCTAGCTACATCATCTCCAGAAGCAGGCGCTTGGCTACATGCTATCCCGTCACCTTCTTTAGGATTACATCTTCCCAGTGACAGTTTTCGAATTGCCAGTGCACTACGTTTGGGAGCAGATGTTTGCGAGCAACACAGATGTCCTGCCTGTAGAAGTGTCGTAGACAAGAAGGGCCTTCACGGACTCTCCTGTGCCAATAGTGCGGGCAGACATTCATGCCACTCCAGCGTCAACGACATTATCATGAGGGCACTAATTTCAGCAGGCGTTCCTTCTATATGTGAACCGTTGGGATGCAGTCGTGCAGACGGCAAGAGGCCAGATGGTATGACCCTAATACCGTGGAAGAAAGGAAAAGCACTTCTATGGGATTTTACTTGTTCCGACACCTTCGCCCCTTCAAATTTACATTCTTCCTCAGCACAAGCTGGCAACGTGGCTGCTCGCCGAGAAACAGAAAAACGCAGGAAGTATAGCAATTTACTCGACAAATATCATTTTGTCGCTATAGCTATTGAATCGGGTGGTTCATGGGGTCCCGAAGGCCTTAACTTTATAAAAGAAGTTGGTCACCGCATTTCTGTATCGTCAGGAGATGCTAGAGCAACCTCTTTTCTACTGCAACGCATCAGCATGGCAGTACAAAGAGGGAACGTTGCATCAGTTTTGGGAACGCTACCCTCTGGTAAGGAACTGGAAAAGATCTTTTGTCTGTAATCTCGGCGAAGGTTTGAGGATACTGTTGCGAGGCTTATCACAATAACGTGTAAAAAAAGAAGATTAATGATCTTTGCGTAACATGAGATAATCATGCTATATGTAACATACTCAATCAGATAACCCACACAAGAAGAATTCGGAAGTTTCCAGATCTTTTTAATGCAGTTCTTTTTCATTTGTGTGTGTGTCTGGGTAGTGTAGTGTTGGAAAAACAGAAGTGGATTTTGAGTAATTTCAGATTTTAAGTGAAGTGTTTTTAAATCAAATAATGGGACTGATTTGTGCATTTACAATTATCATAAGATTTTCTTTTGTTTTTAATGTAACTGTTTTACGTTTGTATAGCCTATCCCAAATGTAGTGTTGAAATATTAGAGCTATCTACAATTATTTCTTCCAGCAAAAATTGTTGAAATATTGTATTATTGTCAACAATTACTGTACTATTGTTATTGTATTATTGTCAATATTTCAATAAATTTTGCGTTATTATTAAAAGAATTAGCTAAGTTGAGCAGAAAACGTACGGGATGGTGTTAGAAGTGGCGGAGGAGAAAATACATTTTAAATGTAATTCAAAAGAGGAAGAAAAGGTGGTAAGGACTTTGGATAGGAACGAAAAGCATCATGAGAGGTGTGCTAGAGGATATGGTGGCAGGTAAGAGAGAGGGTTCGAAGACAGCTAGAGTTGATGAACGATATCAAAAGTCGTATGTAAAGAGAAAAAGGATAGCTGAAGATCATGGAGAATGGAAGCTTCTCAGTTGCGAACCCTGCAATAATGGCAAAATATATATGAGATTATGCTTATACGAAGGCCGTTCAGGAAGTAACCTCCGATTGGTTAAAGAAACAAACACTGAAGTAAACAAGAAAAAATTATTATTATATACATCTGAAAACTACTTCTTTCCTTTATCTTTCAACATAGTCTTCCATAAACGTTCAGGCACTTATCATATCTCAGCATTAGCTTAAAAATTTCTTCGGCATAAAAATCTCCCGCCTAAGCCTTGAGCCATCTTTCAGTTCCTTATTATCACCAAAGCGCTGAGATCCAAGCCACTTCTTCCTATGCATGAAGAGATTGTGAAACATCGATTTTTATGCGAACTTTTGCATCAATTTTCTGAAAGAGTTCATCAATGACCACTGATGGCCTGCCACTCCTATATTCTTCATGAATGCTTGTTCGTCTACTTTTAAATGAACGAACCCGTTCACGAATAACTCATTCACCCATCACACTTGGATCATACACGGCACAAATTTCTCGATGAATGGCTGCTGCCGAATATTGTTTTGCTGTAAGAAAACCTATAACTGCTCGCACCTCGCACTTGGTGGGGTTTTCTACTGTGGCACACATTTTGAGACGCTACAAAAGTGGAACTAGTGATCACTCTACCACGGCTTGATGAAGACTGATCTACCGCGCACGCCTGTGCAAAGATGGTAGCGCTGATCCCACTACTTCACGTACAGTGACCAAGTCTGACACTAATACTGAACACGGGGAAGCAAGTTTCATTTGACAGTGTGAAACTACAGTAAACTTCCAAATTATGCAAACACAATGCTCAAACTTTAAGTAGTACATCTACAACTATAGGTTGCAATAGATAAATGAAATCAAAAATAGAACCTGTTCCTCAGTTGCTGACTCCATATTAATAATCCATTACTCCGTTTCTCTTACTGTTTTGTCTCTATGGAGATTAACATTGAAACTGGAAGTTCTAATTGATGTGCATCACTTTCTATTATAATAAAGGACGAAAATCAGAGATGAAATATATTCTTGCGGTACTGAATCCATATCAAAAAAAATGATTATCAAAATTGGATGAATCAAATCCAACTAAACTGAAAAAACATAGCGAAATAACTAGGAGTAGTCATGGGTAGTAAAAAGAAGAAATCTGCAGGGGATCCGAAAGTACAAAACTAAACCAATTCTAGCTCAGCATTGAGAAGTAAGAGTGTTAATTGTAAACCAAGAAGACAGAGTACGTTAACCAAAATAGGAAAAGAGTAGTGGAGTATTTCCAAGAGAAAAATACATATTTCAAAAACAAAAGGGGAAGAAATTGTAGGAAAGCCAAAAATAAGAAGTAGGATAGTAAAGGATACTTCACATGGCAATCTACAAAATAACTTAAGAGAGGAAAACCTAGTTACTACTAAGTTGTTTCGTACATTATTTGGTTTAGGTCTTGGTTCCCCCATATTGATAATTGCTAGTAAGTTGTAATAGTGTAAGTTAAAATCGAGTGAAATACATAAATCACGTGTGGTAACTATATTAATAAAGCCCAGTGTGCGTTGTGACAAAATAAGGACAAGGTTGCTTTTAATTACTAATATTGACTAACTATATAGATCTAGAACCAACGATTGAATTCATGTCATTACTCAAGAGTACCATTGGATTGCAATCACTTTTCAACAAAAATCTCAAATACCTTCAAGTAAATCTCAGAATTGTTGTAAGCTGAATGTCATAATACTTACATCTCAATGAGTTAAGCAATAGCATGTTAGTAAATAATTGGTTAATATTACAATGATAAATAAATATTTATTAACTGATTTGAAAAAAAGATTATTATATTTTCAGGCATAACTTCAACACAGGCATACTGCTTTTTATTGTTTCTTTTTCTTGTTTGAGAAAAGTATTCTTCTTGTCATGTAAATTTCATAAGAATGTAACGATAGTCTTCGGAGCAAGACCATGAAACTCCTAAATAGTGATAGTGTAATATCGTAATTGTGTGTAGATTCGTGTAATTTCGCAATGTCTACACTGATTTTTAAAAATAATGAAGAATTCGATACAGCGAGCTCAGACATCCGTGCCATGGATATTAACACATGCTACACACAAAACAGCGAATACATAATAGCCTTGTAAAAGTACCTTGAGTTGGAGGATTCAGGCGGAGAGCCTGGCCAGCTCTCTCTCCTGATTTAAATATCATTGAACATGGATAGGATGCCCCCAAATGAAGCCTTGCGGAACACCACTCAATCCTAGGACTCTCAATGTATTGCGTATTGCAAAAGTAGTGCAAAAGTAGGATCCTATACTTCAACTGTTATTGAATAACCTTTCTAACAGTATGCTCAATTATGCTGTTCTGGGTAATCACACAAACTATTGACACATTTTCATGAGTCAATACATATTTCAAATATACTCATGCTCAAAGATAGATCAATTAGCGTAAGCTACAGTATTGAAACAGAATATGCGAAAATATAGTGAAAATTACCTGTACCATACAGATATAAAGCGAACCACAAAGTACGCACTTGGGGCCTTAGAATAGGCAATATGAGCCTGGGAGTAATTAATAGGTTATTGCATCCGCGTTGTCGTCCGTTTTCTTGAGATGCTTAAGAGGTGTAAATAGTCTGTGTGATCACGCAGCACTGCATGACAAGTCATACAGCGATTGATCATACTCAGAGCCGTAGCTAGAAATTTCTACGCCCGTGGTGAAATAGAATTCGGTGCCCTTTATACTCATCTCACCCAGCTTTTATCTCCCTTTTTTGTTTGCTTTTGTTTTTGTTTTATAAGAGAAGCAGCTTCTGTTGTTATTATATGCTTTTTTTTTTTTTACCAATATACTTGGACAGACCATTGCAACAACAAAAGCGATCATTATGTATTCTTTTACAAGACGCTTATTTTGGACTTTTTGTTAAACTTGACAAAACTATCTTTGGTTGGTATACAGATTCACTTGGAGAACAGCAATGTTTCATACTACCGATAAGAAATGAAATTTCAGTACATTAGAAACTATGTGATTTTAAAATGTTCGAAATTGGTGACAGTATTAATTTCCAGTAAAAACTGTAAACTTTTGAAGTTTTATTCTGTATGTGACCACACAAATAGCATTTTGATTTTCGATTCTTTTCCGGTATTTTTGTTTTCTTTTTTGTGTGTGAAATGTAACAGAAGGAGCATTCTTTGCGAATTTCTCAATTGATCGGCGCAGCTGAAGAATATGTTTAATGTTTGTATTTAAAATCCAAAATATGGTTTGGCTACTACATATCTTTAAAATTACAGTAATTACTAAATTTCTTAATGAATGAAAATTCCGAATTTAAGGTTACTTACTATTAATTAACATATTAAAGTGCACTTACACTAACACACATACACACAAGTGTGTATACAGTGTATGTTTTGTATGTATTTAGATAGATAAAAGCATCACACAACTATATACGAATATACAGAAAAGAATGCTCTGGCGATACAAGTACTTGATGGAGAAATTATCCCAATAAAAGCTTTCAGATCGGAAGCATTTCATAAGTCAATGGAATTTAAAAATTCAATGGTAGTGATAGACAAAATTCGATGGGTTGAGTTTCGACCCTTAAGCCCGTATTCTACAAGTGCTTCAAGTTCGAAAATGTTATTTTTCTTCTTGCTTACCTTCATTTTTAATATTTTCGTGTAACAGCAGCTTGTGTGCGTCTCTTCACCCCAATCATTTTCATACTTTTTTCTCGTGATTAATCCGATTGGGTAGAAAAGCGGGATTAATTAACAAAACGCCAAACATGTATTTCAGACTTTGACCGTTTCTGATTTTGAAAACACTTCTGCCTACACTGTAAGTAATTACTCAGCTCCTTGTACATCATATTGTCATTAAGAAATCATATATATTATTTTTAAAAAAATAAGTAAAAACTTCTTGTAACTCCTATTGAAATATTTGGACTACGATTGGAGAAAACAAAAAATAGCCTAGGCTATATATATATATATATATATATATATATCGCAGACCGGCCGAAATATTGGTTTAATAGGGAGCCAAACTTTTACTGGGGTCACAGTCGTTTAATCTTTCTTCTTGCTCGTTCCGCACTCTCTTGCTATTAGCGCCCGGGGCGAAGGGGCCCCGCTCACTCCCTTCCCCCATTCGGCTCTTGTCATACTCTTCGATTTGATTTGAGTTTAGTTAAGCTCCGATTACAACAGGAAGTTACATGAGACGTTGATCTACAACTTAACGTAGGATCTAAACCACATGAGCTCCCGCCGGAAATCAAATTCGTTTCTTCCTAGTCAAAGGCGCGTAAGCTAACCGCTTAGCCAAGAGGGGGCTCAGTATACTGTTTGAAACGTGCGTTATTTTACACAGGAAATAATAACAAATAGGAAAATAATTTTGTAAAGAAGACTAGGTTTTAAGATCTTACCACCACACAGTATGCCAGCTTTGTGAAAATGAGCAGAATCCGAACTCGTAACCTTCTGGTTGTGATGTGGGTACATTAAATGTTCATTTACTCCTGATTTTCCTCGTTTGACATCTTACTTCACAACTTAATACTGTTTTCTACATATTTCTCCACTAACAATAGTCTACGTTTTTGCATTATTTCTATAAAGTTGACCTTATATATTTGCATGATATATACAATTGCGGGTAATATATTGGAAATAGATTACCTTCTCTCAGTTTACATAATGTTATCTCCCACCAATATATTACAAAGAGTATGTGCTCCATTGTTAGATTATGTGCATCACTGTTAAGAGTATGTGTAACACCGTTACAAGAAGATAAACAAAAGTATATAAATAATGTTTATGAAGAATAAAAATTATCAATTATTATTGGTTAGGAATGACTAATTTTTTAGGGCAATAAAATCTCTATTTTCTGTTTTCTCAAAAATTAAGCATGAGAATTTATCCTCAAATATCAGATTTTATTTAGCGCCATGTGATTCATTGATTGATTATGTATTTATTTGGATAACATTATGGCTAAAGAATTAAAGTTTAAGAATGTCATGAATTTAGGCTTTATCTCATTAACTATACAACGTATTGTCGCCTTGCTAGTGCCATAATAGAAAGCATGATGAGGAGTTTCACCTTAATATTAGGGATGGCTACAAAGTTCTGGTTCCACGAGGAACCGGTTCTTGGAGATCCGGTTTTCAGAACCGGTTCCAGACCTGGATCCGAAAACCCGGTTCCAGAACCGGATCTTAGGAACAGGTTCAAGACCTGGATCCGGAAACCCGGTTAAATAACCGGGTCTTAGGAACCGGTTCCAGACCTGAATCCGGAAACCCGGTTCCGGAACCGGATCTTTTAAAAACGGATCCGTTCAGAGCCGAAAACTGGTTCCGGCCATCCCGGCAATCCGGGCGTATCTTTTGAGATTTCTTATCCTTATACGCTATTAATATACTAGAATCCTGAAGTAAATTTTAAAACTTGCGTTTATGGACAATCGTGGCTCAGTGGTTCAAAGATGATCTGTGCTGCGAAATAAAGAAATTTTAAGCTTGGTGGATAATGGACTTCACAGAATTCTCCTGTTCTTCCTTATTTTGTTGAATTCGCATGTTCATTCATCATTCTTCTATTTATCATAAATTTTCTTTTAGCTTACAAGACAAACGCAAGATATTAAAGTTATATTTAAATTTTCATGAGTTTCAATAAACTCAGCATTATACACATTTATAATAAATTATGAATATAAAACTAACAAATCTTTTTCTTGCTCTAAAAACATATATACTTCTTGGTTTCACGAACTATGTGTAATATACTATTATATGTGTGTTTCCGTAAAGTAATTATTTTTGAAAAAAGACTTAAAAATTTATAGGCTTACCTTAGTCTGAAATCCCAAAATGCGAACACGCTTCCATTTGGTCAACTCTTACATAAACATCAACTTTCGACACAAGAATGATAAATTTATCTTTTACTTTCATATTTGCTTTTGAAACGTCATGAAAAATATTGTAAAGTTGTACTGAAGCAAGTAGAAGTTAGAGCAATTACACACGGGAAACGCTTTCTTCCACTACCAATTTTATTACAAAACTTCCAGGAATAACACAGTATGATAGAATTTTACTAAAATAAGTATAAATGCTCTCCAATGATTAGGATAAGTAGGTGTCCCAAGACCACTTGGCCAAGAGAAGGATTCTTCACAAATTTGAGCTGCAAGCTGAGTGAGATTGTGTAGTTCCCAGTGCTCCGCTGGAAAGAAAGAGAGGTTAGAGCCCCACTGAGTTTCACAGCAAATTAGGCAGGAAAGGATAACCACTGCAAGCTAGGTGGTTTTGTGGTAAGGTCTCTCAAAGCTCCACTGCAAGCTATGAGCGTGGCTAAGTTCCCAACAGAGTTCCACTGCAAAGCTACGAGAGGGCATTTGACCAGCCAAAGACTTACTGATGCCCATTGCGTTGATTCTCTGAACTTTATAGCTGCTCCAGAGTGGCGGTGGAGCTGGTATTCCTCCTCCATCACGTAACGAGTGATGGCGCAGATGTTCTGTCCTCCGCTTCTCATAGTGACTTCTACTAATTGCAAGTGGTGGTGTTTGTAAATTAGAGCACATGTTAATGTTTACAATTACTTAGAGCCATTTGACGGATATTACAATATACTGAAATGCATGAAAATTATTAAACGAGAGTATTTACACAACATCATGTTGAGCGTTCATCTTTGGAGCGTGGGGTTCCCGGTACGATCGCAGTTCGTGCAAAGTGGGTGTTGTATTGGATAATTACCATCTGCGTGGGTTTCTTCGGAGTTCCCCCGTGTTCTCCCACTTTCTTCATTGTACCATTTCATTCATTCTCATCATCACTGCCTCCTTTAGCCACCAAGGCATAACCATGAAACGTAAATCTGAGATTCCATTTTTCTTTTTCAGTATGTTAACTTTGTCTTTTCATATTTTTAGTAGATCAGGTTTCTTGACAGTCTTGTTTCAATTCAAATAGTTGAACATGTCTTTACATATGAGATGTTTGAAGTTGAATTGACTATATTACTTGAGCTAAGACAATGTGGACAAACCAAGGAGTTTCGGAAAGTGTATGCGGACGTAAAGTTTTGTTCACACAAAATTCGGATATGTACGCATAAATGCTGACATATAATAACCCTAGAAATTTAGAAAGTTCATATTAGAGGTACATTATTAACTTTAATTTTTGAAACACGTAAGAATATCATGTAGAAATCTGATTGAAATTATTCTTATGATTGACTAATTGTAATCAATAATTATTTTACATTATAAAATGGAGTATAGCTGTATTGTAGGAAGTACAGAAAGGAAAAAATAGGTCTATATTACTTGTCCATAATAATTACTAGAAAATGTTCAAGAAGAGTTGATCCACTTGATTAGCATAGGTGATAATCATAAAACAAGAAAGCAAGCTCAAATCCTACTCAAACTCGTAATCTTAACTAAGACAATCTGCACCAGTGTTGCCACAGTCCTAGCTCTGAAGTGGGCTGAAAAATAGTACCAAATTGAAACAAAAAGGGCTGAATTCATTTTTTTTTATATACCAGTGTAATACATGGCTCTATAACACGAAACTAAAAGAGGTATGTAGAGGGTTCTAGAACACTCCCCCTCCCACTAAAGAGTCCAAATCAAGAAAGTGCCCTTCATAAAAGTTACTTTTTAAAAATATCCAAATAGGAGGACCCCGAACAACCATGAAAGTAGATAAGACTTTTCTCGCACGTAGGAAGTATAACAGAGGCCATAAATTAAAAGGGAAAACAGTTTTCGTCTTCGGTATGTATAGTAAGGAAACCAAACGCACTCAGTTTCAAAGTGGCCAATAAACCGATACTTTATTATGGCCATATATGAAAAAAATATATATATAAAACGAGGAACAAATCATCTCCGAGTTCGTGTGTAAACAGTACGTTATAATAAAATATTAAAATATGAATTATGGCACCATATTCTCGCTTATTTCACGACCAAAGCAGGATAATAGACACACAAAGTTCGTAGCGTTACGTGGTGTAACGTCACAGAATGAATGTTCAACAGCATATTTTACCAGATCAACCCACAGTATAATTAACGTGAGATGTAGGAAAAGCCTGACTAATATTTTTTGAAAATGTGACAAGTATTTGTTAAATGGTGCTGAATTGGGTAGACCCAACTTTTTCACAAAAGGGGCTGAAAATGCCAGCGTGGTACCAACGGGCCAATGAATAACAAAAAGGGCTGAATTTGGTACAATTGTACCAAGTGTGGCAACACTGATCTACACTGGTCGCTCATTAGTGGGATGCAAGGTTGATATAGGCCTATATAAACAGCATGTGGATCAGATGGGTTGGTACAAGCTTAAATAACTGCCTCGAGCTTTTGTTTCTGTAAAGATAGACATTTGATTTCTTAAGCATGTAAGTAATTAACTGCTACATTATTTTCTTCTTCCTTAGAACAGAATAGAAAGAGTGTAAAACATTTTTTATTTAAATAATAAAATATAAAAATGTTTGCACTGGAATTAGTACTTTCCACATTAATACTCGTACGTATTCTCCTATTTCTGCCTAAGGAAAATGAAATGAACTCTTTCAGTTTTAAGTTCCACGAAACTCTTTCAGTTTAAAGGTACGTAGGCTAAAGGAAACGCTGATTATGAGAATTAATAAAATGGCAGAATGATGAAAGTTGAACAAAACGGGAGAACCCCGAGAAAGCCCAAGCAGACGGTATTTGTACATCACAAAGCCCACTTGGAACAAGTTGGGATCGAACGAACGAGCCCGCGCATCAGAAGTAAACGTTCTACAACTAGGAAACCACTACCCCCCTTTTTTCCCTAATATTAATCTCCAATATTAAAATAACAATTTATCTTAAATATAAAAGCCGCAATTAGCCAAGACACTTTACAAAAAGGAATTATGAGGCCACAGTAGCTCAGGATAGATATCCATTACTTGTGGTGGGTGGGCTCCCTAGTTCGATCCCAGCTCCCGCCAAGTGGGCTTTGTGGTGAACAAATCATGTGCGTACGTTATCTCGGAGTTCTACTGTTTCCTTCCACTTTCGTTATTCCTCTATTATTATCCATCTCATCATTATCACCCTTAGCCTCGGTGCATAATCGTGAGACGTTAAACTAATAGAATATGATCGTTGTACGAAAGCTATCCTTCATTGAATATTTAATTATACAATTTAGGAGTCTACCTACAAAATAGTGTGACGAGATCGAGCACCACTGCGAAATAACATAGAAAAGAATTGTCCAAGACAGATCGTTGTGAAGAAGAGTTAGAGTATCCTTTGTCTGAAAGTGGATTCATTATAAATAACAGTGGTAATATCAAGCAAATGAAACGATTGTAATAGATTCCAATTCCAAAGACAGAATTGCTGTGCAATATCAATTAGCTTAAGTTGAGCGAATCTCTAGTAAAATCCGTGAAACACGTAACAACAAAGCGACTTGACGGTTAACTGGATAGCCTTTATAGGGTGTGCGGTTTTACTTTCCTTACAACAATTAAAAAGAAATAAAGAAACAAGCAGGTGTGACGTGAATTTGAAAATCATGTGCTCTCGCTAGTAAGAATAACTAGCTTGAATAAAACTCTTAATTAAAACAATGAGCTTCGCAAGCAGTGTTGAATTCAGACATTTTCACCCGGGGGGGAATGTCAACTCCTCGGGGGGGGGGGAGGTTTGTTTTTTCTGTATTTTTGCAAGAAAGCAGCATATTTAACAATTCCATTCACATACACATCTTACCTAATATTGAGACTAATTGCTGATAAATATTCAATGTGAGATTATAATCTATATATATAAAAGAGAACGCACAAATCCTTTGTGAACTCATCACGCTAATACGGCTGAACCAATTTCTTTCATTTTTGGGGGGTTATTATGATTTGGACCCTAGATGGTTTTTATCATATCACTTTAATTTTTAATTACCAGTGTCTTGAGATAATTGACCATTCAAGTGTCCATACGTACAAATCCTTTGTTATTAGTTCATCATAGGTAAAAATAAACGTATTTACATGCAACCCGCATGACCATGTGACTCGGCGGGTTAACATAAATGACAGGCGCTATAATGTTAACATTTACTGCAATTTGAAAGCGAAAAAGTAAAAATTATCTAAGTAACAAAGTTTATTGCGTTCCGGGGTGACCGCAGCGAAGCGGGGCGGGTTAACATAAATGACAGGCGATATAATGTTAACATTTACTGCAATCTTCTATGGTTTTTATCATATCACTTGAAAGCGAAAAAGTAAAAATTATCTAAGTAACAACGTTTATTGCGTTCCGGGGTGACCGCAGCGAAGCGGGGTGAACGCTGCTAGTTTTAAAAAAAACAATAGTTTGATTTCATCTAAAACATTAAATAAAGACTGGCAAAAATATTTTACACTAAACTTTAGCTGCTATTTACAGTAGCTATTTTTGTTATTATTTCCTATATTCAGTAGTTACTGTTTGTTACTAATGTAGAAGTTTTTAAAAAGATTTAAAGTAACTCAAATATTTTTTGTCCTAAAACAAACATACATAGGAATATCTTAACAAAAAATTATCATTCTTTCTCACACTTCTGATTCTAAATCAAGCATATTAGCCTTGGTTTCTTCACTGCATACACATCAATAGTTTAGTTTACGAAATCTTCAGTAGGATTAGTGCCGTGTCGTGGAAAATCAGCGCTTGGTGCAAGAGTATACGACGCCCCCCCCTCCCCCCCCGTATATAAGAGTGAGGTCGACAGACCAGCCGCGAAAGGTGAGAAATTTTAAAAAGTAACCCCTGCTTTTCATAGATTTTGAGCACTTTTCATTACTTTTTTCCTTTCGTTTTATATATATGCACATGTGTTTCATTCCTCTGTTTTTTTTTTCTTTTCTTTTTCCCTCCCGAATTTTGCACCCCTTACTTCGGCGCCCGGGGCCGTCGACCCGCTTGCCCCTCTCCCATGGCACGTCACTGAACAGGATCTTCATCACCTTCAATAGCAATCTTTCACTTATATACTACTATCATATTGATAAATTCTATATAAGTCTCTAATCCAGGAGGGATAACTGTTCCTCCCTGATCCCTTTAAATGACGCCCTCTGAATCTCACCCTTTAACTGAATTATTTTTAATTAAAGAAAGGAGTGTTTACTTTAACAATCGTAAAACACATTTACGTCCGTTACGTCCGATGAGAGAAATGGAATTTAGGCGCCCTATTTCAAATAATGCAAGAACTGCACATTTTCAAAAACTGAAGTCTGTTGGCATCAGAGATCATATGGAATGATCGAAAGATCTTCCCTATCTTTCCTTTCCTATCTCAACCTGTGCTAGTGCTACCTACTGATATATAATATAGGGCGAGAGTATAGTACCTACTAAAATACAAACCTTTCTTCAACAGTTAACAATTTCATGTTCTGCCAAACTCGGTCATAGCGTTAAGAAATACAAGTTTTATTGACTATTTGGTATTCTATCTTAGATGTTACATGTTTAATATTTATATAGAATGGGTCTGCGTCATTTATATGTATATTGAGAGATCGGATTTCGTGTGCACGTGCACGGAAAGAAAGCAAATAATTGGGTGAAGTAATTTCTACATTTTGTGACTGAAATTTTTTGAGTTTCTCCGGGAGGGAATGAATTTCCTTCGGGGGGGAGATTCTTCCCCCGGGCTACCCCCTGAATTCAACCCTGTTCGCAAGACCTCAAGACAAATCGCAAGCCAAAACAAGTGCCAACAAAAAAAAAAAAAAATACACGTGCATCATGACCAAAGTCCTTCGTCACAGTGAAAAGAAGTATGTACCACTATGGAGCAGCTGAGCTCATCGTAGCCATTATAAATGATTATGAAAAAGACACCTTCTGCTGGATCATTTTGGACTCACTGTCAAGTGAAGCTAAGATAATTGGGGAAGGGGATCAATTTGCTGAAGCGTGGTTTTATAAACTTCATAACAAAGTTTATTTGGAAGACCAATTGCACTAATTCATGTGTCTGGAAGTGTCAACAGTTACAATTGTGTTTAATGAAAATATAAAAACCTTGAAATGACAATTAATATGAGTGACAGTAGTACAGTTGTGATGAATTGCAAACAAATTTCGTGTGGCGGAGTGATAGACCTCTTCGTTTTTAATGAGTTTGTGAGATAAGGGAGATATTTGGCTCTGCTTCACAATACTATGTATTCGGTCACCGTTCATAGGGATATTTTTCAGGAGATATAGTGGGGTCAAAGCCCATTATCCACTCTGTGTTCGTGAATAGTTAACCATGAGATCGGGAGACATCATTCAGTGGTACAGCCGCCTCACTATACTGGCCTGACACTAGCATACGAATGTTCCTCTCGTTAGGTTACATCGAGAATAAAGTCTACACCGATAGGATTTCAATAATTGCGTGAAGCAAGTATTAGCGAGAAATTAAACAGCATTCTAACTGAACTTCGCGCCACTACATGTAATCATTTCCCTATCGTTTCAGTGTTCTTCTGTCTTGGAGTACAAAATCATTACAATAGAACATATCATTCTATTTTGTCTTTATTATGCATAACGTGAACTTTTGATATAATTTCCGTTGGTATTCTTCACCTGTCTTTAAGTTATATCGCTTTAAACATGATATACTAATACTACGACATTCTATAATCATATATATTCTAGTTACATATTCGAGTTAATATTCTAGTTACAAACAGTCGTCTTCAGATGAAGCTAGTTAAATTCTTCGGTGGAAATATTCTGCAGCCAGTCGATTCTCTGCTACAAGAAGTGCTACTTGCCAAAATCCTGCCAGTAAATAATGAAGAATAGGGTTTTAAAGCAACATTAGTCTTCATTTCAGTGCGTTTGTTCTAAAATTGGATAGAAGGTTATGAAGGCACCTGTGGATTAAGGAATTTTTCGTGCCTTGCATGAAGAACGGGTTTAATATCTTCTCTCAGAATATAATGTTTCTGTTTCATAAAATATGTAGAAGAAACACAACTGATGCCTGACGCTACTGAAAGCTAAATTGCATAATAATTTTCTCTAAAGATTAGTGGAATAACTACATTAAATTCCGGGAGTGTGTTTATTTATTGTTTATGGTCCACTTAGTCATCGGAGAATGAAATAAAGGAAATCTCCGTTTTCTACAAGATTCAAATAACGAATTCTATGCAGAGGTTTACTTTAATATTCCGAGAAAGAATTTGTTATTAAGAACTTAATACAGTTAAACCTGTATCTTTATTTCTTTTTTATTTCCAACGTGCAAAACCCTCTGAACTATGCTGAATTTCAACATTCCTTTATATTTCTTCTACTGGCAACTTAGTAGAAAAATAAGGTTAGTGAATGTCATATACCGGATGTATCAAAACTTTGAGGCCATAGGCCAACTACGAAAAAATGGAAAGAAGAGAGTTTTGAAAATAATGGTTTTCAACCTAAAATGGTGGAATTTTTTGAATGGGGTCCGCAATGCTAAAGCGTCCTGTGCTAATGGAAAAGTAACGTTGTCACTTCAGGAAGCTCTTATCTTGGGATTTCAACATAGCAACGGTTCCGTATTGCAGGGAAAGTGAGTCGAAATGTTTTACTCCTTACATAACAATGTGCACGTTCCCTATCATTTCTGCGTGCCCTTATATTCTGTTCAGCCTGCTGAATGTGAAACGTAATTTTTTTATATATTTATTTATTTAACATAGAGCACCTCAGTAGTCTGAAGCTCAAACGGATAGTGTCATTGGAAAAATTCAACATTTTTAAATTGAAAACCAACTATTTCCAACGTTTTCCATTTTTTGTATCCTTACTCATATTGAAGTTGGCCTATGACTCGATACACCTTAGTATACGATAAGTGTTCCACAATTATTGTCTCTGATATAGAAGGAAATTTGTTTTTCTACAAAATCACCCATTACAGAAATGCACTTCGCCCGCTAATGTTCTATCTGCGTTTCTCTACACAATTTAAATGAAATGTCGATTGCTCAGCAAGCCTTTGTTCTATACCACGTGTAACTGCCAAAACGAAATTAACATGCACAGTTTGTTTTATTACTTGGCAGGAAAAGGAACTATCACCAACACATATCGGCGTGCAACTCGGTTCGTATTAGGTCTTTTATCTGGAAATGCTTGATAACAGCACACACTTCAGTTTTCTTCATTTTCATCATCTAGACGTACTTTCTACCTGCAAAACACAGTTTCAACCAGTATCAATGACATTGGTCTACACTTTGGCACACTTACTTCTAAAGTTTTAGAGTATAACATAATACAAGCACAATTGTTTTGTCCAACTTCTATATAAGGAATAGTGATCGTTGAACATCTCTCGTATATAGTATCTAATTAGAAATGTGATCTCTAATTTAAGCTTTAAAAAATCACAGTCTTCATTAACTTGTTTGTTTATTTTTTTTGGTAATTTAATGTCCCTTTTTAACACAAAGGCTATATGATACGTAGCCCTACAACTTAACGTGGAACCTGAAGAACATGAGCTCTAACTGGGAATCAACTCATGCTCTACCGTCCATTAGACATATTACAAAATTGTGGATCATAGAACTAGAAAACCAACAACAAAAATCAATGTAACAGATCAATTTTGTAATAGATTTCGACATTTATTAACTCTTTTAAGGTTCTTTATTCAACACTTCTACTAGGAATATGTCATTAGATGAGGTTGTGTCTCGAAGTGAGGCGCAATACATTATATGTGAAGAACATAATCACTAGCGGCGTAGCATAAGGAAACGCCTGTATGCCCGGCATCCCCTGTTAATAAGAAAAAGTACGTATTTCACTATATATAAATTGTTTACTTGTAATTATCACAAGTATTTTCACTGCAATCTTCTGGATGCGCTCTCTCGACTTACTTTGACAAGCGGATCCTACGCATGCATGTCACTCAGATGCACATTTTCTGTCTTTTCTCTTGTCGTATGCTATGTTCCTTGGGCTTCCAGGCCTACTGCAAGCAACGGGGTTTTCGTCTGCTTTCTGTCGAATACGCATGCCCAACTACATGCTTTCTCACTCCTCCTCAGCCTTTGCAACTCTACATATTCTTTAGATATAAACTGGCATATTCTCAAGTATTTCCAACTCTATATATTTTGAACTAACGAGGAAACGGTCTTAAGTGTAAACAACCGATTTGGCTGGGGTCCGGATATGTGTTACGGGAGACCAAAATATGAGACACATGTTTTGGTGTTTGGGCCCATACGCAGAAATTTCCGAACTACGGGGCCCCAAAGTGACCCTACATGCTATAACTAGGAAGCGAATGACGTTACTAGTATACAACCGATTTGGCTGGGGTCCGGATATGTGTTACGGGTGACCAAAATAAAAGAAACGTATTTTGGAGTTTGGGCCCATACGCAGAAATTTCCGAAATACGGGGCCCCAAAATGGCAATAAATGCCACAACTAGGAAGCGAATGACGTCACTTGTATACAACCCATTTGGCTGGGGTCCGGATATGTGTTACGGAAGACCAAAGTACGAGACACGTATTTTGGCGTTTGGGCCCATACGCAGAAATTTCCAAAATACGGCCCCCCAAATTGGCCCTACATGCTATAACTAGAAAGCGAATGACGTTACTTGTACACAACCTATTTTGTTTGTGCGGATATGTGTTACGGAAGACCAATGTAGGAGACACATATTTTGGCGTTTGGGCCCATACGCAGAAAATTCCGAAATACAGGGCCCCAAAGTGGCCCTACATGCTATAACTAGGAAGCGAATGACGTTACTTGTATACAACCGATTTGGCTTTGGTCCGGATATGTGTTACGGAAGACCAAAGTAGGAGACACGTGTTTTGGCGTTTGGGCCCATACGCAGAAATTTTCGAAATACGGGGCCCCAAAGTGGCACTACATGCTATAACTAGGAAGCGAATGACTTACTTGTATACAACCGATTTGGCTGGGGTCCGGATATGTGTTAAGGGAGACCAAAGTACAAGACACGTATTTTGGCATTTGGGCCCATACGCAGAAATTTCCGAAATACGAGGCCCCAAAGTATTCCTACATGCTATAACTAGGAAGTGAATGACATTACTTGTACACAACCGATTTGCTGGGGTCCGGATATGTGTTACGGGAGACCAAAGTAGGAGACACGTATTTTGGCGTTTGGGCCCATACGCAGAAATCTTCGAAAGACGGGACCCCAAAGTGGCCCTACATGTTATAACTAGGATTCGAATAACGTCACTTGTATACAACCGATTTGGCTGGGGTCCGGATATGTGTTACGGAAGACCAAAGTAGGAGACACGTATTTTGGCGTTTGGGCCCATACGCAGAAATTTCCGAAATACGGGACCCCAAAGTAGTAGTACAAGCCAAAACTAGGAAGCGAATGACGTGACTTGTACACAACCGATTTGGCTGGGGACCGGATGTGTGTTACGGAAGACCGAGGTATTAGACACGTAATTTGGCCTTTGGGCCCATACGCAGAAATTTCCGAAATACTGGGCCGCAAAGTGCCCTACATACCGTAACTGGGAAGTGATGGCGTTACTGGTGCAGAATGTTGGCATGGGTTGGAATATGTTATAATATATCCAAAGGTATGAGACTTGAGTTTGTTGTTAGGTCTCACAAAAAGGAATGTCGAATGTACTGGGTGCGATATAGGTAGATTTTCAATAAGGCCATGAAGTTGGCGTATGTGGTAGCCATGCAATTCTGAACAGATGTTCAGTTGGAACGAACTGAGAGGGATCTGCTTACCACAAGGGTGTCAACGGAGCGAAAAAATATTTGCGTTTTTCGCTTGTATTTCTATGGCTAGGATGTGTGGAAACCTTGCGGTACACTTTTTTGCAAGAGAGTGAACATTAATATTTATTCGATACGGCGTGTGCTGTCATTAAACCGGGCACAGTGGCGGAAGAAAAGTTTGGCGCCCTGTCAGGTTTTGTCGGAAGATAAACTACATGTCTTCGACTTGGGCTTATAATAGCCATATCCGGATCCCAGCCAAAACGGTTGTGTACAAGTAACGTAATTCGCTTCCTAATTATAGCATGTAGGGCCACTTTGGGGTCCCGTATTTCGAAAATTTCTGCGTATGGGCCCAAACGCCAAAATACCTGTCTCCTACTTTAGTCTCCCGTAACACAAATCCGAACCCCAGCCAAATCGGTTATGTACAAGTAACGTCATTCGCTTCCTAGTTATAGCATGTAGGGCCACTTTGGGGCATCGTATTTCGGAATTTTCTGTGTATGGGCCCAAACGCCAAAACACTTGTCTCCTACTTTAGTCTTCCTTAACACATATCCGGACCCTAGCCATATCGGTTGTGTACAAGTAACGTCACTCGCTTCCTAGTTATAGCATGTAGGGCCACTTTGGGGCTCCGTATTTCGGAAATTTCTGCGTATGGGCCCAAACGCCAAAATACGTGTCTCCTACTTTGGTCTCCCGTAACACATATCCCGATCCCAGGCAAATCGGTTGTGTACAAGTAACGTCATTCGCTTCCTAGTTATAGCATGTAGTGCCAATTTGGAGCCCCGTATTTCGGAAATTTCTGCGTATGGGCCCAAACGCCAAGATACGTGTCTTCTACTTTGGTCTCCCGTAACACATATCCCGACCCCAGGCAAATCGGTTGTGTACAAGTAACGTCATTCGCTTCCTAGTTATAGCATGTAGTGCCAATTTGGAGCCCCGTATTTCGGAAATTTCTGCGTATGGGCCCAAACGCCAAGATACGTGTCTTCTACTTTGGTCTCCCGTAACACATATCCCGATCCCAGACAAATCGGTTGTGTACAAGTAACGTCATTCGCTTCCTAGTTATAGCATGTAGTGCCAATTTGCAGCCCCGTATTTCGGAAATTTCTGCGTATGGGCCCAAACGCCAAAATATGTGTCTCCTACTTTGGTCTTCCGTAACACATATCCGGACCTCAGCCAAATCGGTTGTGTACAAGTAACATCATTCGCTTCCTAGTTATAGCATGTAGGGCTACTTTGGGGCCCCGTATTTCGGAAATTTCTGCGTATGGACCCAAACGCCAAAATACGTGTTTCCTACTTTGGTCTCCCGTAACGCATATCCCGACCCCAGCCAAATCGGTTGTTTACACTTAAGACCGTTTCCTCGTAAGCTATAGTTTCTGTACAGAACGTACGAGCGCTAACGTCAAGGAAATAGAACAGGACAGAAGTGGCTAGTTAAATGCCTTTTTGAAGCATATAGGTTATGTCATCATCATCATAGGTATTCTGCCTTTATTGGCAGGTCACTTGCTGCAGCTGAGAAGCTTCCATGCTCCACGGTCCTCCGCTAACCTTTTCGTTTTCGCGTATGATCTTTCTGTTTTAATATCATCCATTAATTGTAGTCTCTTTCGCCCCCTCCCTCTCTTTCCCGCCACCATACCCTCTAGGACGTCCCTCATGATACAATCTCTTCTTAGGCAATGTCCCAACCAGTTTCTCTTCCTCTTCCTAATAATATCTAAAAGTGTTCTTTTCTCACCCACCATTTCTAACACTCTCTCATTCGTTTTCCGCTCGACCCAACTAATTCTTT
Organism: Thermobia domestica; assembly: GCF_964235325.1. Taxonomy (NCBI): domain Eukaryota; kingdom Metazoa; phylum Arthropoda; class Insecta; order Zygentoma; family Lepismatidae; genus Thermobia; species Thermobia domestica. Next base: position 208,492,100 of record NC_137455.1, read on the forward strand.
CCATTCTTCTCCACACCCACATTTCTAAGGCTTCCAGTCGATTTTCGTCACCTTTACGTAATGTCCACGTTTCCGCCCCATACAATACAACACTCCACACGAAGCATTTTATGAGTCTTTTTCTCAACTCTTTGTTCAAGGTCCCACAGGTTATGTAAATAATAATATAAAAATGGTTATGCTTTAATCGTAATTAAATGCATCGTAATTATAGCAAACTATTAATCTTCATCATAAATATATAGTATGCCGAGTGGCGTAGTCAGAAATTATTTGAGGGAGCTCACACACACAAGCATAAATATAAAGCATTCTGTAGAATGACGGTCACCGATCTCGTAGGCCAAGAGAGCCAGCACTCCCCGCTCCTCGCAAAGATTGCTTGGGCCCTTCAGTTTTCGGATATCTGACAACGAAATAGACACACAGAAACAGACCCCCTGAGTTGTTTTAAGTGTTTTCTATTTGCATCTTCAAATGATATACATATATACTCAGGCCACATTCACGAAGGGGCGTCTGAGTTCCGGACCCAAGATGACAAATTTCTAGGGGCGACATTTCTTTTAAGAAAAAAAATAAAAAAGAACGAGATTGAAGTATGTTATTCGGAGAAAGAAGCTGCCGACGAGAAAGAAATGAAGGGAACTGTACTGAAAACAATGTTCATACAACAGTGGGGTGGAATTTTTTCGTCACAACGGTAATGGTAAGAAGGAGCTGAGACAATTGCATATTGGCTTCTAACGTAATCCACGCCTTTGCTTCTGTATACTCCACTAGACCACCAAAGAGGGTGGCCTGCCCTCTCTAATTTTTTTTATAATCCTGTATTTCCCCTCGTAATATCTATGCAATACTGATTTCAGCAGTATTGTATCACACAAGTGACTAACTTTTTCATCCCCATTTCGATATACCACGCTACGCTACTGATAATCACAGTACAATAACAGTAAGAGAAATATAACTTTTGTTTTTGCGCCAAATGTCGAAATTTTTCAAACCAAACTTTTGATTGAGTGGGCCAGAGAAAGAAGTTGTACCTTCCAGTATTCAACACTAAAATAGGCTACAGTAGCAGTTACAGGCTACAGTTATATAAAGCATAAATTTTTCATTCTTTGTCTACGTTTACAAAACTATCTTTAAAAAGACACATGTGCCATATATTGGGAATAAAGACTCCATATTTAAATTTGTTTCGTTCTTTTTATAATTTTAGATTGAGTTTAGAGCATTACTACATGTGTCTATTGTTTTAAAACTGAAAATTCATGTACATATTTAATTTATCCCATATTAATGATCCCAACTGCATGTTTCTACTTGGCAATCAATATATTAAATCCGTAATAATTTATTCAAATACTGTACTCAATTCGATTTTTTTTAAAAAAAATCGTTGTTTAATAAACTTGCAGTAGAGTCTATGAGAGGCAAATGTACACTAAAATAATTAACAGCAATAATAACACTACTAATAGAATAGAAAGTGGAAATAAGTCGGACGGGGATTATATATAAAGATGCTATCCAGTATTTGTCTGGATGTGGAAAAAATATGAAAACTCAACAAGGATGACCAGCCGCTGAAGTTAAACTCTAAAGCTGCCCAAATACTACTAAACAGTCTACTCTTGTTTACTATTTTCCTTGTTTATTCGTTGTTATAGTTGTGGTAACCTTGAAATCTTGATCTATTTTTCGGTTATTTGATCTCTAAATCCAATTTTGAAATCAATCCTCTCTGTACATGGAATTTATTTTCTGCCCGATTTACGTCATTTTCAATGCCAATTTGATCGTAGCACCAAATCGAGATAACACCCAAAACTAAAATGCGTAGATTGGCAACTTAAAACCATTGGTACAGATATTTATCAAGATAACCTTATCAAACCTTAACAAATTGTAACTCATCTTATTAATACGACATGAAACACTTTTCTTCAGTAAAGGTTGTTCCGTTGCGAAATTGAGACATGCAAATTCTAAACCGTTCTCAGAAGAGCAGTGGACTTCGATGATGTTGAAGGCGAAAATATGAGCCGGATTCATTCCTTAAAACTGAATTCAATAATGTTTGAGTCGGAAAATCGAGCGGGCCAGAGGAGGTATTAAAGTTCATCCTGATAAAGTTCGTTCCAGGAACTTCGATTTTAAATTGTTCAAATAACGAAAAGTCCAACTCCAAGGAGTACTAGGTAATGTGCATTGAAAATTACCTTTATTTCTAAAATGTATTGTATTATTACTCGTTTTCATTGCATCTATGCCATTTCATAAATCCAAAATTCTATACTATACCTTACAGAAATAATGGATTTTCTTAGGGTCTAGTTAATCTTTGCATATGATACAGCACTCCTATATTCACATATAAATGATTTACTCTTATGTCACAACACATTCCAACTGTAAAGTAGGCATACAGCTCTCCATACTGGTCTAGTAAGTAGGAAGCGAGCGTTTGTTGCACGTGAACGTAGCTTCAATTCCAGATGGATGAGATTTAAACACACTGCATTGGTTAGAACCCTACATTTAAACTATAGGTTCACGACTCATGAACTCGGCGTTGAGAAGGGACATTAAACTTCTACGAAGAATTCAACACAAGCCAAATATCATATACGTACAGTTCCAGGAATAATAGTCTTGTGTATGTAACAAGTGTCGATTTCTTTACTTCTCATACATTTTCACTTCACATAACATAATACACATATAGGTAGATGTATAGCTGAACTCTGTGTAAATCTAGAAGCCTTCGATAGCAAGAAGATTCGCTAAATTTACGAATCTGTTCGTATAATTACGTTATTTTACTCTGAAAGATCGAAAGTAAATGGTAATCATAACTCCGCTTTAAATGAAAGGTCAATCTGAAAATGAAATAGTTTCAATATTTCCATACCGTTGGCGAATCAGGAAATGCTATTCGAATTCTGTTTCACTTAAACTTAATTATCTTATTATTCTTCCGACGTTACATATACGTTTTATTTCATAAACCCGTAGATAGAGGAAGGAAAATATTGTATATTTTTGTATATGCCACATAATCGTGGAATTCATATGTAAAAGAAATGTGCACGAATAGATTATTGTTAGTCTTTCGTAGTTTAAATATTATTTGGATATACCTCGGGTTCTTCAATTATTGCTATGAGTTTCTTTTTATCATGATTAGATTTGTCAAGATCATATTGTTCTCGCAAGCAGACCTTGTATATCTTCAATATGAGGAAACAATGATTCATGTAATGTGTTCTGTTAGATTCAGTGGCATATTCACAGGGAGGGCGGGGAAAAATGATTATCCCATAAAGAAAAGCATTTATTTTATTTGTAGAATTAATTCGTTAGGTAAAATCACTAACAGATACGGTCTTTTTCTGGTCTACTCAGTCTCAGTAACAGAAGAGTGGTAGATCCTTACCTAAATGTGTGATATGGACATATCATTTTTAATTGTGGATATTTCTGCAACTAATTATTATAAAGTATCATATGTAAAATCCACTAATAAAAATTCAACGAATCACATACACAATTTGTTGAAACTTTGTTATTCTTTATATACCTAGATTTTTCCTAAAGTATTGCACTAATACTTTATATTCTTTTGATGTAAAAAAAAAAAAAAGTCTTATCTCTAGCCTATGTGCATCGTCCATCCGCTTTCACCAATCATTCTGAATTCTCTGGTGATCGGATCTAGACTTTCTTTTTCTAAAAACAATTGATGTGTATTTTCTATGGACTGTGAATTATCAATGCATGTATCTACCTATAATTAAATGTCCAAAGACAAAAGAAGATGCTTGTGGTACAACTTGAAAGATTAAAAGTACGTTTCAGTTTTATGAAGCTAGAAGGAAATGTTAACAGTGAAAATGTGTGTTGTGCTCTGCAATGAAAGCTACAAAAGAATGTGCAAAAAGAGGAAAGGAAGATTCACTCTTTAGAGTTTCCAATATTTGAAAAGTTAAAGGAAGGATGAAATCGAAAGGAAGAACAAGAGAAAGAACGGAAAGGGAGGTATCGAAACTTCCAATCTGAAATTCCTTTGATCTCCACACCAAAGGAGGAAGAAAAAACCCAGAAAAGAAACAGAGGTGCAGAATCCAAAGACGTTTGAGCAATTTTCTAAAATTTGTTGTTCTCAAAAGAACAAGATGGAACTTACAGGATTTTCTAGAAAAAATTCAGATACAGTAGTTTCTTTCTTTTTTTCTTTATCTTACCATAAATATAACAACTCTATTCAACTTTAAGAGCCTTTCAATTCTTTATTCTGTTATTGAGGTTATCTCCAAAAATCCTTTTAATGGTCTGACGTTAATCATAAAACTATAAAAATAATGTATTCAGAGGAAATTAAATACAATAAATAATCTTAGAGCAATTCTTCGTTATTTTCCCTTTCTTTACGTACATACGTAAACAGTAAGCAGAAACTAAAAACAAGTAAAATTATCCGTTTCTGAAATAAGGATTCAAGGCACAAAATATAGAATTGTTAATTCTAAACTCGGATCTAATGTACTCATGAGACAAGAAACTAATTTTTTTCTTCAATTCAAGAGATGTATTTTAAAGTTATTAATGTGAAAATGTTATGTAAGAAATGGAAGCAACTGGTTCTAGTGCCATTGGCAGTACTTTAATGTGTTACATTTCATCTACGTAGTTTACTATAATCTACAATTGTTACGTTTCATTTCTACAGGATCACTACAGAAGGATATGGTACTTTTAGATGTGAATATTTCCTACACGCTGATTCTGTATGAATTACAGCAGTATCAAACCACGACTCAAGTTGAGAGTTCTGTTCTTCGAACTCTCCTTTACACTAAGTTTTCAACTATATTCTTTTCTAATACTCACTTAAACAATTCAAAATAACGAAACGTATTTCTTCAGAGATGTCCTCAACAGTTACTTATAACAACTGTGTTCATTTCCTCATCGATCATGACGCATCTACCTGACATGATCGTGCAATGAAAGACTGCCTGCATTTAATTTTATGTAGCCTATTTAGTGGATCTGATCTTCAATAATTCCCTCTCGCCAATCTTAGGTACATTTATTTAAGAATTATCGTCTTTATATAATTTATTAACTTTTGTAATGTTTCTCATTCGTTTCTGCATATTTTCTTTCAACTCTTTTGTATTTCAATGACACTTTGCATCATCAATCACCTTTATGGATACCTCTGTGTACAGTGTTCTTCAATTCACAAATTATGTGAAACGATGATTATTCTTCTGCCAGGGTCAAGTCCCTGAACCGTTACGTTGCGGTATACACAGGTTATCACCGCCTTTGGTGGTTCTCATTAGAACTATGTATATAAGGTATAGCCAACGCGTCCATCACGGGCTACTAATCTTCCAGCAAGTTGTAAACGGTCGTCTGCGTTAGTCTGTGTCATATTGCATCGGTCAGTGTTATTATTTTGATTACTTCTAGCGGGCTAGTTAACATGAAAGTAGATCGCCAGTGATTTCAAAAATGAAAAGTAGCTCTCAAACCTAAAAAGATTGGCCGCCCTGATATATGCAAAGTAGCGACATTACGTAGCGCTTTCAAGGCTTTGCTGCCGTTACTCAAATACACAGATTTGTGGATGACGGGAGCGTTCTACCATTTGTCGCCCCTTCACGTCAAGGTAAGAACTACTTTATTTCACGCTGAGTCGGAGGTGGAATGATCAGTTATTGGCATATTCTAAAGAAGATAACCTGTGCTCGAACACTGTATGATATATGATACCAAAGTCTGGTGAATACAGTAGCCAGGAATTCCCATGCTTTTCACATCCTTCAGAACAGAACTTGTCTAAAAGTGAACTTCCTTGATTATTTACTTTTTTTATCCAACTTAGAGAAGTGTTCAGCATGAAAAGAAGTTTTACATTTATTATTATATAGATGTAAAGCCAATACATATGTAGAATTATTTTCGTCATTACAATTCAGTACTTTGTCATAATCAAAAATGTTGCATTCGCCAAAAAAAAAAGAAGAAGAAGAAAGCAGTCACAGGTTCCAACCCAACTTGCATCAAGGTCTATAGAATAGTTTCTCCCTCCCCATCTTCACTCCCATTCCAACTACCAAAATGTACCAGCCAATAATAATTAACAAATAAGAGGTATTAAAGGAAGAAAAATTTTCAGCTAGTTCCTTGACACTCTAACAAGGTACATTCACAAAGTGTCCCCTCGGGATTCGCAGGCAAAATTGATTCAAATGCAAAGTTCTCCGCTGCTCAATGTGTATTGTACTAATTTTAACGGCCCATACCGGTAATTTGCATATTTATGGGCCTTCATATATCCGGAATTCAATTATATAGGGTCTACTACTATAATGTTCGGACACAAAATTGCTTTTACTTTCTTTTGATGCAACTGGACATGAATGTGGGCATATGTGGGCATATGCAAAACAAATTGGATCAAGTACTGCTTCTCTGATACATGTTACCCACCCTGCTGCGATCTTGAATCTGCCATATTGGGTTCAACTTTCGGTTTTTCAAGTGGGAATAGGTGCAAGTGATACATCAAATTCATGTACAATTTTCTCGGAAATTTATTGGTGTAGTGAACTTTTCCGTAGCTTGTACCGTTTGGAGGGTATTGCATGTTAAATCCCTCCAGGCATTTTGCGAATAGATATTGCAGAGTAACAATGAGTTACTCTTACGTTTCTAATGTTGACAAATCAAAACAATTTCTAATTGGAAAAATACTGTAGGTATAAACAAACTATAATTACAACATTAATGTCATAGTCTTATTATATTTCTGTGAATGATTGTTATTACTTCCATGTTATACTATAACAAGAAAGTATTGTATAACGGTCAAAATGCCTAATGTAAATCCAGATAGACCAGGTTTGGGTGAAGATCTGCCATTTAGGTATTGACCTCTGTATGTATGTACGTTCATATATATATATACGGGGCACTGCACAACTTTCTATTTGGTTCAGTATTCGTGAAGTGCCTGATATTTAACATCCAATACCTTCCAAACGGTACAAGCTACGGTAAAATTCACTACGCTAATGAATTTCCGAGAAAATTGTACACGAATTCGATGTATCACTTGATCCCTTTTCCATTTCAAAAATGGGGCCGCGGTGGCTCAGTGGTAGAGCGTTCACCTCTGGTGCTTGGGGTCCCGGGTTCGATCCCAGCCCCCGCCAAGTGAACTTTGTGGTGGACAAACACCGTGTGCGTGGGTTTTCTCGGGGTTCTCCCGTTTCCTCCCACTTTCTTCATTCCACCATTTCATTCATTACTCATCATCACCGTCTCCTTTAGCCTAACCGGCATAACCGTGGGACGTAAAACTTAAAGATTTCATTTCATTTTTCCATTTCAAAAATCGAAAGTTGAATCCAATATGGCGGAACAAAGATGGCGGCTGGAGTGAGTAACAAGTGTCAGGGAAGCAGTACTTGATCCAACTTGTTTTGCATATGACCATATTCATGTCCAATTGCATCTAACAAAAAATAAAAGCAATTTTGTGTCGGAGCGTTATACTAGTGGATGATTGAATTCCGAACATAGGAAGGCCAATAAATATGCAAATTACTGGTATGGGCCGCTAAAATTAGTACAATACACATTGAGCCGCGGAGAACTTTGCATTTGAATCAATTTTACACGAATTCCGAAGGAACACTTTGCGAATGTACCTTGTAAGAAGTCAGTTGAAATATCGGAAGAATATCAATAAACGTATACAAGTGATAAATTGTCTGTATAATGAAATCATAATTACACTGTTTTCATATACCTAGTACCTCTAATCCTAATTGTCCATCTGTCCGTCTACTCCAGATCCTCAATTCCCAGTTCGGTTAACCCTTCTTGAACCACAATGGAAGAAATTGGACTGCTTCCCCTGTTCTACTGGATTAGTGGCCCCATCTAGGTTAGGGCAAAATCATTAGAGTCAGCCTTCGAGCAGAACAGTCACACGTACATATATTTTCTTCCTTCCTGGTACGAAAAGAAATACTTCGAGATAATACATGTTAAAATAGTTGTTTCGTGCGAGAAATGTATGTTTTTCTTCCGTTCCTCTTTTAACTGTGTTCAAGAATAACAATATTTATACGTATATACTGGTTTTATAATTAAATAAGAAATCATCAAAAATCCCTATATTGCGCAAAACATGTTTTGTGTCTTGGTCACGAAACTTACTTCAGTTATGAATCCGCGACACAAAATTAATCACCTAATATTATTGAGCTCTATAAGATTCAGTCAATTGTGTTTACGCTGGAAGGATGGTAAACTCACACCAACACCATAAGATGAAAACATACAAAAATCGGACGATGGGTGAACTTCAGTATTACCCCAAATATTTTGGTTATACAAGCGCCCTCTTTCAATTGTTAGGTAGCGGGTTGATGTGAAGCAAGATATGAAGGAGGAAATCGATTCGATTTTAAATATAAACTATCGATATCATAAATAGTAGCCGTGATAAGTTAAATTCAAAACAGTTTTAGTATTAAATTTTGTAGCACCAATTGTTCTAACCTACTTACTAATACCTTAAGAAACAATTTACTTTGAGAGATGACTTAGAAACTAGTTGTCCGAAAAAAAACTCTTACTTCGTCATTAGGAGATCCTCTGTCCAAATTTTGTTTTCAGCAAAACCCAATTAAGGTTTAATCTGGTCTCTGAAAGCGAATGCCGGAGTGGTACTTTAAAAATTGATCCTGACCAACATTCTTGTAACGTAAGATTCCTTCTCACATTTCATTTTTATTTCCAATGTACAATGTACGTACAAGAGTCGTTCAAGGTTGACCGGGACTTTTATTTCTTCAGAGGAAACAGATAGCACAAGAAGCACCAAACTATGTCGGTTTTTCAAAGTATTCTCCGTGCGTTTCGAGGCACCGTTGTCATCGTTGTGGCAGCTCCCTCATTCTTTCGACGCAGAAAAAACTTGGTTGTTGTCGTACCCACTGGAGGACATCGTTCTGCAGTGTTTCACCTGTCGTGAATTTCTTCCCTCCTTCCCACAACTTACCAGCGCATTTCAGACAGAGTTGTTGTTGTCACATTGGCCTGTGAGGGTGGGTATTGTCATGGAGAAGAATTACATTTTCAGACAACATCCCAGGTCTTTTCTTGCGAATGGACTTTTGTACAGCACCACTCAACAATGTGGAGTAATACCCGGGTATTAATTATGTTCCCTTTGTCCAGAAAATCCACATCGATAACTCCCTTCATGTCCCAGAAGACACTTGCCATGATCTTTCCAGCGGACGGCTGCGTTTTGCTTCTCTTGGGCGGCGGGGAACCTTTATGCCGCCACTCCATTTTGCTTCTTTTGTTCTCTGGGGTTGAATTGTGCAATCATGTTTCATCACACGTGATGATATATTGCAACAATTCATCACCTTCGGCTCGAAACCGATTCAGAAGCTGTTCATAGACCGTCATGCGTGTCCACTTTTGATCAAATGTCAGCTGGCGGGGAACCCACCTTGCACAGATTTTGTGGAAGCGTAAGTGGTCATGAATGATTGCTTCAACACTCCCGACACTGATATTCACCTCGGCAGTAATATCCCTCACTGTTACTCGCCTATTCTCAAGAATCATTTGCTCAATACGTACAGTATTCACTGGTTGCTGCAGTCGGGCGAATACCGTAAATACGCGCGTAATTTTCGCCCTCGTATAATTTTCGCATCCCAATTTTGAAGGGCATTTTCTGTATATTTTATTTTCCTCGTGTAATTTGCGCACGCGGAAATTTTTGTGAAACAGCATTTTTTCAGGAATCAATTACGGTAGCTAATGAACAATTGGCAACGCAACAAAGCCATTGTTGCATTCTATTGAGCCCTGTCAACAAAACAAAACAAGTGCTTCTGTACTCAACCCCTCCGCTTTCCCCACCCCTCGTTTGCTGTGCGAAGGAGACAGTGATTTGTAAGGTAAGGAACCACACGACTTGTTAATCAATTTTTTAATATTATTTTTCTACAAATTTAGAATTAGTTGTTTGTTGTCAATTCTTGCTACAAAGAAAATGTGTACCTTTATTTTCGTGTTATTTTTACTACGGAAAAAAATTAGATGATGTTCACTGATGTGGCTAATTTTTTTTCCCCGCATAATTTACGCACCCTTGTTTCAAAACAACTTTTTTCATCTAAAAATGTGCGAAAATTACGCGAGTAAATACGGTATATCCATGCGCTTCATTTGTCACCAACTCCCGTATTTCGCGAAACTGCTCACACTATACGTACACTCCTATCCGTGATATCGTTTGTTCACCATACTGTGCTTGCAATCTTCTGAAAATCTCAGCTGGTTTAACTTTCTCCTTCACAAGAAATTTGATTACACACCGCTGCTCCATAGCCACAGACACACTACTTGGCGCCACGTTCGCTGCAACTGTTGGACATGCGTCAAATCGTCATGCCGGGCGCTAGTTACTCGAAAAGAAATACATTACGTCACCCGCAAGTTCCATCATGATCCGGCTTATTTACGTACGAAAATCCAGATCAACCTTGAATGACCCTTGTATTTACAGTCATAACTAGAGACCGGATGTTTAGGCACTAAAAACCTGGAAAATAACTAGGCAAATAGGCACTTAAAATGTAAAAAATAGGCAGTAAAATAGGCACTAAAATGTAACTCGAAATAATGGAGATAAATAGTAAATACGATTAAAAATAGATTCAAGTCACAGATAATGTTCGATGAATATAGAAACATAGTACATATTGTAATGTACTACGTATTTGTGTCTACAAACACCTAATATATATATATATATATATATATATATATATATATATATATATATGTGTGTGTGTGTGTGTGTGTGTGTGTGTGTGTGTTTGTGTGTGTGTTATTGATATTATATAAGTTATAGGCGATATCTTCCTAATGAAGGCTTATTTTGAAGAAAATGCATAGAATAGGCAACATTAGGCACTAAAACAATTATTTAGGCAGTAACGGACGATATAGGCAAAATAGGAAAAATAAAATGGGCTTAAATCGTAACTATAACTCACCATATAAACTTTAAAACGTTATTTTTGATCATATCTTTAATATTAAAGAATAGGCATTTTGCCTAACATCCGGTCTCTAGTCATAACTATTAACAAATAAATAGGCAGAAAATACCTCTAATAGCTTCTTATATAGATTTATGATTTACATGCATGTTTTAATATATAGATACCAGGAGGCTTAGGTGCCGCGGTGGCTCAATGCTGGAGCGTTCATCTCTGGTGCCTGGTTCCTTGGTTCGATCCCAGCTCGCGTTAAGTGAGTTTTGTAATGCAAAAACACCGTGTGCGTGGGTTTTTCGGGGTTCTCACTTTCCCTCTCAGCTTCTTCACTCCACCATTTCATTCATTTCTCATCATTACCGTCTGCTTTATCCTAAATTCATTTCATTTCAGAGGACTTTGTCTAAAAGCACTCATTGAGAAAATGAATAAAATAAACACAGTATTAAGTTAACTTCAGGATTCTTTTCATGCTCGATGTAATACTTTATCTTAAAACTCTAAACTTAGAACTTCCAGCTCTCGAGTCTAGTTAACTTCAGAACCAGTAATGACGTCATCATATTGAATGTAAAATGTTTTCGGTATTTCTTTTATATATATTCTTTCTGCTTGAATATTTTTCCTTTCTCTACAAATGCACTCTCATGAAAAGAGTTTCAAGAGCAGTGAATAAATGGATATATATAAGAAATGAGAAGTCTGGTAACGGGTAAACTTCTTCAACAGACATTTTGCCACTGTATTCAAGGTGAACAGCGTTTGGACACATTTTGGAAAATGTCTCTCTCTAGCGTTCCACACGAATAAACCCAATATCGAAGCTTATTCTAAAAGGTGGAAACGTCACGACTTTCCATTTAGAATGCTTCAAATGTTGTATAAGGGACAAAGAGAAACAGAATCATAAAAAAAGAAAAAATGATTGAGTGGAATAAAAGATACGGAATAAAAACGATATTTTCAGAAACTTGAGGAGAAAAATCTGTTTCTTAGAGTGCGTTGGCTGTTTGGTGGTATAACAGGTTAGTGGAAGGAGAAAGAGGAATCAATGAAGATAAAATCTGAAACATGGATATGTTGGTGGCATCGGTTAAAGTAACTTTGGTTTGGACCAAGGATGAAAGCGGAAAGAAAACGACGCTCTTCTTGATAAAAATGGGACCGTTTGCAGTAGATATACACGTGGAGGACGATGAAGAAAAAGCATGGTGGTAGGCAGATAAATAGAGAACACCGTTGGAGGAAATTCTATAAGAAATCTGACAACAATGATATAATTTCAATGAAAGAGTACTACTAGTATTACATATACTTTAATATCCTACACAGAAAACTATAATAGAATATTTTTTTCTTTCTTTTGTAACAAACAGCATAATGGTTACGAATGTAATCATGAAAACTATAATAGACATTTTCACTGATTTTTTTATTGCCCTATAAGATACTTTGAAACTAGCTGATTACCGGAAGCACTTCTTTTCGCTCATGCCTTGATTCTAATTGGTCAAAATTTGCGATTGAACTTACTTGTTAGATATGTTACTCATGCGCTTAAAACAATGACTGTAGCTAATGTTTATACTTCAACTGTCGGTTCATGGGGAAATGTCTGCGCCGCCCAGTAGAAAAATGACTTAGGAAAAGATACGATGAATTTTTTCGTGTGAGTTGAATTTATTTTGAGTTTAACGTCCCTTTGAGCAGCGAGGCTATATGAGACGGAACCTATTGATTAACGTGGAATCCGAACCACATGAGCTTCCTCCGGGAACCGAACGTTTTCAAGTGTGTACAATGTTGCTAATAAAACGAAGAATAAAAAGGTAACAAAACATAAGGTTTGACGTACGCAGCTCATTTTTGCATTGTTTGAAGCACTGTATCTTCGTAATTAAGAAATATTTTTCTGAGATTTTTGGAAGATATATATGTGAAAACTAGTTCTACACGATAGTATCTTTAACTTACAACTTTTGGTCAGAACGAAAATGTCTATTTGTTGTCAAAATTGTAAGTCTATTAAAGGAGCAAAACTAGGCTTCGTTCCACCTCGATTATACGTCAATCCTTATCCTTATTAACATATGAAAGAATGTACAGTATGTGCGTCATCAGATATGTCTCTGTGTGTGTGTCATTAGATTTTCACATATACCCAAATAGACCTTCATCATATATAATTGCATAAGAAGCCTTTTATTGTTTTTAATTTTCGACTTGAGGGGGATTAGGGTTCCATATGAGCAGGGGATTCAAAACGTATAGAGAATCTCAGCAGAGCTTAAGTTAGACAACCCAAAGTACTCTATTGTGTTGGAAGTTGCATACTGTTGAGACCATATATAGAACGGGCACTTCTACTAGTATAATAACAAAAAAAGAAAGAATATTTTGCTTCTTCCATTTTGTATTCTTTCGCAATGTTCATCACCTCCGAAAAATAGATTTTGCTTTCCTATTGTAAGTAAACTGCACCTTTTAAGCCTTGAGAACTGCCAATTAATTACTTTGTTCGTGTAAGAAATACAGCTACATATAGTAGGTTATTAGTTGTTAGCAACGAAACTAGGGGTTTTCGTCATAATATGTAACATAAAAATAGATTGTAATTTTTCGTCAAACACTATCCACAAATTCATGAATTAGGGAAAACTGGAGATGGATTGCAGAATTCCAAAGCCATTGATTTGACAGATTTATTGTTTGAAATTTAATATACAATGTAACCCCCACATACAAATTCCCTACGATTGTTATAAAAGTCAGGGATACAGAAGCAATTCAAAAGTTAGGTAATTGAAAAATTATTGTGTTCATTTCACTTGAACTACTATATTTGTCATTGATGATAACATTTCTGCATTTCACAGCTATCGTATTTACGACATTTCTTCATTGCCTAGGTATATGTTAAAATATTCAAAGTAAACTTTAATAAACACACAGTGATAAAAATGTCGTAAACTTATCCTGCATTTGGCAAATTTTCAAAACCATTTCACTTCAAATCAATAGTATATTTATTAAAGGAGTTCAATTATATATTAAATTTTCTTTTGCCAATCATAGTGTTTCCGCCTAAGTGGAACAATGATACGTATTTTAACTCACTGTCAGTGCAATCAAACATTTGGCTGAAACTTTATAACGAAGAACTGCATAATTTATATGGTTTACCAAACATTGTTAGTCATCAAGTCTAAGAGGGTCAGGTGGACAGGTCATGTGACCAGAATGGAAGAAAGTGGGAATGCTTTCAAAGTTTTAACTGGAAATCCAATCGGAAAACGTCCATTAGGAAGACCTAGGTGTAGATGGGAGAATAATATTAAGATGGATCTCGCAAAAATAGGAATACAATGTAGAAACTGGATCCAGTTGGCTAAGGGCCTAAGTCAATGGAGAGCTTTTGTGGACGCGGCATGGAACTAGGGCTGTTCCGATAATCAAGTAATCGATAACAATTCGATAAAATTTAATCAATAAAGAATTTTAATTTTATCGAATTATCGAACTTTCGAGACTCCCGAAATGTTCGGGTCTCTCGAAGTGTAAGAAACATTAGACAACTCCGAGACACTCGAACTTTTCGAGAGCCTCGAGTTGTTTGAAAGCAGCAAATACAGAAATATATCAGTATGATCGCATTTGTCGAGTCGCTTGAATATTTTGAAAAGTTCGGGATTATCGGAGTGTTCGGAAGAAACAATGTATTCGAGGTTATCATAGTTGTATATAATATGTATTACATATATGCAGGGTGTTCATTTTAAAACTTCTCTCCTTAGCAATGAAGTGAAGGAAAAGTTTTTTTTTTTTCCATAGATCTGTACAAGGTTTAAGCAGTCTGTCAGAAGAGAGAAAGAGGAAGAGAAATATGCATCACCCGAATGGAACTGGAATCCAAGACATCATTAGTCTACTAGTAGCCACTTTGCCGATTGCGCCAATAACGGGTCAGGCAGAAAAATAATTTTACATATGATTTCGAGGGTTTAATTTAAAGTTCTGGATAGAGACAGCTACTGATATAGGTAGAGGTAAGGAAATTCGATAAGGCTGAAGACATATCAAACTTCCGTTTCGAAAATTTAGCATCCGGCGCTCGAATGCCTTCGAGTATTTGAGATTGTCGTGATCAAACCTTGAGAATTTTGGCTGGGCCGGGCCTAAGTACATTCGGGCTGGATTGGGCTCGGGCCGAAAAATTCGGCCCGTGCAGGTCTCTACTATCAGCAAATAACAAACAAGATATAAAATTCAGGAAGAAATTAAACTTTCTGTGTGTGAGAGAGTGTGTGTGTGTCGGACGAAAAAGCAATCCCTTTCTGTACACTTTTCCTTCTCCTTATAAATACAACTTTGCAATAACTTAACAGATGAAAAAAGTTGTTGGACTAGTTTGGCTGCAGGAAGGAATCATTGGAGAGGTGAAGGAACCGAACTGTCCATCACTACTTTCGATAATACCCGAAACGTCGATAATACTCGAACTTTCGATAATACCCGAAACTTCGGTAATACTCGAACTTTCGATAATACCCGAAACTTCGATAATTTCAAATACTCAAACGGTTTCGAGTAACCGATGACAACTCGATAAAGTTTTACTCCCGAAGTTTGATAGGTCCTCATCCTTATCGAACACCCCTATATGGAACCCTCGAGTTCCATAGGCCATAGAGTTAGTAAGCAAACAAACATTTTGTCCCAATGCATGGAAACTGTTGGAAATACTGACACTTCTTCACCCTTCTTCACTCCCGATTAAAATGATATCATATGTTGATTATATGATTCATATTATACCAACATGTATTCTTTCTCGCGAGCCTAGCTCTTGGGTTCAATTTGCCCTGAGCTCAGCAAATGAACGTGAGCCTATGTGGGAGCGATCAAAGATAAAGGCCGAGCAAGTGCGACCCTATGTGGGTACTCAGAGCAAGAACGAAAAAGCCTGGTTGAGAATAGCAAACCCCATCCCTTAGTGAGGCTGCCTAGAATGAGGTTAATGATCTAGATCGAGCTAGAGCAATTCCATTGAAGATAGCGAGCCTAAAGCTCAAGTAAGTACAAATCTGAGCTATAGTGATCCTCATCAAGAGTAGTGAATGCGAATCTCATTGAGGAATGAGCCCCCATTTCACAATGGACGCGTTTGATTATATCTAATCATCTATCCTACAATGTTTCACTGCATTAAAAAAAACATACTTATCAAAAATGAACTAGATCAACGAAAGAATAATTCATTCACGTGTATCAAGAGAGTACAGTCCTGATTTTCTGGTATCATGTTATATAGTTCTTAAGCCAATCCACTTTAAAATTATCATATGGCAGTATCCAAGAGAAATAGCCAAGCATGTAGCTGAGAAGTGTGTTCTAGACGGGAATTTTCATGAAATTTGCCTCCTTGGATCCTGAAACCAGTTTCACAACAAAGGGAGAGAATATTTTAACATGTGCCCGACACTAGAATAAAATTAGTTTTGGATTATGTACTTCGAACATTTTATCATTGAATCTTGAAGCAATAAGACAAAAGTCAAGGGTAGGACACTTGAGCACCTTTTAACTAGAAGCGTTCAGTAATCTGGAAACAGAACATAATATTCTTATAACTGAAGGCAGAGAAAACTGGTGAGGGCAGTACAGGTCGCAGAAAAAGTAAATTTTGAAACTCCTTATGTTTGTAATCAAAAGAATTTAGTTTGCAACAACCTCTATACCCTCCTTCATATTCCTATTAAGGAATAACGAATCATTTTAAAGAAAAGATTCTTTAAATTATTTTTCTGTTTTCCGTGAGTTTTTTAATTAATCTTTGTGTCTTTATCCTGTTTTCTCTCTCAGTTTCAACCACGAAGAATTCCAGCAGTGTGACATTGGAGATTAGATGCATGATTATGATTACATTCCATTGTCTTCATCAGCAGTTAAAAACAAGAGGAAGCAAAAAGCCACATAACAAGTTACTTAACATTTAAGAAGCTTAACTCCATTGTCATGCATAATATTCAAACGGTATGTTCTTTCTTTTTCATATCTTCGATTCTGTTAGTTGTATTATACCCTTCATATAGCAAACTTTTTTTCTATTCAAACACTTCATAGTGCATTACCGTAGTATTTGTACTATAAAACGTTAAGCAGAAGCTTAATAAATAACATTAACTATTTTAAGAAATATTAAACCTCTTATTGAAGCATAAACTCTGTCACTTCCAAGATTTTTCCTAAATTACAAATTAAACTTGGATTGAGACTAGTAACATAGTCCCGCAATCAACTCTCTTGGAGGCGAAATAGTGTGATGGGAACAACCTATATTAAGAGGGTTGAACTTGCGTGACGGTCTGTGCTCAAGTCAACTGCACCAGATTGAAGCCCCAATCTTATTTCTTAGGTCATCATGTTAATACTATCGACGGATATATCTGGACTCGAACAGAAGGATCTGAATTAAAAATATGAGGATAATCTAAATCCACTGACACAGAAGCGGTGGTTTTTGTCATTCCCATGCGAAACCTTGCATCTGGCGACAGGCACCATTCTTACGTTCGGACATTAAGAGTAATAGAGGGGTACCGAAACAAGAAATCCTGATATTAAGGACCAAAATATACATATTATATATACAACCATCGAAGCGCTGGTAATATAAGGAAACTGATACAATACAGAAGAACTTGAATATACACCAATAGGTTTACACACCCACTTGAAAGTGTGCAAGAGCCAGTTGTCCTCGAAGTGCCGATGTAGAATATCAAGGAAGTAATTAAAGTATAGTGTAAGTGTACAGTATGCGCATTTCACAATGGCTAAGGACTCAATCAGCATCACCTCTGTATGCTGATGTTCAAAAATCTCTTACCTCAATTTGTCTGACAAGTAATAAAAAGAAACAGGTGAGACATTTAAGATGACAGAGACATTTGAATTTATGTTGATGCTAGTCAATTGAAAAAATATACTAATGTCCATGTATGTAGCTTCCAAAAGTTTGCAGTGTTCTGGTATTGCTCTGCAGAGAAATCTGAAGAAATCACTTCAGCAAATGAAAGATCTGCGGGGAAAGTATGACGAGTTTGTAAAATCCACAAAAGACCTGTGCTCGGAATTGAGTATTTCAGAAACATTTGAAGAGAAAAACAAAATGTTTGCAAAGAAATATTTTGATGAACTGGCAACGGGTAGTAGTCCAGATGTATCGGAAGATATATTTCGTGTCACTGTATTTTATCCTATTCTGTATGTATTGTGTCACAACTTAGCACCCGTTTCCACGGAATGACTGAAGTGCTCAATAGCTTTTCTGTTCTCATCCCAACAACATTGTTGTCTGCATCTGAGGAAGACATTCATAAATTTGAATATGACTATGCTACAAAGTACAGTAGTGTTCTTTGGTGTAGTGGTAATGTGCTAACTTTCAAATGGAAAATATTGGTTCGATTCCCCATTGGGTAGTATGATCTTTTCGCATAAAATAATGGCTGAAAACAGAGATTTATCTTCTGTTGGAGAACTTACAAGGCATCACTGGCGATAATTCTAGTAGACAGTGTGTAGACAGTTAACTTCAGCGTCGTGTTTTTCGTGCTCTGAGAATGACATACAAAGTCCTGGTCACCTCTGACAGAAATACTGTTTAAACCCAAGGGAATAAGTAAAATCTCTTTTTTATCCTCCGGGTTATCGAGTCTCAGTCGAATTACCGGGTCACTACGGATTTGAATCCTCTACCCAGTAGTGGTCTATAACCTGACCAACATCATTCGGCTGACACGATGATCCGTTTGAGCTCTTAGCGTGTTCATTCTATCTGTGCAAATTACGTTATATCCGGAAGAAATGAAATCAATGCTGGATGTTCGGAACAGATACATCTTCGGAAAAGACTAGAAAATGGTAACCTCTTTGGTTATTTGAAAACAAAATTTTATTTATACTAGTTCGACGCAAAATTCACGTTGAAATTTGAAACATGCTACATCTATGAGGAACATAAACTTTTCCTTTCGAACATTTGTAACTTTTCATTACGATACAGTTTGGACTTTTAATATAAGGTATTACTGATAGAAATTTAGCAATAAAATAGCACTCTTCAATTTTATTTTTCTTTCTTTATTTCTGTTTCTTTTCTGTTTTTCTTTCAGTTTGCTTTAGTAGTCTGAAATGGAGGATAGGACCAACGCTATCTATTGGGTATATTAGAATGTCTTTTGGATCAGTACGTTCAATGAACACTACCGAATTTGCAATCGAACCACGCGGAAACAAAGCATGTGTGTGTCAAAGTTTTGACATTATCCTAGATGTGTCTCGGAGATATACAATTCTACTGGAAATTGGGTGTGCTATCCATTATGAAAGTGACATAATGAATGTTTAAAGCATCCTGTATATATTCGTATAGTTCTGAAAAAATATGTAAAAACAAACGTTATTTCTATATTACTGTTGCATTTCTGGAAACGGAACTTTCTTTTGTTAGGTTCTTTTCTAACTACGTTTAATTCCAATTTTATCTGTTCACCATATTATTTTTCTTCTTCTTCTTCTTCTTCTTCTCTCTCTCTCTCTCTCTCTCTCTCTCTCTCTCTCTCTCTCTCTCTTTGTTTCCTCATTTTTAGTCTCTGTGTAATAGACATCCATTGGTTTCAATTTTTCATTGTGTGTGTTTCAGTTTCTCCCTACATCAACCTATGAATCTTGTTTCGTCTCGGTTTTGTTATTTCATTTTATCGAAACTAATACATGTGTAGTTTGAAATCAGAATTGCGCTCATGTTGTTAGCTAATTTTAGTACGGGAGAGAAGAAAAGAGGAGAGAGGAGGGGTCTCTTTAGCTGGCACGATTATGGGATAAGAAGGTCTATATTGGGTGGCCTAACTGCACGGCGTTAGCTGTCGCAATTTTATTGATGCAGAGTGTACCAGACACATTACTCAATGAAGAGCAGTAGTATTGTTTAATATATGTCCATAATTCCAATAACACTGTTCAACAACGAAAATGTAAATTGAACAAAATCAGTGTAATTCTTATTGATTTTGTGGTGCTGATCACGAATTTGAAAGTTATTTTCGAATATTAGCTCTACTTTTCGTTTTACAGGCATGTCTAATAATAACGCTTTAAAAATAAATATATTCCCTTCGTTTGGGGTAAAATGTTACACTGATCCGGCAACACAGGAAAAACTATATGAACGCTTGGTTTCATTGTGTTCCTTATCTCAGTAGTGTTCTGTTATTGTTAGAAAAGACAGGTTTAGTGCAGTTATCAGCGTTTTGGGTGTGACGTTTGTATAGTGCAGGACATAAAAATACAACTACAAGTACGCAAAAATACTGGTATTTCGAATGTATATTTTTAAATAGTTGTCGGAACTATTTCAAGTGACATTTTGAGGGTTTCAATAAACAAAAATGCCGCCAATTTGTGTAAACAGTACGGATAGCTTCTGCTACGTGTGTGGGGAAGTGACATTTTCCTCACAAAAGCAGACAGTAGTAGTCCCCGGCGTTGGCGCGAATGACTCATCCTCACTCTCTTTTATGACCGGGGTGAAAGGTCAATGACCTGGCCCGGGGTCAATGACCTAGGGGTACCTAGGACCACCCCCTCTAAATTTTGGCAGGGGTACCTTGGCCCACCCCCTAAATTTTGGCAGGGGTACATAGGACCACCCCCCTTAAATTTTGGAAATTGCCAAATCTAAAAATTTGGTATGGTAGCCTAGGACCATAGTATGTACCTCTATCAGTATTGGGTGTCTATGTCGTTCCCTTTTATGGGTAAAAAATTGCCAAAAATTCAAATTTCGGGGTTTTTTGACCTAATTTATCCCCTTTGATGAGATGTTATTACCCTATATAGTTATATGGGCGTATACAGGGGTCCATTACCTTTCATAACATATGGGTATATTAATGCACCCCTTTAATTTTTTGGGAGGGGTACCTTGGCCCACCCCTTAAATTTTGGAAATTGCCCAATTTCAACATTGGGTATTATAGTATAGGACCCTAATATGTATTAGGTTAAATTTGGGCGGTCCACCTCATTCCCTTTTAGGGGTACAAAATTGCCAAAATATAAACGTAAGCAATACGTTATACCACGTGTTTGGTTTTTGGTCGATTTTATCCCCTTTGATGAGGTGTTATTATCCTATATAGTTATATGGTCATGTATAGGGGTCCATTACCTTTCATAAGATGGGTATATTTGTGCACTCCTTTAAAAATTTGGGAGGGGGTACGTTGGCCCACCCCTTAAATTTTGGAAATTGCCCAATTTAAACATTTGGTATTATAGTACCGGACCCTAACATGTATTATGATAAATTTGGGTGGTTCACCTCGTTCCCTTCTAGGGGTACACAATTGCCAAAATATAAACGTAAGCAATACGTTGTACCACGTGTTTGGTTTCGACCTAAGTTATCCCTTTGATGAGGTGTTATTACCCTATATGGTTATATGGGCGTATACAGGAGTCCATTACCTTTCATAAGACATGGGAATATTAATGCACCCCTTTAAAAATTTGGGAGGGGTACCTTGGCTAGTGCTCTCAAACGGGTCGGGTTACGGGTCGGGTCGGGTCAGGTCAGCTCGGGTCGAGTTGTCGGGTCGGGTCACTCGGGTCAGCTCGGGTCGGGTTATCGGGTCGGGTCACTCGGGTCGGGTTGTCGGGTCGGGTCAGTCGGGTCAGCTCGGGTCGGGTTATCGGGTCGGGTCACTCGGGTCGGGTTGTCGGGTCGGGTCAGTCGGGTCAGCTCGGGTCGGGTTGTCGGGTCGGGTTATTCGGGTCGGGTTGTCGGGTCGGGTCAATCGGGTCAGCTCGGGTCGGGTTATCGGGTCGGGTTGTCGGGTCGGGTTGTCGGGTCGGGTCAATCGGGTCAGCTCGGGTCGGGTTATCGGGTCGGGTCAGTCGGGTCGGGTTATCGGGTCGGGTCAGTCGGGTCGGATTGTCGGGTCAGTCGGGTCGGGTTGTCGGGTCGGGTCAGTCGGGTCAGTTCACTTTGGTCAACTAAGTTTAGGTTGAGCTTAAACTCGGCTGGAGTCGAAAACTGCTGTTTTACACTAGCTGCCTAATTAAAAATAGCAATTTTCAATTGATTTTATAGAAACCATAAATCTATTTTGAACACTTGCAGCTAGTGTTTTTTATGGTAAATCATTATTAATGCACTGTCCGCGTCGTCACGACACCCTCAACAAAGGCCTGGCATATTTTCTGTCCCGCTACAGCGGCGTTTGACCTCCATTTGAACTCGTTCAGCATACATGCTCTTATGACGCTCTGTGGATGTCCCATGTTCCCTCTGTCTTTACGCAAGTTCACTGTGTATCTGAATTGCCACAACCAGGTAGTATGTTGGATATACCCACACTAACAACTGACGTTCGCCTTATCTCCACTCGCATTCAACTCACGGTGTGAGGTCCAATTGAACACAGACCTCCACGAAAAGGGACAGAACTTTCTGGTTATCTTTATAGTTATGCACAAAAGTATAGCGTTTGGTCCCGGGCAGTAGTTCTTGATTAAGCATAATAAAAACTATCTTGAATATAATTTATGGATAATAATAATAATAATAATAATAATAATAATAATAATAAATAAGATAAAATAGTGTTTTTAGTTTTCCAGAAGGAAACCAAAATTTTCCTTTCTTTTAGGCCTGAAAAACACTAGCAGCAACACATTTTTTGCTTTGTACATTGTAGCCGCCCCCCCCCTCAAAAACGACGGGCCCTTCCTACACGAACCTGCTGGCTACACCCCTGCTTAAAGTAAATATATAATTTTATTTCACCAAGCCCAAGGACATCGATACAAGAACAAGATAAAGATTGGATATGCAAGACTAATTGCATAGTAATCTTGCTCTTGGCCTTGTTTTGGTGATCACGAAGTAGCGATGAGCGTATTTTCTAGCTTTCCGTATTGTATGAAATACCATAATCAAAATCACACTTGGTCTTCATTTGTACCGATGAGGTGAGCATTCTTGGCTCTTGTATAGCATGAAAGATCACCAAGACTACGAAATACAAGACCAAGACTTGACTGCAAGACAAAGAATAAGACGCAGTGTTGATGACCAAGACTTAGGGAGCGAATTGTTTGAATTTCATTTGTTGGGCTGAAAGTGATGAAATAAAATTAGTACTTTATAATTAAATATCAACCTGTATTTTTAAATTCATATTATGTATCTTCTTACGTGCAACTATATATACTGTAAAATACGTTTTAATTACCGAGAAAGAAAAATCAAAGTGGTACGGGTCCCGGAATCATTAAAACCTATTTTGGAATGAAAGTTGAAGGGTTGGAAAAAATCACAGGTGTTCTCCTGTTTCCTCAACCCTTATCATTGTAGTTAAACGATTTTCTTTTGTCTCCGCCAAGAGACTCTTGCTACTGCCTTTCGGGAAGACGCCCTGCCGTCCCAGCAGGTGAGAACACTGACCTTGAAGAAAAATTTCGTCACATAGAACTAAAGAAAAAAAATAAAATAAAAATAAATAAATAAATAAATAAAAAATAAAAATAAAAATAAATTTCTCCCACGTCGGACATTGGTATCAGTTATAAAAAGAAATAACCAAACCTCAAAAGTGCCAAATATTCATTAAGATGCATATACAAATCCCCGCTTGATCTAGCTAGTGGTTAACGTGTAAGACTTCGGTACACGTGGTCCGGGTTCAATTCCCAATGGGAGTGCATTTTGGTGTTTACCCAGTGTTGTGACCATAGTGCTCTCAAACGGATCGGGTTGACCCGACCCGACCCGTGACCCGACCCGACCCGACTCGGATCGGGTCAGCTCGGGTCGGGTTACGGGTCGGGTCGGGTCAGGTCAACTCGGGTCGGGTTGTCGGGTCGGGTCAGTCGGGTCAGCTCGGGTCGGGTTATCGGGTCGGGTCACTCGGGTCGGGTTGTCGGGTCGGGTCAGTCGGGTCAGGTCGGGTCGGGTTATTCGGGTCGGGTTGTCGGGTCGGGTCAGTCGGGTCAGCTCGGGTCGGGTTATCGGGTCGGGTCAATCGGGTTGGGTTGTCGGGTCGGGTCAATCGGGTCAGCTCGGGTCGGGTTATCGGGTCGGGTCACTCGGGTCGGGTTATCGGGTCGGGTCAGTCGGGTCAGCTCGGGTCGGGTTGTCGGGTCGGGTCAATCAGGTCGGATCACGGTTCGGGTCAGTCGGGTCGGGTCGGGTCATCGGGTCGGGTCAGTCAATTCGGGTCACGGGTCAGGTCGGGTCGGTCTTCAACCCGACCCGACCCGACCCGTTGAGAGCACTAACCTTGGCCCACCCCTTCATTTTTAGAAATTGCCCAATTTAAGCATTTGGTATTATAGTATAGGACGCTAATATGGATCACTATAAATTTGGGTGGTCCACCTCGTTCCCTTTTAGGGGTACAAAATTGCCAAAATATAAACGTAAGCAATACGTTATACCACGTGTTTTGTTTCGATCTAAGTTATCCTTTTGATGAGGTGTTATTAACCTATATGGTTATATGGGCGTATACAGGGGGTCCATTACCTTTCATAAGACATGGGTATATTAATGCACCCCTTGAAAAATTTGGGAAGGGGACCTTGGCCCACCCCTTAAATTTTGGAAATTGACCAATTTCAACATTGGGTATTATAGTACAGGACCCTAATATGTATTATAATAAATTTGGGTGGTCCACCACATTTCCTTCTAGGGGTACAAAATTGCCAAAAATATGAACGTAAGCAATACGTTATACCACGTGTTTGGTTTTTGGCTCAATTTATCCCCTTTGATGAGGTGTTATTACCTTATATGGTTATATGGTCATGTATAGGGGTCCATTCCCTTTCATAAGATATGGGTATATTTGTGCACCCCTTGAAAAATTTGGGAGGGGCACCTTGGCCCACCCCTTAAATTTTGGAAATTGATCAATTTAAACATTTGGTATTATAGTACTGCACCTAACATGTATTATGATAAATTTGGGTGGTCCACCTTGTTCCCTTCCAGGGGTACAAATTTGCCAAAATATAAACGTAAGCAAAACGTTGTACCACGTGTTTGGTATTTTGGCCCAATTTATTTTCTTGGATGAAGTCCTATTACCTTATATGGTTATGTATAGGGGTCTATTCTTTATCATAAGACATAGGTACATTTATGCACCCCGGGAGGGGTACCTTGGCCCACCCCTTAAATTTTGGAAATTGATCATTTTATATATTTGGTATTATAGTACTGGACCCTAACATGTATTATGATAAATTTGGGTGGTCCACCTCGTTTTCTTCTAGGGGTACAAAATTGCCAAAATATAAACGTAAGCAATACGTTATACCATGTGTTTGGTTTTTGGTCGATTTTATCCCTTTGATGAGGTGTTATTATCCTATTTAGTTATATGGTCATGTATAGGGGTCCATTACCTTTCATAAGATATGGGTATATTTGTGCACTCCTTTAAAAATTTGGGAGGGGTACTTTGGCCCACCCCTTAAATTTTGGAAATTGCCCAATTTAAACATTTGGTATTATAGTACAAGACCCTAATATGTATTATGATAAATTTGGGTGGTCCACCTCGTTCCCTTTTAGGGGTACAAAATTGACAAAATATAAACGTAAGCATTACGTTGTACCACGTGTTTGTTTTTTGACCTAATTTATTCCTTTGGATGAGGTCCTATTACCTTATATGGTAATGTATAGGTGTTCATTCCCTATCATAAGACATAGGTACATTGATGCACCCCGGGAGGGGATTCGGTATCATAGTACATGACTCAACATGTATCATGATAAATTTGGGTGGTCCACATCGTTTTCTTTTAGGGGTACAAAATTGCTAAAATATAAACATAAGCAATATGTTGTACCATGTGTTTGGTTTTTGGCCCAATTTCTCCCCTTTGATGAGGTTTTATTACCTTATATGGTTATATGGTCATGTATATAGGTTCATTTCCTATCATAAGATATGGGTACATTGATGCATCCTTTAAAAATTTGGGAGGGGTATCTTGGCTCATCCACTCGGTTTTAGAAATTGTTTAATATAAGCATTTGGTATCATAGTACAGGTCTCCAATATGTACCACTATAAATTTGGATGGTCCACATCGTTCCCTTTCTCATAGGTAAAGAAATACCAAAAATCAAATTTCGGAGGTTATTGACCCCTATTTAGCATGTTATATGGTTTATTACCTTTATATGTTTGTTCCCTTTTAAAATTGGGAATTATCAAATAACAAAATTCGGTAAACGTTTTCTAGGACCCATTGATGTTCCTCTTATGGCCAAATATTCAAAATTTAAATGTTATTGACCGGCTTTATTATTGAATAAGTACAGGATTTATTACTTTTTCATAAGACACAGGTGTATTTGTGTACCAATCTTAAATTTTGGAAGGGGTACATTTCTTATTGTCGTATCAATAATTGGTAATTGGATAGTATCTCATTCATTGGGTAAATCATTATGATCACGTGATCGGTTATTGACCTATGATTGGATTAGGAGTCCAGGACATTGGTACATTTAAACTTTGTAGGATAATTTGATAATGCGTCATTGGTTTTGATTATTCCCGCCAAATATAAACGTAAGCAACCTTTGTTGTGGTACTTCTTAAGTTTGAGTACACGTTTCTAGACAACAGTTGGTTCTACTCAGGTAAACAATTGACGGACATTATTGACCTTATTGAACATATAATGATATGATTAACTCTAAGACTTAGGTATATCAAGAGAAGTATTCTTTAAATTTGGGAATGGTGATAAACAGAATTTTAACATAAGGTGCGAAATTTGAAACAATACATTGAACTTTAGTCACAGCTCATAGTCTAAGATCATTGGTGGTGATTGATTTGAAATCTGATAGCTAACCTTATTGAATCTTATGACTCATAGACGAAAGGCAATACATGCTACAACACTGGCAAAGTTATTGTTATGCAATTTGATTGGATGATCACTATCTTTCCTGCAATCTGATTGGTTGATCACTATCTTTCGTGCAATCTGATTGGTTGATGATTTTCAAATCTTTGCTGTATTCAGTTTTAAGTTTTGTTTAACATTTAAAAATCTTGATTTCGTTCAACATTTTGCACTCACTGATAAATATGATCAAAACCGTTTATTTGTTAATCGAATAGTTAAAAACCGGATAAAGTTTGACGGTTAACCGTGAAACGTAAAATTTTTTGTTTGAAATTTTTTTGCTTGAAACTTTTTGTTTGAAAATTTTTTCGTTTCCAAATTTTTTGTTTCAGAATTTTGTTTGAGATTTTTTCGTTTGAAATTTTTGTTTGAAAATTTTTTTGTTTGAAATTTTTTGTTTGAAAATTTTTGTTCGAAAATTTTGTTTAAAATTTTTGTTTGAAAATTTTTCGTTTCCAAATTTTTTTTGTTTAAAATTTTTTGTTCTAAATTTTTGTTTCAAAGTTTGGGTTCACATTTTTTTTTTATAGATTGTGCACTCATTAGTAAAGAACCGGAAGTGTTTAGAACAAAAACCTCTGGCAACTTTGTGGTGCAATAGTACACGTTAGAACATGATCATGCAACGTCATCAGTTTTGCATCATCGTTCGAGTTAGTATTCATGATAACATCATCATGGCTACTTGTCTGCAGTTTCTAAACACACGTGATGTGATGAAATCATTTACCAAGATTACTGATTTACAACAAAGTGTACCTTATAGAATCTTAGCTAGCCAAATGATCCCTACAAAGTTTGGATTAAGAATCGTAGTGAAGCTTGAAAATGATAAGAATATAATTTTACCAGCAAGATATTTACCCATGGAACCATCAAAACAAGAAGAACTGCTGCGTTTCTTAAATACTGGATCTGTATCTTTATGTTACAAAGGATTCTTGGGTCGAAGTCAACAACTTGAATTTAGTACACAGCCAGATTCGTCAGCCATTGTGATGAAATCATGAATCAGCACATTTCTTTCCAATGACGTCAGCTGTAGTTGTATGAATTTGGTTGGTCGGCATGACGTCAGCAACTGTGATGAAATCATGAATTCAAACGTCAGCACATTCCTTACTAATGACGTCAGCAATAACTATAAATCAACCAATACAGTGTCATCCCACGAAATCATTTGAGCAAGTGCTTTTCAGGAGGAAAGATGTGTACTTCTAACGATAAAGAGTTCATCTTCGCAAGCTATTATCCAATAAATATATTTCAAACAAAACATGTGATGATTGGTATCAGTGCTAGAACATTTGAACCTGTGATTCGATTGGGCAAAGCAGAACAATTTGGTGTACAACTGACCTGTGAAGAATGGCAAATATTATGTTCACGAATCGACCAAATGAACGATTATTTTCATGATGAGCTAAATGTGACCATAGTCAAATCATTAGGCTCAAATCATGAAGTGGTGCTGCGTACAGTCCTCGAAGAGAAGATGGTGCTGTTACGTAAAAAGAGTACATTTCATGTCCCTCGCAACATGGTGTATCTAACGCAAACGGAATGGAACAAATTTATCAGCGTATTTCAGTGTGTGAAACATGCAGTGGAAGTGTGTAACAAAACAAGTATATTCCTGAAAAAGTACTATTTTGAAAAATGTGTTATGCATATTGTACAACATGTATCTAGATATTGTGATGGTTGTCAACATCGTTCGTGGGTGCATACCTGTATTGATAAACAGTTTATTTGTGATCAAATGGACATTGAGTTTCCACCAATTGATATTGCACTAGACCTTAAAAGACTTCAACTGGAATTAAAATTATATGCTAAAGACAAACTAGTGCAAGAAGTTCAAAATACATTGTATCGACAATATCCAGAACCACTATCTGGTATGGATGTATGTGGAGTGTAATAAAATGATCCATTTCAATGAATTGTGTTTTTTCATTTCAAGTACAACCCCAGGTTCTGACGTGTACTATTGCACCACAATGTTGTCAAAGGTTTCTGTTCTAAACAGTTCCGGTTCTTTACTAATGAGTGCACAATCTATAAAAAAAATGTGAACCCAAACTTTGAAACAAAAATTTAGAACAAAAAATTTTAAACAAAAAAAATTTGGAAACGAAAAATTTTCAAACAAAAATTTTAAACAAAATTTTCGAACAAAAATTTTCAAACAAAAAATTTCAAACAAAAAAATTTTCAAACAAAAATTTCAAACGAAAAAATCTCAAACAAAATTCTGAAACAAAAAATTTGGAAACGAAAAAATTTTCAAACAAAAAGTTTCAAGCAAAAAAATTTCAAACTAAAAAAAATTTTACGTTTCACGGTTAACCGTCAAACTTTATCCGGTTTTTAACTATTCGATTAACAAATAAACGGTTTTGATCATATTTATCAGTGAGTGCAAAATGTTGAACGAAATCAAGATTTTTAAATGTTAAACAAACTTAAAACTGAATACAGCAAAGATTTGAAAATCATCAACCAATCAGATTGCACGAAAGATAGTGATCAACCAATCAGATTGCAGGAAAGATAGTGATCATCCAATCAAATTGCATCAACAATAACTTTGCCAGTGTTGTAGCATGTATTGCCTTTCGTCTATGAGTCATAAGATTCAATAAGGTTAGCTATCAGATTTCAAATCAATCACCACCAATGATCTTAGACTATGAGCTGTGACTAAAGTTCAATGTATTGTTTCAAATTTCGCACCTTATGTTAAAATTCTGTTTATCACCATTCCCAAATTTAAAGAATACTTCTCTTGATATACCTAAGTCTTAGAGTTAATCATATCATTATATGTTCAATAAAGTCAATAATGTCCGTCAATTGTTTACCTGAGTAGAACCAACTGTTGTCTAGAAACGTGTACTCAAACTTAAGAAGTACCACAACAAAGGAAATGAATCCCTGTACACTACCTCATCAAGGTCAATCACGTGGTACAACGTCTTGCTTACGTTTATATTTGGCGGGAATAATCAAAACCAATGACGCATTATCAAATTATCCTACAAAGTTTAAATGTACCAATGTCCTGGACTCCTAATCCAATCATAGGTCAATAACCGATCACGTAATCATAATGATTTACCCAATGAATGAGATACTATCCAATTACCAATTATTGATACGACAATAAGAAATGTACCCCTTCCAAAATTTAAGATTGGTACACAAATACACCTGTGTCTTATGAAAAAGTAATAAATCCTGTACTTATTCAATAATAAAGCCGGTCAATAACATTTAAATTTTGAATATTTGGCCATAAGAGGAACATCAATGGGTCCTAGAAAACGTTTACCGAATTTTGTTATTTGATAATTCCCAATTTTAAAAGGGAACAAACATATAAAGGTAATAAACCATATAACATGCTAAATAGGGGTCAATAACCTCCGAAATTTGATTTTTGGTAGTTCTTTACCTATGAGAAAGGGAACGATGTGGACCATCCAAATTTATAGTGGTACATATTGGAGACCTGTACTATGATACCAAATGCTTATATTAAACAATTTCTAAAACCGAGTGGATGAGCCAAGATACCCCTCCCAAATTTTTAAAGGATGCATCAATGTACCCATATCTTATGATAGGAAATGAACCTATATACATGACCATATAACCATATAAGGTAATAAAACCTCATCAAAGGGGAGAAATTGGGCCAAAAACCAAACACATGGTACAACATATTGCTTATGTTTATATTTTAGCAATTTTGTACCCCTAAAAGAAAACGATGTGGACCACCCAAATTTATCATGATACATGTTGAGTCATGTACTATGATACCGAATCCCCTCCCGGGGTGCATCAATGTACCTATGTCTTATGATAGGGAATGAACACCTATACATTACCATATAAGGTAATAGGACCTCATCCAAAGGAATAAATTAGGTCAAAAACCAAACACGTGGTACAACGTAATGCTTACGTTTATATTTTGTCAATTTTGTACCCCTAAAAGGGAACGAGGTGGACCACCCAAATTTATCATAATACATATTAGGGTCTTGTACTATAATACCAAATGTTTAAATTGGGCAATTTCCAAAATTTAAGGGGTGGGCCAAAGTACCCCTCCCAAATTTTTAAAGGAGTGCACAAATATACCCATATCTTATGAAAGGTAATGGACCCCTATACATGACCATATAACTAAATAGGATAATAACACCTCATCAAAGGGATAAAATCGACCAAAAACCAAACACATGGTATAACGTATTGCTTACGTTTATATTTTGGCAATTTTGTACCCCTAGAAGAAAACGAGGTGGACCACCCAAATTTATCATAATACATGTTAGGGTCCAGTACTATAATACCAAATATATAAAATGATCAATTTCCAAAATTTAAGGGGTGGGCCAAGGTACCCCTCCCGGGGTGCATAAATGTACCTATGTCTTATGATAAAGAATAGACCCCTATACATAACCATATAAGGTAATAGGACTTCATCCAAGAAAATAAATTGGGCCAAAATACCAAACACGTGGTACAACGTATTGCTTACGTTTATATTTTGGCAAATTTGTACCCCTAGAAGGGAACAAGGTGGACCACCCAAATTTATCATAATACATGTTAGGGTGCAGTACTATAATACCAAATGTTTAAATTGATCAATTTCCAAAATTTAAGGGGTGGGCCAAGGTGCCCCTCCCAAATTTTTCAAGGGGTGCACAAATATACCCATATCTTATGAAAGGGAATGGACCCCTATACATGACCATATAACCATATAAGGTAATAACACCTCATCAAAGGGGATAAATTGAGCCAAAAACCAAACACGTGGTATAACGTATTGCTTACGTTCATATTTTTGGCAATTTTGTACCCCTAGAAGGAAATGTGGTGGACCACCCAAATTTATTATAATACATATTAGGGTCCTGTACTATAATACCCAATGTTGAAATTGGTCAATTTCCAAAATTTAAGGGGTGGGCCAAGGTACCCTTCCCAAATTTTTCAAGGGGTGCATTAATATACCCATGTCTTATGAAAGGTAATGGACCCCCTGTATACGCCCATATAACCATATAGGGTAATAACACCTCATCAAAAGGATAACTTAGATCGAAACAAAACACGTGGTATAACGTATTGCTTACGTTTATATTTTGGCAATTTTGTACCCCTAAAAGGGAACGAGGTGGACCACCCAAATTTATAGTGATCCATATTAGCGTCCTATACTATAATACCAAATGTTTAAATTGGGCAATTTCTAAAAATGAAGGGGTGGGCCAAGGTACCCCTCCCAAATTTTTAAAGGGGTGCATTAATATTCCCATGTCTTATGAAAGGTAATGGACTCCTGTATACGCCCATATAACCATATAGGGTAATAACACCTCATCAAAGGGATAACTTAGGTCGAAACCAAACACGTGGTACAACGTATTGCTTACGTTTATATTTTGGCAATTGTGTACCCCTAGAAGGGAACGAGGTGAACCACCCAAATTTATCATAATACATGTTAGGGTCCGGTACTATAATACCAAATGTTTAAATTGGGCAATTTCCAAAATTTAAGGGGTGGGCCAACGTACCCCCTCCCAAATTTTTAAAGGAGTGCTCAAATATACCCATCTTATGAAAGGTAATGGACCCCTATACATGACCATATAACTATATAGGATAATAACACCTCATCAAAGGGGATAAAATCGACCAAAAACCAAACACGTGGTATAACGTATTGCTTACGTTTATATTTTGGCAATTTTGTACCCCTAAAAGGGAATGAGGTGGACCGCCCAAATTTAACCTAATACATATTAGGGTCCTATACTATAATACCCAATGTTGAAATTGGGCAATTTCCAAAATTTAAGGGGTGGGCCAAGGTACCCCTCCCAAAAATTTAAAGGGGTGCATTAATATACCCATATGTTATGAAAGGTAATGGACCCCTGTATACGCCCATATAACTATATAGGGTAATAACATCTCATCAAAGGGGATAAATTAGGTCAAAAAACCCCGAAATTTGAATTTTTGGCAATTTTTTACCCATAAAAGGGAACGACATAGACACCCAATACTGATAGAGGTACATACTATGGTCCTAGGCTACCATACCAAATTTTTAGATTTGGCAATTTCCAAAATTTAAGGGGGGTGGTCCTATGTACCCCTGCCAAAATTTAGGGGGTGGGCCAAGGTACCCCTGCCAAAATTTAGAGGGGGTGGTCCTAGGTACCCCTAGGTCATTGACCCCGGGCCAGGTCATTGACCTTTCACCCCGGTCATAAAAGAGAGTGAGGATGAGTCATTCGCGCCAACGCCGGGGACTACTACTCAGACTATAACACCACTAATAAGAAAAGCCTATCAATATTACTTTGGTTGTAAAATTGGAGACCAAGATAAATCTTGGGCACCACACATTGTGTGTAACACTTGTGCCAGCAATCAAAGAAATTGGATTAATGGGAAGAGGCGCTCAATGCCTTTTGCAGTGCCCATGATTTGGAGGGAGCTAAGCGACCACATCAGAGACTGTTATTTTTGTATGGTTCCTTCCGTCAATAAGGGAATTTCCACGAAGAAGAAGCAGGCCTTGATCTATCCTAACATTCCTTCTGCAATGCGCGCTGTTCCACATGGAGAAGGACTACCTGTTCCTGACCCACCTAAAGAATACGATCTTTTTTCTGATGATGATCAAGAAGTTGAAGCTCCTGAATCAAGTACTTCGAAGGACCCTACGTTTGTTGTAGAAGAACCTCCATGTGAACCACATAGACTTACTCAAGAGGAACTAAGTGATCTAATCAGAGACTTGGACCTCTCGAAAAGCAAAGCCGAAATTTTAGCGTCACGGTTAAAGCAATGGAATTTATTGCAGGAAAAAGTAAATATTTCAGTGTATCGGAATAGGGAGATGTTCACTTCATTTTTTTACTATGAAAGACACACTTGTGGCATGTACAGATGTAAATGGTCTCATGAGGGCACTTAAAATTAATTACGAACCTACGGAGCGGAGGCTCTTTATAGATTCGTCCAAGGTGAGTTTAAAGGCAGTGCTTTTACATATTGGAAATGAACTTCCTTCAATTCTTGTAGGTTACGCAGTTCATATGAAGGAATCTTATGAAAACTTGAAACGTTTACTTCAAGCCATTAAATATTACGATTTTCAGTGGATCATTTGTGGTGGCCTTAAAGTAATAGCACTGTTGCTAGGTATGCAGTTAGGTTATGCAAAGTATTGTTGCTTTATATGTGAATGGGACAGTAGAGATCGTGGATCTCATTACCGCAAAAGTGATTGGAGTACCAGAGAAACTCTTCAGCCGGGAGTGAAAAATGTGCAGCATGAACCCTGGTAGATCGTAACCGAATTTTGCTTCCCCCTCTACATATTAAATTAGATCTTATTAAAAGTTTTGTTAAGAGCATGAACCAAGAGGATGAGGCCTATAAGTACCTAAGAGGACAATTCCCTCGATTAAGTGATGCCAAAGTTAAAGAGGGTGTTTTCATAGGGCCACAGATTAGGCAACTATTCAAAGATCACAAGTTCGACGAAATTCTCCAAAGTGAGGAGAAAGCTGCGTGGGAAAGCTTGAAGAGTGTTTGTTCACAGTTCTTGGGAAGACACCGAGCAACAAATTACAAACAACTGGTAGCCAAGTTGTTATTGTGCTACGAAAATCTTGGTTGCAATATGTCTCTGAAACTCCACTTTCTTCATTCACATCTAGACTCCTTTCCCGAAGATTTTAGAGCAGTAAGTGACGAACATGGTGAGCGTTTCCATCAAGATATTGCAGCCATGGAGAAGAGATATGAGGGAAAGTGGAGTTCTAACATATTGGCCGACTACTGTTGGACTATTGCAAGGGATGCTCCAGATGTAACCTACAAATGGCAAGCCAAGCGAAGATGCTCAAAATAAAATAAACATGATCCTGTACAAGGGATCACTTGAAACTTTTGTCTACATTGCAGTGTAGTTCTTGCACAAAAAGGTATTTGTACATATTTTCATGTTTTGATGTTAATACTGATTTTTATTACGGAATTGTTAATGTTTAACTTAACCACGGTTACTTTATTTTCTGTATCGCTGTGAAACTGATATTTGCGCAATTTTGAAAAAGGAAGTACAAGGGTATAGAAAGCTATAGCTTAGGGTACTTCTTAACTCCTTAGCTTATCACTTCACAGTGAAATAGATTTAAAAAATTGAAATGTAGGTTTTTACAAGGATTTTGCTTAAATGTTCTATAAATATTAATACATTTGTATATATACAGCTACTGTTGTACAATCCGCGGCAAAAAACCTGCAACATGAGGATGTAAGTTTATTGTGAAACTACGCCTAACAGCACAGGGAATGAACATAATGTCTAAGTGGAACGAATCACGCCAGGATAAACCTCGACCTCCTCCCGTGCACACTTATTTTGGAGCAAAAGACTTCGGCATTTTACAATAAACTTATATGCTCATGTTGCAGGTTTTTTGCCGCGGATTGTACAAGGGCGTTTTTTTCACAACCTGAGCTAAGAAAATTCTTCTATTATAATTTCCTTTCATATTATGCTTAAATGAATGTAAAAATCGCAATTTCAAAGAATTTACGTACTTTCGATCAAAATTTGTTGAACAGTGTAACAGAATTTGGAGCAGTAATTGTGGAATAATAGGAACCAAAACACAGTCCCATGCTTACTTGTGAAACTACCGGCCATTTTGAGTGCGTACGGTATGTTAACCTCAATGTCACCGAAAAATGAAGCAGAACGTTTTTTATATATACATCATCAGCCTCATTTATAATAACATAGATGACTTTGGCACTAATTCTAACTTGTTTTAAGTACCAGATGATTCAGCACCAGCAGCACTGCGTGTATTGTGTTCTGACGGAGATAGACGTATCCTGAACCGTAAAGAATAAATTTAGCTAAGAATAAAGGTAATAATTCAAAAATTTTATTTTAGATGTACTTTACTTTGGCACTGAATTTTTAAATGTCTTGTAACAATGTAATTATCCCAATAAAAACAAATTTTAAAAATTAACGTCACTTCAGATCAAATATTGTAGTACTTGTTTAAGTGTGTTGCTTTTAAAAAAGCAACGTGTCGTCTCACGAAACGTTGTAAAATCAAGCCTTTAACTTTGCCAATGGCGATGAGGCCGAAACACAACTTTCCGCTCCAAAAGTCTGTCTTTTCTGTTCAGTCGATATTCAGCGACTTCTCTTTTCCCTTCCCCTTGAGACAAAATCAAGTTCATCCAACTTCAGAGATGTAATCCTCCCCTTTCTCTCTTTTCACAGACTCTCTCCCTCTGAGTCTGTAAGTGTCCTCACAGGCTACTCCCAACGGATGTACAACTAATTCACCAATCGTGATCAGAAGAGACTCACTCAGTTGGATGGGACTGGAAAAAGCGCAACTTTCTGAAGATGGAATCAAACGCACTAAAGAGAGGAAGGGAAGATAAAGACAGCTAAGGTTTGTTGGTCTTTTGCCGTCTATAAATGGAAGCAGCGGGGCTTAATCCATGGAAAGTCGTACATGTTTAGATTCAACAGAGCATCAAGAAGGGACGATTATACCTAAGGGAATAGTGCAGATGTAACCCTCTTACTCATACAATAATTTATGTTGCTTTTCATATAGCTAAACATTTATGAAAGTTTCCAATCATCTGTAAATTTTGCATTTTATAGCGATTTCACTTATTGATTATTGAAAGTACTAGAAAATTTGAGAGATTTAGTTAAAACCATGTTCACATTATCTTATAAAAGTGCAGAACCATTTTGATTTTTAAAACCAGTTAAACGTATACTAGTAAGTTATTACAGAAAAGTCACGGTAAAAAAAGACTAAGAAGGTAATATATGTGAAGAATTAAAGGGTAATCGAGCAAGCACTTAATATTTTTAATCCAGAGCCTTTCATTCCATTCTTCCTTAAAGTAAATTCATTTTAGAAGGAAAATTACTGATACAAAGCAATTCCACTCATAATATTAATATTCCCATTCATGAGAATTTAGATATATTTGTGGAAAACTCGGTATATTATATTTTGAAACAAATAACAGAGCATCATTCTAGTATCAGCATGAATCACTATCCCATTTCCTCACTATATCTGTGCGTTCCTTTGTAGACACATGCGAAGGACTGGAATCTCACAAACAGAGTGAATCACTATAGACATACGTAATTATAAAGTAATATTTTAATATATACATGTTGAGGTGAGTTTTGTGGTAAACTTGAAGTGACAGATAATGTCAAAATGAAATCTTATAAATTCATTTTCGAATATGCCTCATTTCCGCAGAAACTCTTGTGTTCGGATTCTACGTGTGTGGATTGAGCTACAGGTCCACGTCTTATATTTTCTCGCTGCTTAAAGGGTTATTAAATTCAAATTTAACCAACCAATTAAGTATGCTCCATTACGAAGACCTTTGAAGTTCACATCATGCAGTAAGTTTTGCCATTCAGATTAAAGCAAAGTACCTTCAATATCTGTCAACCTGACACACACACACACACACATATATATATATATATATATATATATATATATATATAGCACTTGTACTAGTTGTCTAATATAAGGATATCAGCCTTAACAACGTCTTAACAACAGTGTTAATTTTATGGCCTCAATACAAGCTCTAAAACTTTGAACAGAGGAATAACGGCATATTTTAAAATCAATCAAAGAGAACTGGCAGATATGGATCTAGAAGGTGAAAACTGTGTTACCAGAACCCAGATTATGATAGGTATATCATGAGTTTACTATAAATTTTGAAAAACATATAAATAATACCTTAAATTACTTGTGTTACTCAAAAAATGGGGGGCCTAGGCCCACCGGCCCCGGGCTAGATACGCGAATAAGAACTGGGAAATCTACACAAAATTAGAATCGACCAGTGAAAACGGCAAGTTTCTAGATCTTGTGGTTTCAGATATCTCATTGTTAAAAGGGATTGTCCAAAAGGACACAACTATATATAAATAGATACAGAAAATGTAGAGGTAGAACAGATCACCATTTAATAATATGCATACATAGTACATTTGCATTGGTTTTGTTTTCTTAAATCGGTATTTTCGTCAACTTTAATATGAATCAGACTCATAACTGCATGGGTCTTGGGTACGTGCAAGTACAGTTGTTATTGGCACGCAGGCCCTTAAATTAGGGAACTAAAACGAACATTTTCTGGGTGTGCCCATAAACATTACACTGTTCAACAAATGTTGATCGAAAGTATGTAAATTCTTTGAAATTGCGATTTTTACATTCATTTAAGCATAATATGAAAGGAAATGATAATAGAAGAATTTTCTTAGCTCAGGTTGTGAAAAAAACGCCCTTGTACAACAGTAGCTGTATATATACAAATGTATTAATATTTATAGAACATTTAAGCAAAATCCTTGTAAAAACCTACATTTCACTTCTTTTATCTATTTCACTGTGATGTGATAAGCTGGGGAGTTAAGAAGTACCCTAACCTATAGCTTTTTACACCCTTGTACTTCCTTTTTCAAAATTGCGCAAATACCAGTTTCACAGCGATACAGAAAATAAAGTAACCGTGGTCACGTTAAACATTAACAATTCCGTAATAAAAATCAGTATTAACATCAAAACATGAAAATATGTACAAATACCATTTTGTGCAAGAACTACATTGAAATGTAGACAAAAGTTTCAAGTG
Source organism: Thermobia domestica (assembly GCF_964235325.1). Taxonomy (NCBI): domain Eukaryota; kingdom Metazoa; phylum Arthropoda; class Insecta; order Zygentoma; family Lepismatidae; genus Thermobia; species Thermobia domestica. Next base: position 208,531,015 of record NC_137455.1, read on the forward strand.
ATCCCTTGTACAGGATTATGTTTATTTTATTTTGATCGTCTTCGCTTGGCTTGCCTTTTGTAGGTTACATCTGGAGCATCCCTTGCAATAGTCCAACAGTAGTCGGCCAATATGTTAGAACTCCACTTTCCCTCATATCTCTTCTCCATGGCTGCAATATATTGATGGAAACGTTCACCATGTTCGTCACTTACTGCTCCACAATCTTCGGGAAAGAAGTCTAGATGTGAATGAAAAAAGTGGAGTTTCAGAGACATATTGCAACCAAGATTTTCGTAGCACAATAACAACTTGGCTACCAGTTGTTTGTAATTTGTTGCTCGGTGTCTTCCCAAGAACTGTGAACAAACACTCTTCAAGCTTTCCCACGCAGCTTTCTCCTCACCTTGGAGAATTTCGTCGAACTTGTGATCTTTGAATAGTTGCCTAATCTGTGGCCCTATGAAAACACCCTCTTTAACTTTGGCATATCTTAATCGATGGAATTGTCCTCTTAGGTACTTATAGGCCTCATCCTCTTGGTTCATGCTCTTAACAAAACTTTTTATAAGACCTAATTTAATATGTAGAGGGGGAAGCAAAATTCGGTTACGATCTACCAGTTGTTCATGCTGCACATTTTTCACTGCCGGCTGAAGAGTTTCTCTGGTACTCCAATCACTTTTGCGGTACGATCTCTACTGTCCCATTCACATATAAAGCAACAATACTTTGTATACCCTAACTGCATACCTAGCAACAGTGCTATTACTTTAAGGTCACCACAAATGAGCCACTGAAAATCGTAATATTTAATGGCTTGAAGTAAACGTTTCAAGTTTTCATAAGATTCCTTCATATGAACTGCGTAACCTACAGGAATTGAAGGAAGTTCATTTCCAATATGTAAAAGCACTGCCTTTAAACTCACCTTGGACGAATCTATAAAGAGCCTTCACTCCGTAGGTTCGTAATTAATTTTAAGTGCCCTCATGAAACCATTTACATCTGTACATGCCACAAGTGTGTCTTCCATAGTAAAAAAATGAAGTGAACATCTCCCTATTCCGATACACTGAAATATTTACTTTTTCCTGCAATAAATTCCATTGCTTTAACCGTGACGCTAAAATTTCGGCTTTGCTTTTCGAGAGGTCCACGTCTAATTAGATCACTTAGTTCCTCTTGAGTAAGTCTATGTGGTTCACATGGAGGTTCTTCTACAACAAACGTAGGGTCCTTCGAAGTACTTGATTCAGGAGCTTCAACTTCTTGATCATCATCAGAAAAAAGATCGTATTCTTTAGGTGGTTCAGGAACAGGTAGTCCTTCTTCATGTGGAACGGCGCATTGCAGAAGGAATGTTAGGATAGATCAAGGCCCGCTTCTTCTTCGTGGAAATTCCCTTATTGACGGAAGGAACCATACAAAAATAACAGTCTCTGATGTGGTCGCTTGGCTCCCTCCAAGTCATAGGCACCGCAAAAGGCATTGAGTGCCCCTTCGCATTAATCCAATTTCTTAGATTGCTGGCACAAGTGCTACACACAATGTGGGGTGCCCAAGATTTATCTTGGTCTCCAATTTTACAACCAAAGTAATGTTGATAGGCTTCTCTTATTAGTGGTGTTATATTCTGCTTTTCTGAGGAAAATGTCACTTCCCCACACACGTAGCAGAAGCTATCCGCACTGTTTACACAATTTCGCGGCATTTTTGTTTATTGAAATCCTCAAAATGTCAGTTGAAATAGTTCCGACAACTATTTAAAATATACATTCGAAATACCAGTATTTTTGCGTACTTGTAGTTGTATTTTTTTGTCCTGCACTACACAAACGTCACACTCAAAACGCTGATAACTGCACTAAACCTGTCTTTTCTAACAATAGCAGAACACTACTGAGATAAGGAACACAATGAAACCAAGCGTTCATATAGTTTCTCCAGTGTTGCCGGATCAGTGTAACATTTTACCCCAAACGAAGGGAATATATTTATTTTTAAAGCGTTATTATTAGACATGCCTGTAAAACGAAAAGTAGAGCTAATATTCGAAAATAACTTTCAAATTCGTGATCAGCGCCACAAAATCAATAAGAATTAGCTGACTTTGTTCAATTTACATTTTCGTTGTTGAACAATTTCATAATTTGAATTAATTTCTTATCGAACTTGTTGGTTGATTGAGTTGGATTTAGCGTCCCAATCACTGACTTGATTTTTCAGTTTAGCGTCCCTTTCAGCAGCGAGGCTATATGAGGAGTCGATGTACAGCTTAACATGAGATCCGAACCACATTAGCATCCACCAGAAAGAGTCCTATTCAACCGTGAGGCAATATTTTAAGTGCATTTATTACTTAATGTAGTATTCAAACCACATGAGCTCCCGCCGGGGTTCTAACTCTGGTCTTCCACATCAAAGATTTGTACGCAAACGGTATAGCCGCTAGGAAGCTCTTATTAGCTCGTATTTCGTGGTTTTTGTCTCAATTTTTAGTTGAAGTTTTATGATTGATTGATTGATTGGTTGGTTGATGTCTACCTTCCAAAAGACTAGATGAGACGGAATCTAGTAATAACACTGTGAGTAGAGTCTCCTTTGAATTTTAATTTATTTGTTGATTGGAGTTTTGTATATCTTTTCAGGTAGGAACTACAGTTTAAAGTGGCATCCGAACAAGTACTTGAGGCCAGCATCACTACTCAGAATCGAACGCCAAATCACGTACAAGAATCTGTTACTTATTTCGAGTTTCGACCTTCCTTCCTTTTCCGTTGGCATCTGTAGTGCAAATTCTCAGAAATTTTTGTCAGCCCAAACATATGGCTTTTCTTTTTTAACCAAACCTCATTTGCAGAATTTACAATACCAAAATCCTCAGTCACTGCCTCACCCAGTTCATATTCCAAGACTCCGAATGCTCTTTGTGACATATGAACTCAAGTTCGTCACACCTCATCTCCATTCGCCATACACTTCTGACTTGTGATATACTTACATACTTCTGACTTGTGAGATGAAACTAAACCAACCTATACAGCGTTATCGTGAAGTTCCATTTCCCTCTCAGAGGAAACCGAAATCTTTATCTGTACACAAGTTACTTCAATTTCACTGAAATGTGATATGATGGAAGACGAATTGGTATAGTAGGTGGACGGTAATTAGAACACGAGGCAAGGTCCATCTTAAACTTTGATTTTTCGCAGTATGTCTCTTACTCAATGAAGAATTAACGGCTTTAGCAGTCACCTTATGGAACTGAAACAAATGGTTTCTGATCACCACTAGCAAATGTATCCTTGCAGAAAACTCATTTTCAGCCTATAAAGCCTTCTATTTTGTCATACTACAAGTTCTGGAAATACAATATCATACTGATAGTAGAGCTATTGGTGATGTTACTGTCTAGGTCTCGGACACCTTCCATTGTAGGCACATCAGCACCGTTTCTCACTTACAAACAATAACGGTGCGACTTAACTTCCATCACCCGGTAGCCATTTAATCCTCGTACATTCCTCATTATGCTAGCCAAAGTAATATTTATGTTTTGATAGATCCGTCGGAACGTATTTTAATGACAAGAGGACAGTAATTTTGAATATTCGAAAATGAGACACTTCCTGACAGATGATAAACATGATATAAAGAGGTTGTTCAACCTATGTTTGGCCGATTTCGTTCCTTCCCCCTCCCGGGCAGAATGGACTCATCCGACCTGGCTCGTGGCGTCCTGCAGTGTTGTGCAGTGGCTTCCTGGAAACCGAGTTGTTTTTCCGCGCGGACGACAATAATGCACAAAACAGGACCATTGTTGTGAGTGTTGTGTTAAATTTGTTTCCAAGTGTGTGGTTTTCCGCGCTATGACTAAAATGCTGCCAAAGCTAAACCGGTTTTGGGAAGGCTATGTAGCGGCTCTTTATGACGCCCACTTTAATGTTTCTGTCATTATAAAACAGTGCAAGAAGAATGGTTGGAACATCAGTTTAAGTGGAATAAAAAATGTTATTAAAAAGTACAATAGTCGAGTCAAAATGCGGTTTGACCTGGGCAAAATTGCAACCTTTAGTTTTACACCTGTATTTTGTTTAGGTACCTCACCTTATGAAAATATCCAAATTCCGACAAAATCGGACCACGGGAACACCCCCAAAAACGGTTTCAAAATGGCCGACCATGTTTTTTTGAAAAAATCGTAGACCTTTACGTTGGCGGCTCTAGTAGCCCTTTTAATTGACACAGAGACATGAATGATACCTCGTTGGAACGCTCATAAACCACAAATTCCAACGAAGTGACTTTTGTACTCATCATGCCCAATCTGTAGAAGAAAAAGAAGAAGAAAGTTGAGTTTTGTTTTTTAATTGATATTTCTTGGACCGTGGCAACACTGTACGTCCTCATACGCCGGCAGAAAAATTCCCATGCGTAGACCAGACATCGGTAACAATAATATAAAAAAATGAAGGACGTAGGTTCAACAGTAAGGGAGATAAAAATTCGGAACCGCGGACAAAGAAGGGTTACTGTGTATATTTTTTACTGTGGTCTAACTTCTGTTCCTTAGATCTAGCATCCTCCCTAATTGTCACATAGACATGAAGCATACCGCGTTGGAAAGCTTATGGAACCCCCTTGCCAGTGACGTATCGTTTGTGCTCCCTGTGCTCAACCTGTAGAAAAAGAAGAAGAAGAAATCTTTAAAAATTGGGAAAATCTACACTTTTACCTTTCTTGGGCTCTAGCAACCCTGATAATCGTTCTACGCATGAAAAAAAAATCTTGTTTCTTTCTTTAAATCAAAGGTCGCTTTAATATAAGTACTATACATAAAACAAAAATATTCTTAAGCAAAAGAATGGGAATAACGAAAGACTTTAGGAGGCAAATTACACATCGACATCGTCATTGCCTACGCTAACACTGTCCTCACCATTTTCATTTAAACAGTTAAGACATTCAGTTTCTTGGCATACGCCACAAAGCAATAACAAATAGAAGGTCATACCATAATACAGTGTACAATACAATTCGTTTTATAGAAACATAACACCTATATATAAAGCAAAAATATTCTAAAGCAAAAGAATGGGAAGACGAAATACTTTGGGAGGCAAATTATACATCTACATCGTCATCGCCTACGCTAACACTGTCCTCACCATATTCATTTAAAGAGTTAGAACATTCAGTTTCTTTGCACACACCACTAGCAATAGTACATGGAAGGGCATGCTTTCTGCAAGTATAATACGTTCTTGCACACCCGGAAGCACAGTTGCAATGAACAATGGTGAGCAAATTCCATACCCACCAAACACGATGGTTGATGTGCCATATTTACGAACCGTATACTCAGCAAATGATGCAGCGATATTGTCGTACGAACTGCCTTTACACCATGGTAGTCTATGAAACAGAGATCCTCCGTCTAAGACATCCAGAATATTGTCTGGCTCCGTTCACTCAAACTGTGAGCTCTGCTGCTTGCTGAACTCTCGTATCGCATAGGCCAGTGGGGCTTTGTCTGCCTTACGCATCATGCTGGGTGACTCAAATAAAGCCGGTGGGTAGGCACATAATTCATGCGCTAAGGTCTCCTCTAAAGATGTGCTGCCTGCATTAGCGACAACTAACAGTCTTTGAAACAAAAGATTCGAATCGACGGAGATATCGCTGCTGATTTTAACACTACTCGGGGATGCTAGAGTTTTGACTTTATCTGCACGTTTCCCCTTCACAGTGAACAGGTCTTTACCAGACAGTTTCTTCGCATGGTCTGCCCTAACTGAAAATAAATTATGAACGTTGACCGAGGAATCCGGTGTGACGCCAGTGGCAATGTTTCTCAACGATTTGTCTCCGTCAAATGGTGAAATGAGCTGCAGTCGTGCAAGCATGCGACGTGTGTCACTGATATCACGTGACATTCTTGACGTTTCGGCTCCTTTATGTTGTTCGCTAGTGACATATCTGTGTGAGTAAGAGTTTACATCGCCAGATTGTACTCGGAGCATGCTGGCATTGAGAGCACCCACAAAGATCGTTGCATCTCCGACATTCCACTCCCATGGGTTAGACCTCCAGTGGATTTTAGCGATCTCATCAGAACCTGCTCTCTGACTAGATCAGAGGACAACCCAGCCCAATAACGGTTGCTTCTTCTAATAACTCAGAACCCATTTTGAAAGCTTTCGTGAACGTTGGATTAACCGATGGCAGCGTTAACATTGTTTGCAGGTACAAGCAAGTCGACTTCAAATAATTGAAGTGTCCTGCTGCAGCGAAAATGGGAATGCACTCTGCTATAGAATCAAGGTGATCCTCCCAGCTTCCTATTCGGTCTGCTGCCACAAGTTTCCTTGCTGTAGTCAACATGCGCTGGTATGCAAGAAACAACTGACTTTTTTTGATGTGTTAATAAGTTCTGACTTTCGTGCTTCTATTTTTTCTCGGGCTTCTTGAAGAAGATGTGAAGAAATAGCTCCAGTTACAGTAATCTCACCCGACATCAGACTCTGATAGAGAGAGTAAGCATCGTTGATAGTTCTGTGTGTTCCGTTATCGGTCTCCAGAAAAACATTCTCCACAAGCAATGCACTTAATGCGAGGTCAACCATCATGTGTGCACGGAAGGCTCTTGCTACGGACTTGCCACTTAACATATGTACAACCGAATTTTCTCCATAAAACCTCATGCAAGATTTCACGTAAGCCTGAACCATCTATCAGGGAACCAATTGCTCCTAGAAGGTTCATGAGAGTATGAAATAAGCCCAACAGGACAACCGTGTCCTTAATACTGATGTTATGTGCTCTGTCATGCAGGATACGTGAAGCTTTCCTAAACAGTGGTTGGTCTAAGGTGATGATTGGTGTGACTGTATATTTTCTCGCAAGATTATTCAGGTACACTAAAGTGGAATAGATGCATGGCATATAAGATGGATGGAGGTCAATAATCGGTAAGCAGAGAACAGTGGATTTCCCTGGATGATGAAGAGATGGATCTGCGTGAATGGCCTGCATCATTCCTGACCAGTTTGGTGTGCGTGACGGAAAGTGCCAGTAAAGTTTCCACAACATATCCAGGGAGCTTTCGTTCGATGATGGTGCTGTTACAAGTTCACAGTTGACCTTTTCAAGAATAGCCCTGGCTTCAGTGTATGCGTGAATGGGAACACTGGCAAAGGACTTTACATCAGCATCAGAGACGGGCTTCCGAAGAATGGTTAGACTGGTAGTAGTAGATGGAGTAATGGCCGCCAACATTTCTATACCATGGAATGTGCCTAAACCACTCAGCGTTTGGAGATTATGGTCTACATTATCCGCTGCAAAGAGGAGAGTCTGGTCTGCTGGCATTTCGATCACACGATTACCAAATGTACTTGCAGCACAGCGTTCAAACCGCTGCACTTCCGCATATGAAGAGCAAAATCCCAGGTGATGCAGCCTGTCAATCAGGTGTTTCGATCGATAGTGGTGGTGCAGCTGCACAGCAACACCTAACTGCAGAGGAGCTAACATATCTCTTGGTCTGGCTGCTTGCATCAAACACTGGCCAATCGATGTTATTTTGGTTTCATTGCCCTTTCCGGCAAAAAGTATGGCATAGAATAGTTTAAGGCTAGGTGGAATGTACTGAAGAAATTCCTGAATGCTCAAGTCGCTGGGTGAAGGATATGTAGTTTGGATTTTATGTCGCTTTTGATCAGTCGAGCTACGGTTTCTATTATTCTATTTTTTTTCCTTTTCTTCATCATACTCTCGTGGTAAATCACGATATGCTCGTAGAATGTGATTAGCAGTTTCTCGAAGTGTAATGAAGTCGTTTTTTCCACTGTCAATAGAAATTATATTTTTTTCACCGAATTACTCCATTAGTTGACGCTTCATGTGTCGTCCGTCATATGCAATGTGATCAGTCCCTACAAGAAATGTGCCCATTTCTGTAACAAGTTCTCCCACAGTTAGTTGCTCATCATCGTGTTCTTAAATAACTACAAATGCGCTGAAATGCTCGGATTCTCTCATCATTTGTAGGTCGGCCAGCCCGGATTTTTTTTTATGCTGACTGATTGTCGGTGCAGTATTGTTGAGGAATTGGTTTACCTGTTCGAAAGTTGATACTACATGATCTGTGATAGACACAATCTCCAGCATGAAGATCAGATGAGAAGTACTCAATTCGACCTCGGACAGTTTATGACCCGGTGTCGTTTCGTTCATTGCAACACTTTAAAATGTTGTGTGGCAATGCTTGTGTTTTCACTCGCACATTTTCTGATTTCAACACGTGACGGTCATCAAATAAGACAGGCGTTCCGCAAAACAGGCAGTCACTGTTGCTGTTGAAGGACCCATCCGACGAGCGAGTAACTCGTTTCTGCATCGGCGATGACGTTTTCCTTTTTAGGGCAATCGCAATATCTTTTTTATCAATGAAACGTTTGCGACAAGAAACATGAACCACCATACTTGTAGCGGCGAGAATGTTACTACCGCGAGCCTTACTGGCATTGTTCACTCCTTCAGCTCCTTTTCTTGAAGTTAGATGAGGTTATCGTCAGGATCTAGGCTTCTGCAGATGATACACAAACGTGTGAGGGAATCAACCATGGTTCTTCAGTGCCTAGGTTCATGCAAGACTATGATATGTAGAAAAGCTTATGGAACCCCATTTCCAACGACGTATCGTTTGTGCTACCTATACCCAACGATTATCAGGGTTGCCAGAGCCCAAGAAAGGTAAAAGTGTAGATTTTCCCAATTTTTTCCAGGTTTCTTCTTCTTCTTTTTCTACAGGTTGGGCACAGGGAACACAAACGATACGTCACTGGCAAGGGGGTTCCATAAGCTTTCCAACGCGGTATGCTTCATGTCTATGTGACAATTAGGGAGGATGCTAGATCTAAGGAACAGAAGTTAGACCACAGTAAAAAATATACACAGTGACCCTTCTTTGTCCGCGGTTCCGAATTTTTATTTCCCTTACTGTTGAACCTACGTCCTTCATTTTTTTATATTATTGTTACCGATGTCTGGTCTACGCGTGGGAATTTTTCTGCCGGCGTATGAGGACGTACAGTGTTGCCACGGTCCAAGGAATATCAATTAAAAAACAAAAATCAACTTTCTTCTTCTTTTTCTTCTACGGATTAGGCATGATGAGTACAAAAGTCACTTCGTTGGAATTTGTGGTTTATGAGCGTTCCAACTAGGTATTATTCATGTCTCTGTGTCAATTAAGAGGGCTACTAGAGCCGCCAACGTGAAAGTCTACGATTTTTTCAAAAAAACATGGTCGGCCATTTTGAAACCGTTTTTGGGGGTGTTCCCGTGGTCCGATTTTGTCGGATTTTGGATATTTTCATAAGGTGAGGTACCTAAACAAAATACAGGTGTAAAACTAAAGGTTGCAATTTTGCCCAGGTTGAGGGTAAAATTGCTCTAGATTTCTTGGACTACAAGGGCAACGAAGCTCCACCATTTCGATCACCAACGAAGTTGCCTAGGAAGCGGGAATGCACCAAGGCCATCTCCACCATGCAGAGGAAACTTCGTAAAATGGCAATGGAAGAAAATATGCAAACACAAAGGTGTATGGCTAATCGTCTTAACGTGTTTTTGGGGACTGTGAGCCGGACGTTACACCATCAACTCAACCTGGAAAAAGTCATGAAAGTTCGCGGCCATCTTCTCACGGATGCCCACCAAAAGGAACGAAAGTGCAACACCCGGAAGCTGTTCGAACGACATCTGACAAAACAAAGGTGGATGTACGTCGTAACGCTCGATGAAGCATGGATTTACCTTTCCGACTGCGGCAAACCGAGAGCCATCATGTACCGAGAGAAAGGCGCCAAGAACTTCAGAAGGTGGGTCCGTGTCTGTAAAGAATCCTTCCCAAAAGGGTTCATGGTCGTTACTGGCTACTGTTACCGAGGTAAACTGAAGATTCTACAGGGTGGCGAAGAACTGCAAAATAAATTCGCAGTATTTTCAGGAGCAGATCATGCGGCCGAACTACAAGCATGAGATTCCAACAATGTACGGAAATGATGCCAATATGGTGCGCATTCACATGGACAGGGCCTCATCACATACCTGACGATCGTCCCTCGCATTCTACGGGGAGATGGAGGAGGCAAGTGGTATACAGCTGATACCTTTCAATGAGGTACCTGTTAAATCTCCCGATGCAAGTTCTATGGACTATTGTGGATTTGGATTGCTGAAACGGACTTTGGGAAAACGGTGTGTGACAACTGTGGAAGAACTTTGGAAAGCTGTGCCAAGGAAATGAGGCAAGATTCCCCTTCCAGTTCTTCAGAAAAGCCTATTATAGTGGAAATTACGCTGTCGGACTATTGTTAGGAACCAAGGGAAACACACCGAGCACTTACGGACTTGGCGCCATGGATTCTTCTAAATTTTTAAGTAAGTCGAAATTGGCCAATTGTAGACTGAACAACCTCTGTAATATCCTTCAGTTTTTCTGCAGACAATAATGTAACAAAATATAATGAAAATCTGTGATCATGAAGCAGGGCCCAATGCCTCACATCCTCCTCCTAATTTCTACGCTACTGTGGTTTTATGTATTTTATTCTAGAACAGCATTCAAAACTTCGAAGCTTCCAATAACAAAAGGGGTCTAGTTAAAGTTTCTATAGTTTATTAAAAACGTAAACAATTTGCTGCCCCCAGGGAAGATTCGTTTTATGATATTACACTGTTTAAACTTAAAGATAAAGAGGCAGAGCCTAAGTTAATATGAAGAAAAACAGATACCTAGTTAGTGTAGTATTTTGTTTCTCCTTCAATGTAGCTACATTTCCTGAGGGTAGCATCGTTAAAAACACGATATACTAAGGGGGATGAGCAAATGTGTTCTCGTCCCTTTCCTTCAATACTATTATAAAATGTTCATGCAACGAATAGAGAACTGCAGCTGACTTTTCTCTCATCCAGACAAAAACGAAGGAAAAAATATTTTTTTTTAAAAAAACTGCCCCATTGAAGCAAGATTTCATTATCCCCTTTTCCTTTGACTAACAAAGAAAACCTAGCTGTTTAAACAAGAAGACTTTAAGGAATGTAAAAAGAAAATAGAAAAATAAGCCTATTATATTAAGTTAGAACATTTACCGTGAATCTTCAGATCCTCACAGTTCTATTGTTCGGCCGGAAAATGCATACAGCAGAGAATACAACAAGTGACCTGAATTCCAGAACATAGAGCGAAACAAAAGCTGCAGGAAGAAGAGAAGGACACAACTTCCGAAAACTAGAAGCTCAAGTTATTCCGGTGACAAGTTCATTTATAGAGAGAAACGATCTCGACGATTCAGAGTCAATAAAGAAATTAGAAACAAGTTTGCTTTCGATTATGCAACGTATTTCAGAAAGAATTTCCGAAGGATTCAGAAGAAAATTCTATATTTAAAACATTATTGTAATAAATTTAGTATCAATAATAAATTAGTAATGTTTTACTACTTTAATATTGAAAAGCCATGAAACGTAATACTTTCCGTACGTTACCGTTTACATTTACAAGACCCACAAACTCATAAATACGATGACTCTATCAACAACATTCTATCAGTCCTAGATGTACTTGATTTTTTAGGGGGGCGCGGTGGCTCAGTGGCTCAGTGGTAAAGCGTTCAACTCCGTTGCCTGAGGTTCCTGGTTCGATCCCGTGTGGACCTTGTGGTGGGCAAACACCGTGCTCGTGGGTTTTCTCGGGGTTCTCCCGTTTTCTCCCACTTACTTCATTCCACCATTTCACTCATCTCTCATCATCACCGTCTCCTTTAGCCTAACCGACATAACCGTGGCACGTAAAACTTAAGATCTCATTTCATTCTTTTTATTTTCTAGATAAAGGATCAAAGGAGCGGATACGATTAATACTACAACACTACAATAGGAAACTATAGCTACTAGATTTCATAGACAATAGTGCGGAGTAGTCAATTCTGTTCGAGAAGAAAGAGGCATATAATCTCTTCTAAGCATATATGCACCCCAGTAAAGCTGGTAATATGTAAAGATGTTTATCCTTGTACTTCATGTCTTTGATTTTTTGTTTAGTGGAGTATTGGGCGCTACGTCTCACATTATTGCCCTTTAAGTTAAAAGGGAATTCGGTTGGAGTTTAAGGTCCCATTTTAATACTAACCTTATATGAAATGAGGCATACTGCTCTGTCTCGTTTCATATAGGGTATTATCCGAAACAGGCGCTCTCTTCCTTTTAATAGCTGGGAACGTAAGATAGATGTTTTATCAAATACATGTCTTATAATTCTTTTCTCCTTTAGTCTAACCGGCATAAGCGTGGGACGTAAAACTCAAACTCTTTTCCCCTATTTTAGAAGGTAAAAATTAAACCAGTTATCAGGTAAAAATTTATGCCATAAAGAAGATCAGGGAAAATATTTAACTTACCAAGAAACTACACAAAGCATAGCACAAAATCAAGAAACGCACAGGGGCCTAAATTATAACTAGTCACCATCACTGTTTTCAGGCACTATTGTTAATAATACGTTTATACCTAGGTATAAGTAGTACAGCACAGGTAAATGCCAATCTCGATCAGCAGTAAAATAATGAGTCCGGCGATTGCGATCACAGTCCAAAGAAATGTTGAAATCAAGTAGAAATCTGAAAAGTAGTCAGGTGAAAGAGTGTCTTCGTGTTTTAGAAGTGTTTCCATAGAAGTAATCGTTCGTTGGAGATTTTGGAGACGGAAAGTAAAATTAAGATCGTGTCTAGCTGGCAGTTTCCGCTATTCAACCGTAAAGTTCACTGAATGGCATGTTGGCAAATCGAGAGAATTAATTATTGTCCGTTCGAAATCTTTATATTGGAAAAATAAGTTAGAGAGGAAATTACACTGTCTGCCGCTAGAATATGATTTCGCTGTGTGGTTATTTTCACAGGTTTCTCGTAGTTAGGTGTAGCCGAATAGTTGAGTACAAATAAAATTCTTCAGTTCTTGATAGAGTTTGTTTCTCCTGGCAATCTGTAGTTATATTTCGTAATACAAGATTATATAAACAATCCGTCTCATAATCAGGCCTATGTCTGTATTTTATATATTGGAAACATTTGGTGTGTCTGACACATTCATAAGTCCAGTTTATATATTCTGGCAATAGGCCAAATTGGGTATTCAGGCGTTTTAAGACCAAATGTGTGATCTCTGCTTTTTTTTAAAAAAAAAAAAACTATTATTAAATACTTTATACAAGAGATGGAATTCTTTGTTGTGTATAATGGATGTTTGTATGATGATATCAAAATTAATGAAGTCAAAGGAAACACGAAATACTTGGGAGCATTGGCAACATAATCCTATGTCCTGTTCTAAAAGTGAACCACGCAAGTTGGAATCATTTTCCGTGCGAGTGCAAGTTTTATTAGTAGAATATAATTTATGTTATTCGTAACAAATTTTGAATAATAATAATATCGAAATGTTCTTCAAGAAGAGTAATCAAAAATCGTTCGTTGGTTGCTGTAGTAAACATACAATCTGTTCAAGCAAAATAAAAAAAAACTACAACTATGGCAGTGGACGACATACTAAATATGTAGACCACTATTTATCACTATAAAATACTTTTCCTGATTTTTTTTAGATAGAAGGCATGAAAATTAATTCTCAAGTATTGCCAGTTTGTCCAATTCAATGCTATCTATGAATTCATATATGTCTCATGTCTACATAATATTGTAGTTAAACAGAAAGTATATTTAAGAGTTAATTGCAACTTTAACTATAACACATTAGCATTACTATGTACTGTCTCCTGAGTAATAAGAGAATGAAAAGCTTACTGAAGATATTGTAAAGTTCTGCTTAAGCAGGAATAGGTAGAGCATAGGTAGAGCAAATTATAGTCCATAATCGTTTTCTCCCAGACTCCCACTACTAAGGTTTACAACAAAATCCTCTCTTCTATAAACAGTATGTTATAGAAATCATTATAATATAAGTCTCTAATACTTGGGTAAAATATGCACAGGGTAAAATATGGTATCCCAAGACTCAAGTAGCCTAGGGAAGGATCTCCACAGAACTCCAAGCAAGCCGGAGTGGATTTAGGATACCCAATGCTCCACGCAAGCAGAGGAGAGGGGGTTTAAAGGCCACAAAGATCCACGCAAGCTGGGTGGCTGAGGTTAGGAGTCCCATAGAGTTCCGAGTAAACTAAGTGGATAGGAAAGGAGGCTTAGAGTTCCGACCAAACTAGAGGCTTTGAATTATGTTCCTATCAAAGTTCCAGGCAAGCTAAGAGAGTGGAGGTGATCAGCCGAAGACTGATGATTTTCGGTGAGATCTTCCTGGTTATATAGATGCCCCAGTGTGGCAGTGGTGCTGGTGGCCCTTGTAGTCACATGAGCAATGGTGTCGCTGTTCCTGTCGTCTAGCACCGTAGCAAATCGAAGTACTGTAGGACGCATAATTATGGTTAATGCTTGTAAACATAAGCATGTGCAGTTTGTTTGTCAATAGAGCCATGTGCAGGATATTACAATACACTTCAATATTAGTTTCATCTTAATACAATAAATGGCGCACTTATTATACAGCATCAATTTTTATTTAAAAAAAAAAATATTCGTTTCCCTCAATTTTCTCTAAAACTACGCGTGAGGACTTAACACCTATCTATGTCAATTTTCTCAGTTGAATTGGACTTATCGATTAGTTTGTGTCTTTGGACATTCTTGTTTCGTTAAACGCTAATAATACTGTAGAATTTCTTCAGAATCCGAAAAAGAAACAAACTTGCGTTGCCAACCCTTCTGCCAGTACAAGGGAACTATCATATTATATTTAAATAAACTCCATTATTAATCGAATACACGTTTTTGTTTAGATATGTCTTACGTGCAAAGCCTACAAAATATCAAAACATGATTTTGAAGTACGTTGTGAAATACATCTATTTATCATCTAAAATAAATGTTAGAAACACAAAAGTCACGGTGATTGGAAGCAAGTGGTCGGTGGTAAATATAGAAGTAGGAGGGGAGAAAATAGAACAAGTGACTAGTTTTCGAAACCTGGGTAGTATTATTAGCGATGATACGAAATGTGAATGTGAAATAAAAGTAAGGATAAGAATGGCGAAAGAAACCTTTAGGAGGAAGAAAATACCATTTTGTGGGACCTTGAACGAAGAGTTAAAGAAAAAAGACTCATAAAGTGTTTCATGTAAGTATTGTGCTGTATAGGTCAGAAATATATACATTACGCAAAAATAATGAAAAACACCTTGAAGCTTTCGAAATGTGGTTGTGGAGAAGAACAGAGAGAATTACGTGGATCGAGCGGAAAACGAATGAGAAGGTGTTAAAAATGGTGGGCGAAGAAAGAACAATTTTAGGTATTATTAAGAAGAGGAAGAAAAACTGATTGGGACATTGGCTAAGAAGGGACTGTATCATGACGGAAGTTTTAGATGGTGTGATGGCAGGAAAAAGAGGGAGGGGCGAAAGAGGCTACAATTAAAGGATAATATCAAAACAGAGAAATCGTACATGAAGAGAAGAGCTTAGCGAAAGACCGTGAAGCATGCAAGCTTCTGAGTTGCAACAAGTGACCTGCCAATAATGCCAGAATACCAATGATGACGATGATGATATCAATAAAAGGAAGTAATTATTGATCAATTATTTAAACATTTTACATTTAACACATGGGCTGAAAAGTCCCGGGCCTAACACATAGATGGCGCTAGTTGTATTGCAGTCACCTTGTTTTCAGTGAATACTAACCTTCACAAGACAGCTGTGAGAATTTCATGATATTCTATTCATTCGTCTGTGAGTTATTGTGCTAAGAGTGACCCTACTTGTGTTAGTTTCAAAACAATGGATCAAAAACAATTTCGTGTTTTAATTTTACACTGCTTCTTGATGGGAAAAAATACCGTTCAAGCGAAGCAATGGCTTGAAAAGTGTTATGGGGACTCCGCTCCATCAGAAACAACAATAAAACGTTGGTTTGCTGACTTCAAACGTGGTCGTAGAGACACCGATGATGCAGAACGCAGTGGACGTCCAAATGAGGCAGTAACATCAGAAAACATAAAAAAAATCCACAAACTTGTTTTGAATGATCGAAAAGTGAAGGTGCGTGAGTTAGCTGACATCGTAAAGATATCAAAAGAACGTGTTGGCTTTATATTGCATGAGCATTTGACTATGAGAAAGCTCTGTTCAAAGTGGGTGCCGCGTTTGCTCACTGTTGACCAAAAACAAGAACGTGTTGATGCTTCTGAGCAGTGTTTGGCCATATTTAAACGTAACAAACCGGACTTTTTGCGTCGATATGTGACCATGGATGAAACATGGATCCATCACTTCACTCCGGAATCAAAACGATCGGCATCTGACAAGTAAACCTTACGTTTGGGTGAATCGAGTTGCTGACAGAGACACATATGAAAAAGTAGTACTAAATGTGGTCAGTATTTCAGTGAAGTTTTAGGTGCGAAGCTCCAGGGGTTTAGGAGATACAGCTACCAGAACATCACATGAAAGTACAGAATAGTCTTCATACAGTTGGAGGTAAAAGCTCTGTAAGACCTCTTGTAACGACAAAAGATGAATAACAAATATATGGGTACATATTAGGACTAGGGGGAAGTCATATAGTAAGGGTATACCTGACGGCGGCCATCTTGAAATCCGCCATTTTGAATTAAGGTTAAGTTTTTAAAATAGGAATAGGGTCATGTGATACATGATTTAAGGCGCAAATTTAATCAGAAGAACAATGGTGACGTTAATTTTGATTTACGCGCAATTGGTAAAAAGTTACAGGGAAATTAAATATTGTTGCTGCATATGTATTAGTCCTTTACCCCACCTTGTAAATTTTGTGTTAATGATAATAATTAAATAAAAATCAGATGGATAAATATTAGGTCTATGGTAAGAGTTGCCTTGATGGCGGCCATGTTCAAATCCGCCATTTCGAATCAGACAAAAGTTTTAAACAAAACGCATAAGCAGTGACACCTTATTAATAGCAAATTTTACCATAACTCCAACGGTATAACCATTTTTGCTTTATCATTAACCAGCACAAAATTAAATGGATCGCTCCTTACGACTACTGCTTTGACGGAATTGTTAACGACAAATGTGTTAAGTGTAACTGGATTGCCTTTGTCAGGTGTGCTCACTGTGAGCAGAGCATTTGTGCAAGTCATGCACTCTTGTCTGAACTACATATTGATTGTACTAATTGAGGACTTTTCTGGAAGAAAGACCCAAGTTCAATTATGACTCAATTCCACTTTGGTCATTTTTCCTTAAATTAGCAACTTGTTTATGCGATAACAAGTGCTGGTTAATGATAAAGCAAAAATGGTTATACCGTTGGATTTATGGTAAAAATTGCTATTAATAAGGTGTCACTGTTATGCGTTTTGTTTAAAACTTTTGTCTTATTCAAAATGGCGGATTTGAACATGGTCGCCATCAAGGCAACTCTTACCATAGACCTAATATTTATCCATCTGCTTTTTATTTAATTATTATCATTAACACAAAATTTACAAGGTGGGGTAAAGGACTAATACATATGCAGCAACAATATTTAATTTCCCTGTAACTTTTTACCAATTGCGCGTAAATCAAAATTAACGTCACCATTGTTCTTCTGATTAAATTTGCGCCTTAAATCATGTATCACATGACCCTATTCCTATTTTAAAAACTTAACCTTAATTCAAAATGGCGGATTTCAAGATGGCCGCCGTCAGGTATACCCTTACTATATGACTTCCCCCTAGTCCTAATATGTACCCATATATTTGTTATTCATCTTTTGTCGTTACAAGAGGTCTTACAGAGCTTTTACCTCCAACTGTATGAAGACTATTCTGTACTTTCATGTGATGTTCTGGTAGCTGTATCTCCTAAACCCCTGGAGCTTCGCACCTAAAACTTCACTGAAATACTGACCACATTTAGTACTACTTTCTCATATGTGTCTCAGTCAGCAACTCGATTCACCCAAACGTAAGGTTTACTTGTGAGTGGACAGCAACTGGTGAACCTCGTCCAAAGCGCCCGAAAGCACAACAATCGGCTGGCAAGGTTATGGCCTCGGTATTTTGGGATGTGCGTGGTGTAATATTCATCGACTATCTTGAGAAAGGACATACCATTAACAGTGACTATTATATAGCGTTATTGGAGCGTTTGAAGGCCGAAATTGCAAAGAAACGACCGCATATGGCAAAGAAAAAACTTTTGTATCATCAAGACAACGCACCGTGTCACAAGTCAATCAAAACAATGGCAAAACTACATGAATTGAACTTCGAATTGCTCCCACATCCACCGTATTCGCCAGATTTGGCTCCCAGCGACTACTGGCTGTTCGCAGACCTGAAAAAAATGCTCGCCGGTAAGAAATTTCGCACGAATGAAGAGGTTATCGCTGCAACTGAGGCCTATTTTGAGGCAAAAGATAAATCGTTCTACAAAAGTGGTATTGAAATGTTAGAGCGGCGCTGGACTGATTGCGTTGCTCTTCATGGAGATTACGTTGATGAATAAAGCTAATTTTGAACCAAAAAAACGGTGTTTTCTTTGTTAGGCCCGGGACTTTTCAGCCCATGTGTTACATGATCATAGTTATTCGGTAATATATTGAAAATATAAAGTACATTAATCTTGACAATTTGGCAAACATAATAGATTATGTAAATGACGATGGAAATCAAATTAGTAATCATCAATAATTACGTATATGGCACATTTAAATGATTAACTAGCAAACAATATAACCTTTGATTTCTTTTCCCTTAATAACTACTACTAAAAATTCATTTTTAAACCTATAGTTGGTAACTACTTTATTTACATTTCATTTGTTTGTTAAACAAAGTACGTAATACTGACTTCTTGTACATTTTGCGGGAAATAAAACAAAGGATGAAAAACAATAACTAAAACAAACGAAATAAAGTAATAAAAGAACAATCAAACGAAACAATCTGCCAACACTAAAAGCGTGAAAAATAAATAGGTCTAAAAACAATTTAATAATTTGTTTTGTAAAAGGAATGAATCACACGATCACTGTAAAAAATAAAACATCATTGAAACACTTTTAGTACAGATGTTGAGAGGGAAATTGATGAAACAGTGTTTGTAAAGTGTGCTTCTCGTGTCCAAAAGCTTTACTTCTCTAAAAACAGTATCTAATAAGTAGAGCCCGGAACTTTGGCAAAATGCCTTTCTTTTAAAGATGTATATGTATTTTTTAAAAGGGAAAATTCATTTTGTGTTGTTGTGAGCCTGTAGTGATTTCTTTTATTTTGCCTATTTTGCCTTTTAATACCTTCAACAACTTTTGGATGTGTAAATGCCTTTTTTTTTTTTTTTTTTTTTTGCCTTTTTTGCAATTTTAGATACAAAATTTAAAAATATAAATGCTCATTCTCGATTAGGAGTGTCATTTTTTCATTGAAATGTCTGTGTAGCGTAGGGTGACCAACCGTCCCGTAAAAACGGAATTGTCCCGTTTTTTCACTACCATTCCCGTTGTCCCAAAAACTTCTCCCGGGACCCCAAAATGTCCCGTATTTACGTACATTGGGTACAAAAACATTTCGAATCGCTAAAATTTCCTAATTTATATTATTATTTTCTAAGCTATGTGATTATATTGGAATGTGTCTAATTACTGAGCAACGTCATTAGGACGTTTGCAATATTGGATGTAGTGGCTGCACTGTTTTCCCTCCTAGGCCTCCCCACTCCGCAGACGACAGTGCAAAGGGCTGAAAGTCTTATGAAGAACAAATGTAATCTGTTTTTACTCTCTGTTTCGGGCGGTGGATGATTGAGGCGGTCATCGGTACAGTACAGTGTTTCCGCGATTTGACTAAGATTTAACATACTTCCATTTACGAAAGGTGACCAGAAATTTAGAACTATAAAAGTAAAAGTAAAAAGGAAACTAGTTGTAAATGAAATTATGTTTAAAAGTAAGAAAATGCAAGTAAATCCGATGCTGAGAGTAATTATAAATCCTGTCAGTGACAGATTTGAGCGCTCATATATTTTTAGTAATGTTTTCAAATATTTCATTTTTTGTTAGCTGCTGATAATTACTTATTATCTAATTAATTCCACAACAGTGAAGACGCCAGAGGGGGGCAAGGGGACGAGCGCCCCCCTAGTAGCTACTTCCGCCCCCCTGACTGACACCTAGACTTCCCCCTCCCCCAGACTCTACAATCTTTAAACATTCTACATGTAGTATTTTATATCAGTATCATAACCAATCTCATCGTCAAATTGTAGTCTACTTTCCATGCATTTACTATGTGGCAGATTAGTCCTCAAACTTTCTTCTTTGAGTGTCTGGGTATGCACGCATACTTCTGTTTTCTAATTTAGCGCTTTTGAGGTACATTTTAGTTATACTTCTTTATGAATTTTAATTATTGTGCCTAGCGAACAATACTAGATTTGGTCGATTTGTTTTCTTCTCATTGGATCAACTTCGAAGGGAACAAAAGAAAGGTAAAAACAGTTACGTAACTTGTTTTTATTTATCCAGGTTTGAAGTTTTCAGTTTCATATTTTGTTTTATTTAAAGGTTCTATATTTCTTTTTTTCTGAAACAGTATTCTCGGCTTTCAATATTCAGAGGATGTGCTTATAACAGCTTAGTTTGCAACTACCAGAGCTTAATTTTTTGAAGGGGATAAAGAGTTGTGTTTTCCCTTCTTGCAAAAGATAATAATAAATTTATGGAATTAAATTGATTCCCAATAAAACGTATTGTCAGAGTGCTGATCTTTAGTTAGTAATTGGTTTATACTAGTGTACCCTTACTTATTTTGTTTCAAAGTACTGACGTGACGTTTACCATATTGACTAGGAACTGCTGAAAAATTCGTAACCCAACCCAGGAGTGCACGTGGAATGGTGAAGTTTTACATCTTCTACACTTCCCCCGTTGTCAATATACTACCTTTTACAGTGCTCCAGTTTTTGCAGAAAAGTTAAAAAATCTGAAGATTTTCTCGTACCACTGTTCGTAGCATTACCCCTATCAGATTTAAAATGACGTCCTTTCAAGTGTTATTTAAGTTTGGGAAATAAGTACACGTAATAGTTAGACGGGGCTAAATCTGCGGAATAAGAATGACGATCTAGACATTGAAATCCTAGATTATGCAATGTCAGTTGTGTTCGCAGGGGCTTGATGGACAGGTGTATTCTCCTGAAGGAACAGAATTCCATTCTTTTCATTTTCCGCGGCGTTGAACTTCGAACTTTTCTTTCAGTTTTGTAAGTAATGCAGAGATTCTGGATTAAATATCTGACCGTAGCGGAGGTAGTCTATGAGTACGACTCCATATTTATCCCAGAAGAATGTTGCAAACAGTTTCTCAACCTACTTCTGTGTCTTGAACTTCTTGGGGCGAGGGAGAAATGAGTGCTACTACTCCATTGACTGTTGTTTCGTTTCAGGATCATAGTGGTAGAACCATATTTCGTCCATTGTTACTATTCGTGAGCGAAATTGATCAGCATTACGGTCAAATTGGAAGAGGACTTCTCTTAATGCCGTCACTCTTTTATTCTCCTGGCAGATTTTTTGGGAACCCATTATGCCGAGAACTTGCGCATACCCAAACAATTCTGAATTATGCTACCGACGCGTTCCAAAGAAATGCCCACAATCTTTGACGCAAGTTTTGCTGAGAAGGTAAAAACGGGGTGAGAGGTTTTTATCAGAAAGCGAGGTGCAGCCAGACCTCAAACTATAATAAGTATATCGTGAGTTTACTATACACTTTAAAAACCATATAAATAATACCTTAAATTATTTTTGTCACTCTAAAACTGGGGTGGCCTAGACCCTCCGGCCCCGGGCTATATCCACCACTGGCTGAAATGCTGCAATTTTCAATAATAATGTCACAAATTGCATCCATGATTTTGGGAAGAGTCATTGCTCTTAATCATTATGGATGTAAAGCATAATTTGTTGAGAAATCACCACGTTTATACTGAGCCACTTACTTCTTCACCACTGTATATAACGGAGGAGAGTCCCGTCGTGTTTCACTGATTTCCTAATTAATTTACTTCAGTGACTTCCCTTGGTGGAACAAACATGTTATAACAGTTAGGATCTGGATGTTCGTAAAATTATGTTTGGGCACACATAATCACTTCAGAGGCCTGAGAAACAATAAGAATTTCATTATTAATATGAAAATTTGAATTTGTATATACGTACAGAGATATGTTTTTCTAAACTACGTTTCATTTTTCTACCTAGTACCTACACTCCTTCTGGATTGGACTACAACATTTTCAGAAGCTCCTCGTAAATTCTCTCTGTCTGTCTGTCTCTTTCTCTCCTCTCTCTCTCTCTCTCTCTCTCTCTCTCTCTATATATATATATATATATATATATATATATATATATATATATAGAAAGAGAGAGAGAGAGAGATACGTAGTATATAGTACTAGACGCATGTGTTACTTGTAGCATACGCGAAAGTAATTCAATTTACACTCAGGCTTAAAAAGTTTCATTGAAAAATATTTCATGTGCAGACGAGACTTATTTGTCAGTTACAAATTTTACTTGAAATAAATTTAATTTATAATCATATAGGTCTAATATGAAAACAGCAACGAAATGCACAATGTAATGTAAAATAAGTCAAACGTAATAAATATGTCATTTTTGGTATGGCAAATAGCCGCCCCCCGAAAATGTATCTGCCCCTCCTTTGCCCCCCTAAGAACTTAAAGCTGGCGTCGTCACTGTTCCACAACCTTTTCAATAGGTTTTAAAACGAAAAAGTATAAATTTGCCTTTTTTGTGAGAGATACAGAAAGAGAGAACGGATAGGCTAAAAAATATATTTAGGGGAGCAATCTTTCCAGAAATAAGAGATGTCCCGTTTTTTCTAGTTGGCGATTTGGTCACTCTAGTGTAGCGTGATATCATGTTCAACAATAAAATTGACTTCAGGTTCAGGTTGATTTAAAAACGCTAGCTTAGACGAAAGTCGGCAAACTTTGGGATTGTAACAATTAATGCGAACAAAGGCTGTAGCGTGCTATCAGAAATAATATCTGCGCTTGCAACAAAGAGCGGCGATTTCCTTCAAGTTGTTGTTCGCGGGGTCATTGTTTTCCCAGTCAGCATCAAAAGAAACTGGATCTTCTGTTAAAAAAAAAAAAAAACTAAGTTCAATCAACGAAGCATTCGAAGCAATATTCTTTATTCCAGATTCGACCGCACGAAAGACCGCATCATGCCAAAATTTAGCATACCGTTGAGCAGTAAGTTACAAGGATACGTCCGTGAATTTGGCGCAGATACGTTTACTACCGATGGCGCAGTTTTGTTGTGCAAAGTATGTGGCAAAATAATTAATCACGACGAGAAATACTTTGTATCTCAGCATCTGAATACTGCTAAACATAAAGATGCTGCTTTGAAAATGACGGGACAGAAGAAATTGTCCTTGATTTCAACAGCTGTTTGCTCATCCAATAGACAACCACAACTTTCTTTTGACCTATGCAAGGCTTTCATGGCAGCGGGAATATCTTTCTGGAAGCTGGAAAACAAGACACTAAAGAATTTCCTGGAAAAATACACGAAGGAAGTTGTACCGTCAGAACCTTGTTGTGTGCCAATCTATCATTAAACGGGTACGTTGTCACTATTCGTTCCTCGAGTTCCTGTCACACTGCTACGCATCTGCAGCTACGTTGCAGTAGGGCAAGGCATCGGATCGAAGACACAGATAAGGAGATGTTACAGAAGTGATAGACTTTATGTACAAGAAGAGAGATGTTGAAACAACTGACCGTAATCGATGTCATTCTTTTGCATTTGAATCCTTAAATAAAACCCAGATTTCAAAACCTTCAGTTCATTTATTATGCTATTCATGCCCATTATATAAACTTTTCCACTTACTATTGCACAAAATTTATCAGTTTGAATATCTATAACTTTAATCTAGTATTCGAACGGTCAGTTGAACATGATTCGTTAAAGGAATTTACAATTTCTAGCTCATCAAAGAGAATGAGCCCAAGAAACTTAGCTGAAGTTGATCATTTCACTAGATATGTCAATTAATAATTCAAAATAAACTTAGTTCCAAGATATTTTTAAACAAATAATGATCTAGGCACAATTAATTATTATTTTTTCAATGTTATGCACTAAATAATCAAAATAGACAACGATAATTACACCTAAACAAAATATTTTTGAAATCTTATTGTTTGATGATAATTGAGTACAATTATTTTACAAATCATAGTTAAGAAGAAGAAAAGAATTGGCATTAAATTCATAGTCTATAGAATCCAATTCTTATTATGCGGTGCAGATAGAGAAAACAACAGCACACTAGAAATATTATGAAAATTAACTATTTAACGTTAGAAATTATAACACCATTTGACTGATCAGGAAATGATCAAACAAAATAAAATAAAATAAACGAAAATAAACTGTAACGAAATCAGGTCGTTACAACCTACTCTAAGGAAAACATATTTAAATGCTTGCTATGAACAGACTCTGCAAAAGATTCGTGACGAAGTTTGTGGGGAAAAGATTTGGATTTCAATAGATGAGACGACAGATGCTTCAGGAAGATACCTAGCCAACGTCATCATTGGACCCATGGAAACATCATCATCCTTGTCATTTCTCCTGACTGTAGAAGAGCTCGAATAGGCTAATGGCTCATCAATAGCTCAGTTATTCACAAATTCACTTGTTCTGATCTGGCCAGAAGGAACACAACCCAATGATGTCCTCCTTTTTATTACACATGCTGCTTCGTACATGAAGAAAGCTGCGCGGGCATTGAAAGTGCTGTTCCCCAACATGATTCATATCACATGTTTAGTTCACGGCATACATAGAATCACTGAAGAGATAAGAATATTGTGCCTTAAAGTAGACAAGCTAATTTCAAACACCAAAAAAAATTTCTGAAATCTCGTTCACGATGTCGGATTTTTAAGAAAGTAGCGCCCAAGCTTCCTCTTCCTCCACAGCCGATTATCACGAGGTGGGGGACCTGGATTTCAACTGCAGTTCACTATGCAAACAACCTGGAAACGATCCGTGCTTTGATGGAACAATTATCAGAAGAGGATGCTGCTTCAATTTCCGAGCTGAAAAAACTATTGTGCTCTTCAGATCTCAGCAGTGATCTTGCATTCATTTCAGTGCATTATGGTAAGTTGCCAGAGACTATTGCGAAACTAGAGAAAAGAGGTGAAACCCTTCGAACATCCTTACAGATCTTTCAGGAAACAGTTGGCCAGCTAGAAAAAGTGTCTGGGAAAAAGAGCTTTCTATGAAAAGTGCAAACTTGTTGTGGCAGCTGAGGAGGACTTTCAAAAAATGTTGAAAATTCGTGATGTTCTTAACGGTGAAAAGTGTGTTGATCTTGAAATGAGTCCACTACAATAGCTTCATTTATGTACGCCCCAGTTACTTCAGTTGAAGTGGAAAGATTATTTCCTTCGTGTAAAAACCGTTCTTTCTGACTAGTGTTGTAAAATTTCCGGAAATTTTGAACCGGCTGGTAAAAAAACGTTTTTTTCGGTTTCTTTCCGGAAAAATTGGGAAAATAACAAAAAATTTCGAATTATTTTAGTTTTACTAGTAATGGAACTTTTCGAGCGCGTGAAAAATATAAATTGAGAAATTTCAATATTGTGAATATTTAGAAAAGAAGCATTAGAAAATAAAACTGTTGTAATTATTCTTGAAAATTAATAGTCTGCACTCATTTCCTTTATGTGCCTTTTATTCGTTTACTCTTGGTTGTGCATTAATTACATAACTTTTAAGATTGGATACACATCTACCATCATGAAGCGTCTCTGTCGCAACAAATAGGGCTCTTGAATGAAACTGAGTTCTTAATGTGCTCTTTGATCTGGTAAAATTTTATTAATTTTAACCAAATTACTTCTAAAAGGAAAGAACAGTAGGTAAATTTCAGTAACACTGATGCACCAAGACATATAATTACTATTATTTAATATTCAAATACACACTTTAATAAAAACCTTGTGTACAAAATTTTGTATGCAAACAAATACTTGTTTTCTAGTGCGACAAATTATCTACATATATAAAAATGAAAGTGTCTACAGTATATTTGTAACTTAACAACACTTCAACCACCAGACTGATCTTGATAAAAATTTTCAACATAGATGAGGTTCGGGCCTGGGATGGATTTTACCATTTTACTTCCCGTACGCTGAGGGAGGAGGGAGATATATAAAAATGATGCAAAATGATCAATATTAGTGTGACTCCATAATTTTCAGGGTCTCTGAGATGAACAGTGACATTTCCGATGCAGTTTAAATCCAAATTCAACCCCGAAACTTTAGAGGGGGCGAATGGGGTGATATATATATATATAAAATGATTGAAAATGACTGATATTAGTGTCGAATACAAAGTTTTCGGGGTCACTGAAATGAACAGTGACTAATGCCCTTTAAATTCACATTCAGCGTCGTGACCTGGAGGCGGAGGAGAGGGGAGATCAGGGTGCGAATTAGTGGATTTTTCCAGGGGGGATAAACTAAAAAAAAAAAAACATTCCGATTAAACCAACTTGATATAATCGTGCCAACCCTGCTAACAACAAAAGCATCGGAAGCACACAGTACAATGATACAACGTACACTAATCTTCATTCCTTATATGTTCACATTCTTGTCGCGCTGGTCCACAGTCAGTTCTCAACCAGTATTGCCAGATCCTATCAATTTCATACACTACTTCACAAGCTATTAGAATTAAGTGATGGCTCGTATGAGTTAAAATTACTTTATACAACGAATTTCCTATTGACAATTTACAAACGGATTTACGTTTAGCACATTGAACTGAAGAATTTGAATGATGTAAGAAATATAACTGAGGATAGGAGAGGAAAATAGCATCCCCCCTGGGAATTGTTTTCTGACTTTCAGCCAGAAATAAAAGCTTTCCAGGGGGGATTTTCCCCCTCATCCCTGGCCGTAATTCGCACCCTGGGGGAGATATACAAATGATCGAAAATGACCAATATTAGTGTTGAATCCATAGTTTTTGGGGTAACACTTCCGATGCCATTTAAATCCAAATTCAGGTCCGCAATTTGGGTGGGAAGAGATACATAAAAATGACTGAAAGTGGCCGATATTAGTGTCAAATCCATAGTTTTCGAGGTCGTTGAGATGAGCAGTGACATTTCCGATGCTGTTTAAATCCAAATTCATCCATGCATCTTGGGGGCGAGGAGATATATAAAGTGATCGAGAGAAGTGATCGAAAATGACCGATATTACTGTTGAATCCAATATTTTTGGGATCGCTGAAATAAACAATAACACTTCCGATGCCGTTTCAATAAAAATTCATCCTCATAACTTGGGGGAGGGGGAGAAGGGAAATATATATAAAAATGATCGAAAGTGACCGATATTAAAGTCGAATCCATGGTTTTGGGGGTCCTGAGATGAACATTAACACTTCCGATGCCGTTTAAATCCAAATTCAGCGCCGCGACTTGGGGGCGGGAGAAGGGGTGGGTATATAAAAGTGATCGAAAATGGCCGATATTAGTGTCAAATCCATAGTTTTCGGGGTGGCTGAGGTGAACAATGATACTTTCGATGCCGTTTAAATCCAAATCCATCCCCCATTAGTTATTCCTAAAGGGGAGACTGACATGTAAACGTAATTGAAAATGACTGATACTAGTGTCGAATGCATAGTTTTTGGAGTCTCTAAGTTCATTGGACAGTTTTGGTGCCCTCTATACCCAAATTAAACGTATTCTCCCCGTGCGAAGAACGGGTATTTAATAATAACGAACGGCAATTTCACATGTTAAATTCTTTAATATATTTGTCGCTACTTAAATTTACGCACTTGTGCAGGGTATATGTGTATACGTAAATAAGATAATCTCTCTTTTTGAGTTGTTCGAAAACTATAATTACAAATAATAAAGAGGGATTTTTATCAGAAATCAGAAAACTAAAAAGTAAAATTAAAAGCTGTTGCTTTAAATATTCTTCCTGCTAGCGAAATACGTTATATAGAAATATATGCTACAAACACGTTATAGCAAAAAGATTAGTATCGGGCGAAGAAGTAGTTTTTAATTACATTTTCCGAGTTTTGCCAATATTTCCAAACAAAAGATTTTTTCTAATGGGTTCAAAATTTTCGGATATTTTACACAGCACAAGGAAGATACGCATCTCCATAAAATATAATTTGATTTTAACATACTGGTGTTAACTAAAATGATTCTGGCCCTGTTATTTTAACACTTCCCTGCCATAAAACGGCAACTTTATATGATTACTTAAGATAATTTAAATGCGTTTATATTAATTAGTCTAACTAGGATTATATTTTCGGATCTTTTGTAGCCATTAACTCCATTCTATCACGGTGCTAACTTTGAAGAAGTGGTACAAATATATTTGTTGCAACAAAGTTTCCCTATTCTAATACAAGAAAAATAACTACTCAATGATCTTAACTGTAAACTAGTAAATATAAAATAGTTTTCATTTTAAAAGCATAATGTAGTAAAATATTCGAAAATTTCAATTTTTCCCAATTTTTTCGTTTTTTCCAAGCTCGGGAAAAAACGGTAAAAAGCTGTTTTTTACCCAAAATTTCCGGTTTTTTTCAGGCCTTTACAATACTATTTCTGACAGGCGATTAAGTATGACTATTGATAACTTAAAGAAGCATCTTGTAGTCAAGTGCAACCAGCATACACTGTAAGTAACATTTTCTACACATATTCATATAACAAGAAAAATATCATGTAATGTTTGAGTATTAGAAAGTAACAACTTTTGTTTTTTGCCTTTTAGCGCCCATTTGTCAAATTTTAAATGCCATTCGCCTGCCTATTTTACACAAAATAAATGCCTAAACAAGAAAAATATCATGTAATGTTTGAGTATTACAAAAAGTAACAACTTTTGTTTTTGCCTTTTAGTGCCTATTTGTTAAATTTTAAATGCCATTTTGCCTGCCTATTTTACACAAAATAAATGCCTAAACTTCCGGGCTCTACTAATAAGACATATTTAAAACACTTCTTCCCAGCAAACAGTTCGAAAACAAAGTGATGACATACATTTTGAACATTTTTTACATACATCTAGAACATACTTGGACAACACGGTATCTACAAGGGGTGAATATGTGTCATCTGGAGATGTTCAAAGGGTGTCGATAATGTGTACAGTGTCCTACTATGTCTAAAAGTAGTTTTTTTTTTCTATTTTTTGCAGTGATCAATAAATTTGAGTTACTTAACATTCATTTGAAGTTCAACACAACATATGCGTATCAGAACAAAAACTACGTATGTCTTCGATACATATCTTC
The DNA here is from genome assembly GCF_964235325.1 of Thermobia domestica. Lineage (NCBI taxonomy): Eukaryota > Metazoa > Arthropoda > Insecta > Zygentoma > Lepismatidae > Thermobia > Thermobia domestica. The sequence goes on from NC_137455.1 coordinate 208,560,508, forward strand.
TTCTCAGCATGAACAATTCGGAGCTTTCTTATTTCTAAGCTCTTTGTAAACATGGGTACTTCACGATTCAATGATACGCTATCTCTATATAGTACATATATCTTCAATAGTAAAACATAAATCCACAGAATTAGAAACACGCATTGAATATCTTAGGATACATCTCGCCTGTTAGGAAAATTAAATCTATTTATTTCTTGTGTTATGTTTATAATTTAGATAGAAGTAGGGATACCAGATGACCTCTTTTATCCGGAAACATATTCTCTATTTATTTTCTACAAAATGATTCACGCTGGTTCTTAGAAAATGAGGACATCTCGTTTTGGGTTATATCTACAGGCAACTGTTTCAACTTTAAGATTTGTTATACGTGGTGAGACAGAGAGAACGAACGTTTCTGAAATTGCTAGGTGTAGTGACAGATGTGCCATAGGTACCACTAGGTTCGTGAAGTATTAGCATTTTATGATCTGGTTTATTTTACTGTGTATAAATGTATTGTATTTTATTTTATTTTCTGATTAAGTCATAGACACGTGAACGATAGAATACCGTGCATTTGTCTATGATGCTTTCATCAAGAATAACGAGTCTATCACTGCAGTTCGGGAGAGTTTTGCTGCCATTTCAATGGTTGTTTCAATTCGTACCACTGTCCTACATTGGGTTAAAGTACTTCGTACACGGAATACAGTAATGAACAAAACACCGCCAGGGGCTACACGAACGGAACATACTCCCAAAAATGTGGAAAGTATCGGACTGGCAGTTCTGCGCACTCCGTGTCGATCCGCTTGGACGCATAATATGAACTTGACCTCAGCGTTCGTTCGCTCAGACGTATTTTTTGCATTTCTACACATAAGAATTGGTCCTTGTGCAACAGTTGAAGCCCGGGATGAAGCCTGAACATCATACATAAAATGGAAGCAATTCTTTTAGCAAAATGACAATTTTCCTTTGTTTGTAAGTGATGAAGCTCATGTTTATTTATTCATTGAACAAATTCCCAGATACAGCTTTGCCATTTTACACAGGGAAATGTTAACGAAAGAAAGAAAAACAAGACAGCAATAGCGGCAACAACATAGAATAGTGTCAAAAAGAGTGTAAAAGTAATATTATTCCGTCAAAACTCGTTTAATTGCTCTTTGAAACACCGGGTAGCTTGAAAAAATGTCCACATCAGTTGTTACTTGATTATAATAGTTTGGTATTCTGTAAAACAGAGACCTCTGTATAATTGCCAACCTAGGATGAGCAAGATGGAATCGGTGAGTATTCCGGGTGATGCAGGAAGGGACACGAAAGGATAGTTCCTGAAGTAATATTTCCGAACTTAAGTTTCCATTAACTATTTTATGAAGATATTTCACGTCAGAGATAATTCTGCGTACTTCGGGAGTGTGGATATTAAGATGTCGCAAGAGTTTCTTCTTAGATAATATTCGAAGTGCAGGAACACGAGAACGGACTATAGCGATAAAGAAATTAAGAATAGAATCAAGTCTGGAGAGGAGTGTAGGTGCTGCTATGGCCCATATGGGAGAGCAGTATTCATCTTGAGCGCTATTAAAGTTTTATAAAACGTTGCTAATGACGAAACAGTGCGTAGTTCAGTGAATCGATAAAGAAGTCCCAACATGCGCATTGAATTCTTAAGTATTGAGGAGATGTGATCAGAGAATGTGAGTTTTGAATCAGAGATGACACCAAGATCATTATGACTAGCAGAATGTGTGATAGGGAATCATTGACATGGTATGTGGTGGGAACAGGAGACTTTTTCAAAGTAATAGTAATACTGTCACATTTCTTACTGTTGAGTTTCAAGTGCCACATTTCACACTAGCCTATAAGGTAATTTATGTCTTCCTGTAGAGCAATTGTATCATGGAGACACGATATTTCTCTGTATAACTTACAATCGTCAGCAAAAAGCAGAAGGCCACTAGGTTGAGCTGACAAGTGCGTGTAGAGATCATCCATATACAGAACAAATAGTAGAGGCCCAAGTACACTCCCCTGAGGCACCTCTGAGATCACGAGTTGGGGGTTAGAAGTCGCCCCTGAAAGAACAACTCTCTGTTTACGGTCCTTCAAGTAGCTGGTGGTTTAAGAGAGAAATTTGCCATGTACATTAAATCTATTAGAGAGCGTATGAAGAAGATGAATGTGACTGACAGAATCAAAGGCCTTCGAGAGATCAAAGTAGATAACATCTAATTGGGTATTGTTATCCATACATTTGACTACACAGAAAAGAAGAGTACTTAAGTTTGTGAGACTTGAGCTTTTCGGTAGAAAGCCGTGCTGAGAACTGTGGATGTAAGGTGAGGTGAATTTAAGTAGCCTGACTTTGATTATTTTTTCACAGATAATTGATATTACAGAAAGAAGATATATTGGCCTATAGGAGGATACATGATCTTTAAGTCCTGATCTATATATTGGGGTCACGTGAGATAGTTTCCAACTGGTGGGATAATACCCTTCCTTGAAGCATCTATTGAAAAGATAGATAGAGGAACCGCAATAACTGAAGCAGTTTTGTTGAGAAAGAGAGGACCAATGTTATCAGCTCGAAGTCATCTATGTAGAGATAACGATTGCAAGAGAGCCAGAACTTCGCCCGGGGTGATAGAGAAGTTGGATAAGGTGTCCGAACAAATATGGTGAAGGGAAGATGGGTTGTAGAGGGAAGGGAAGTAAATGTTTTGCTGAAGTAGTTATTAAAGAGGTCGAGTCTTTGATCATCACTCGCTTCAGTATTTTCATCTTGAACTGTTGCAGGTATGCCCAGAGATTTTGGTCTAGATTTAATTACAGACCAAAACAGTTTAGGGTTGTCAACAGTAAAATCACCAATTGAGTCCATGTATTCAAAATACTTACGCCGCTGTACCTTCATGGCAAGGCTTCTGATTTTAGCAAAGTTTTTTATGTGTAGTCATTCGGATGTGATTTCCATAGAGTCCAGGCAAGCTTTTTGTTTTTAAGTTCACGAAGTTCATTGTCGTACCAGATCGGAAATCTGTTCGATTTTGATGCTTTAACCGGCACAAAGTCCTTTATGGCTGAGTGGACAACAGATGTAAATAAGTCCACAGCGTTGTCAACAGTTCCTACCTCTGACAAACACTAAGGAAACAGTTCAATAACCCGGCAGATGTCACCCCAGGGGGCTTCCTCCCAAAGAAGTTGTGACCTACTTTTGAGGAGCTGGTTCGTAGAAGTGGAGGGGAGGAAATCGAAAGAAACATCCAAGGAATCGTGATCCGAGGGAAACAGATTTCTGCATGGGACAACACAACGAGGTTCTAAGTTATAGAGAATATAGTCAAGATTGCTATTTTTGCTGGTATTATGCATATTATGTTGACCTAGACCAAGTCCATGAACAAAATTGTCCATGAAATAACTGTCGTTTCCATCTTTAGCGATGCCATGCTTGCTGTACTGCCGCGTGATGGAAAATTTGAAATCACCCAATAGGATAACGTCACCATGTGACAGCGCATGTAACAGTGAGTCATGGCAAGATTCTAAGATGTGCTGGGAAGTGTTCTTGTGCGGCCCATAGAAGCACCCAATAAACGCAGAGCGACACTTTGGAATAAAAACTTCCACCTAAATAAGTTCACAATCCCGTTCGAGAACCAGTCTTCTCTTGCTCTCCCACTTATTATTTACACAAATCATCACTCCAACTCCACGAGTTATGCTGTCTTTACGATAAATGGAGAAATTATTAGAAATTGTGAATCTAGAGAACTGCTGGTATTGAGCTTCTCAAATCCCAAAGAATTATACGAAAGACCACTAGACTGCTCTTAAGAGACGGTTTTGTATGCTCTAGGAAAAGTTGCTTTGATCGATCCTTACTTTTTTGATGATAATAATGGAAATCTATTACCGTACTTTTGAGTGCTATATTGAGATGATCAACCACTTGTTCTTACCTGAATTACGACGAAAACGTATTCCCATTCGCCGGGTGTGATTTCAACAGAATGGGACAACATCCCACATAGCTAGAGAATCAACGACCGTTCTTCGCCCCTTTTCTATTATTTCCAGATTTGGGGACATTCATTGATCTCTTCGGTCTCCTGACTTGTCCACGTCCGATTATTTATTGTGTGTTTGCCTCAAGGTACGTGCATACAAGTATAGGTCCTGTACATTAGATCTGAATGGAGGTATTCACATGTAATTCGTCCAAATCGACAGAACTGTTGGAAAGAGTATATGCCAACTTCGAAGAACGCCTTCAAAAGTGCACCACATGCTAGTTGTTTTCCACACTTGATTTTGTAAAATGCTATTTCAATACGAACTTTAATCTTTGAATAGAGTTTGCTTCGGACGTCCTTTCTGTCTCATCCTGTACATACATAAACACACACACACACACGCATATATATATATATGCAATGAAGAAAGAAGCCTAATATTTCCGTAACATTGTAAAAATTTAGTTGTCGAGTAATATAAATATTTTTGTGAAGTCTAAAAGTAACATTACCCACGAGGCAGAGCTTTTGCAATATAAACAGACACGAGACATTTTTGAAACGAGACAGCACTCTAACGATATATTTTCGAAATGAGATAATCCCAAATCTGATCTTGTGGGCAACACTATCTAAAAGTGTCATTTTATTAAAACTTCGTCATATGGTAATCGTACATAGAAGTAAGTCAGATCTGTAAATATCAACTCGTATTTCCTGGATGAATTTGAGGTCATTATTATACCTGGTGCTCCCTAACACTCACTAACAACAAGGAATTCAGAATAGTGTTATTGATGTTCAATATGTATACAACTGGTCAATAACCAGCTAATCGAACAATTGCAACTCTTGGTAAAATTTGCATACAAGCAGCCTTTCCATGGAGATATAAGAAGTGAACGATTCAATCATTTAAATTCCACATTCTCTGCTTTAGAAGATTTAGAACTATCCCAGTGCTTGAAGTAACCAGAGACCATGAAAACTTTAAGACTATTGATTAACACGCCAACGGCAGACTCTTTGCTTTCGTCTTACACTCAGAAGGATTAAGAGTTCCTAGAATATGGAACGTGTTTTCCTTTTCTTCGTCGCCGTAAAACAAATAGTATGAAAGTTAAACCAAAAAAAGGGAGAAGAAAAATAAAGGATGAGGGAAAGAAAAATAAGAAAGATGGACTTCAAGTATGTTCTTTTGACAGAAATAAATAATTAAATGAAAACAATATTACCAGGCAGCCATGATAAAATAAAAGAAAATACAAGGTTTACGTTGGCTTCTTTTATCTAGAGGCTTACAATAATTCTTAGAGATCGCATAAAATGCGAGAACTAATTAAATAAGTCATTAGATGAAACTCCAAATTAAATTTGCTTGCTACAGGAGGAAAGAATTAGAAGAAATACAGAAATATGTGTAGGCTTACATTGCTCCTAATTAATGTTCTGCTTTTATTTTAAGCTAAGAAGGATGTGGTACATTTATAGTTAGCGACAAATCCGTTCTTCCTTCCCGAAATATATAAAAAGAATCTTAATTTATTTTCCTGTTTGTCAGTAACGTTTAAGCATTTTTGAAATGGCAAATTATGACATGGAAAGAACAAAATTTTATCTCCGGACCATACTAGATGAAAAAACATGCTTACTTTATAATTAGTATTTACTCGCAAACTTACATATTATCCCACTATGTTGTATAAAGTTAAAAACGCATGAGATGGCAAGCAATAGATGCAGTCAATCTACTTATGTTCATGCGGATCCACTTTCGTCGATGCAGTAGCAAACTCGACGAACAAAAAGTTCATGATGCAGAGCTGGATTGAATGCAGTAGGAAATGTATGTTGAGTATGAATATTGGTGGAGTAATGCACGGGAGGCGGAAAGGACAGCATTTCATTATTCATCTAATTTTCTAATACCTCTCACAACTAGTTGTATAAGAAATTTTGATCAAATTGAATATATATATATATATATATATATATATATATATATATATATATATATATATATATATATATATATATATATATATATATATATATATATATATATATATATATATATTAGCAGTGTTCGAAGTGGAAAAAAAGCAGAGGCGGTATGTTTTATTATGATTTTGACTCAACATACCGGCTATTGAAATATTGTATTGATCACTAGAAAAACAGAGACGATATGTCCTCTTACAGAAAAACCAGAGACGGTATGGCATACTACCGCATACTGGCTCACTTCGACCACTGTATAATAGGCTTAGTATCCTTCTTCAATAGAATTTCAAGACAGGAGCACTTGCAAAATTTTTGGGAAGAATAAAAGTCTGACACAAAAGCAAAGTCGCTAATGTAAACATCTTGATTCACATAATACTTCATTTGAAATAAATTATTATTGACGCAGATTACATAACTTTAAAGTAAATATATTAACCCTTTTAGGATTTCCACTTTTTGAGGTAAATTTCAGACTTTCACACAAACAGCTACTGCTTCGTTACTATTTATCGTAGGATCATGATTCATACCTCATTTTTTTATAGGATAGAGCATACCTTCCAATGGTACCGCTCGCTTGTTCGTATTATATGCCAGAAACGGGAAAATCGGGGAAATCCGGAACTTTTTTCGAAATTTTTGTACCCCTCTCGCCCGGGCCTGGGTTCACGTAGGATCTGATTTTTTTAAAAAAAAAAATACGTTCTTACATAATACGTGTGTAAAATTTCAGTCTTGTATCTTGAAAACAAAGGGAGGAAAAAATTGTTGAAAGTCTGGGAATTTAGGTCCTATACATATATGTACATATATATATATATAACATTTATTGCGTGATTACTATTTAGCCTAGAGTCATGGTTTAAACGCTATTTTCTTCAGTACAACGGGCCCTTTCCAACGGTACCACTCACATGTTTGTATCATTCACCAGAACCAAAAAAATTAGGAAAAAACGGACTTTTTAAATATCACCCCCTCTCAACATTTGCGCCCCTCAGTCCCGACCCCGGTTTCACGTAGAGATCTAAAAAAAAATTGAAAAATACTCAAAGGCATCTGCAATCCGTATACAAAATTTCAACCTGATACCTTGAACACTAAAGGCGTGAATTTTTTTTAAATTTTGCCTTAAGAAAAAAGAAACAAAAGTCACACCTCTCCGTCCTCACTTGGCGCAGCAAAATTGAATATCCGGTTCCAAAACGCATCTAGGGTGTTCTTTGGTCCATCCTTGACTTGACCAATAAAAAAACCGGCTTAAATATTTTTATAGAACTTAAATAAGCAGTCAAAGACGATATTGCGCCATGGTATAAAAATATACTGTAAATCCTAAAAGGGTTAAACACTGCAGTGGGTGAGTAAGCACATCTAACATGTTTTGACATGTATTTCAAAGAACCGAATCATTTTCGAAAGCTTCCCTTAGTCCGCCCATGTGTACATAGAATATTCCAATAATACTGCAAAATACAGTTTTCCCTTACGTCTAATCCTCCGAATTTTTTAATAACGGGACACTAGCATCAGTAATAGTAGTAGTTTGCAGAAACTTTTGCAGTAACCGTCGTATTGAGAATTCAAATTAGAGAGTATCTACCCTATGCGGCTACTTTTAATTCAAGACCCACGAACAATTCAGGTTTTGTAGAAAACCCAAGCATCTGCAATTCTAATTCAATTTTTAAGATTCTAGTTGAAATGAGTAGCATGTACAGAAGAAGAAACAAAAAAAGAAAAGAATCTTCTTCTAAATAAACAAGTAAGTGAAAAGAACCCAGGATCAACCTCTTCAGGTAGAAAATAAATGTTTGTCTTTGGAGATTAAACTTAAGATACCCCTCTAAGTTAAGATCATAAATTAACAATAATAATAAAGCACGAAAATTTATCAACATTTTAATAAATTAATAAATTTCATGGCCGCAACATGTCAAAAAATTATTGCCGAATAGTACGTTTGTTTGTCTATCCATATGCAGGAAGACTTAACGACCCACTGAATAAAATGAACAAATGATAGTCAAATTTTAAACTTAAGTCTTTCGTTTAAGTTACCAAGATATATTTTCATATTCGTCTGCTACACTCTCAATGAGGATAATTTGCTGACGAATAAAACTTTATTTTTTAGAAAATAACTCTAACAAATTTTAGTCATCCTTCAGAATTAATAGGTTATTGACAACCCCCATAATATGATATTATTCATTTCTCTAGGAGAGAATTAAAAGTAATTTATAAATTGAGAGTCAGTTTCGCTCCCATAATTTTATTGATATTAGCCGTAACATTTTGTTTACATATTTCATAAAGTACTATGAAAAACTACTCATAAAGGATAGCTTTTGTAAACATAGTAATACACAGAGCATTCATTTTGTTTTATGGATTCACTTGAACCAGATAAAATTTGAAGTCGAACAAGAAATTTACGGTGAATCTAATCCTGTAATGTTACACGAAACATGCATACATAAATAACATTTGTAAAAATGTTTAACTATCGTTTAAGTCAGGTACTCTTGGCCATATACAGAGTGTTTCAAAACAACACCGACAACGTTTGAGAGATGATTCCTGACACTAAAATATGACGAAAAGTATAGAACAACCTGGGTGCACAAACGCTTCCTTTCGGAGTTATAAGTTGCCGAAAACATGAAAAAATGAATTTTAAAGGTCCATAGCTCCAAAACTATGAGACCTACCGTAGTCGCGTCAAGAATTCACTTAGGAACTAGTATGTGCCCTATCCAAATATCCATGTTTCAGAATCCGGCGGTAGTTCCGCAACAATTCCTATAGAGGTAGTTGGTAAGTACTTCAAATTATATGCCTGTGGACAAACTGCCTTTATAAAATTTGTTGGGTGAGTACAGTAGAATTCTGAAAGATGTGTTTTTGAATAGCACACATATTAGTTTCTTTGTGAAGTGTTGACACGACTACGATAGGTCGCATAGTATTGGAGCAATAGACTTTTAAACTTCATTTTTTCATGTTTTTGGCAGCCTATAACTCCGAAAGGAAGCATTTGAGCACTCAGGTTGGTCTATGCTTTTCGTCTTATCTTGGTGTTAGGAATCACCTCCCAAATGTTGTCGTTGTTGTTTTGAAACACCCTGTACTATAGGAATCAAGTGGCTGGCGATAAATAGGAACGCTTAACATGATTTATCATCATAGATCAAAGGCTTTGGATTAATCAAAAAGCCTCTCCTGACATATTTCCGACGGCCATGAAAGTGAGAAACCATGACAACACAATAGGTACACGAGCCTTTTCCTATAAAGTTATTTTTCCCTCAGAGTTATATTGCCGCTCTTTGGGTTCCCAAACACATACCAAATGCATTAAGCATGACGTTGAATAATTCTTGAATGCATGCACTGAATAAAAGTGAACCTCATGAGAAGCTCCTTTGACAGTAAAGTATATTAACTAAACAACTATTTTATTAGACCTGACAATCCAGCCACCTGTTAAAATATTTGCACGCTCTTGCGAACAGAGAATGGTTGATGTCCACTTTGAAAACACACAAAGTTGAAAATATAGAATCACTTATCTCATCTTAATTTCATTAGGTAAATCTGACATGTTTCAAGTTATTCTAATGTGTACACAAATTTAGCATAAAAATAATGAATAAGTGAAGTGACAGAAAAAGTAACAAGAAGAATCCTTGTTGTCATCGCTCATAATTGTCAATCATTTGTTTCTTATCACATTATTTCTTTCTCTCCAAAGCACATTTTAAAACATTAATACTTGTCTTAAAACTATGAAAACATTTTATCTAGTCTATAAAATAAAATTAAGAACATTCTTATAGGGAAGGATATAGATATTCTACATTTAAAAATTTAATTTCTATACAAAAATAATATTTAAATATTGGAAATAAGGAGAAAGAGTGGATACAAGAATTGCACAGAAAGTTATGAGAACACATTTATACCCAGTCTGGTCATAAATACAGTTACAAGGAAAAAAGTTAAAACCACCAATATACTGAAAGGTAATCTAATGTATCTAAAGGATCTGAGGCATATTTGGTCTGACAACACTTTGCACCACTCATAGTTTAAAATCACTACCATCACGCACACAAACATGGAATGGGCTTCGTTTATTGCAGCACTCACCATCTACAAATAGAATATTCCCACTGCATCCAGTAAAGAGCGTTTTAAATTGTAACTGTGAGTGTCTCTCCTTGCAGACAATATAATTAAGTACTGCTCACAGCTTGTAATCCAGGGGATTAAGGTCAAGGCTGCTAAGGATCACCCACCAATGGATATGAAGTCAGGCACTTCTGGATTGATTTCGAGTTGTTAGCAGAAACAGAATCTATTGGGAAACGATGAAGTCCTTCACTATACGCTCCAACACAGTGTTTTGATACACCCAAGCACGGGTTTTCATGCCTTTCTCACATAAATGAAGACATGTGGTGCCAGCATAGCTCACCTCACCAGGCAAGGACTGATTTTCAGAATCTTGTCTCTGGCTTCCCGGGATGACGGGGCATACATCTTATGATTTTGGCAATTGTAACTCTCATCGATGATGAACAACTCCTCATCGGTGAAGATAATCTCTCTGTGCTCATAGTTTGCGTACAGCTGAAGCAGGTGTTTACATTTTTACGCTTCCTTTGAGCCTTTTTATACGCTACAAGAGGAATTGTCCCGTTTAACCTTGGTAAGTTGGAAGACCAAGATCATTCCTGAGTAACCTCGACATTGTTCACTTCGAAATACTCAAATCATAGGTCATCACTATCTCTTTCCATACACGATCTTTCCTCACATGTACCTCCATTCTTTTAACTGAATGGACTTTTCTCGGATGGTCCTGAACGGGCCCAGAATCAAGGAACTACTGACTGTACAATACACAAACATGCGACAAATTATCACCTTTTTAAGCGTATTTAAAATTTCACTCGCTGGTTTGCCAAAACTGTGTAGTGTTGTCACTATTATTCGCTTTTCGTAAACACTCCGTTCTATTCTACCTGTACTGGTTATGATCTCTCTTGCTATAATAACACTCATTATAAGTAATCACACATTTCACCTTCAAGTTCGTGCATTCTTTGTACAGTAGAGAGTCTTAAAGCGTCAGAAACTTTGGAACGATATCTTTGGTCAGGTTAGATAGAATACAAAACTTCATTGTAGAATGTACAAACATTTGTGTATCTTCAATGCAATCTCCAGCAGTAATGTGCATACTGCTGGAAGACACTGGAAGCAGTAGCAGTCCCGCTTTTTTTAATGTTCACCACAGAACGCCCAATCGTATGCAAAATGGTGTTTTAAATGGGAAAGCACTGTCCAGTAAGTGGTTTCTTCAGTTGGGAAAGAGTTGAATTGATTTTCAGTTTAACGTCCCGTTCAGCAGCTAGGCTGTATGAGACGTGGAATCCGAACCACATGAGCTTCTGCCGGGAATCGAACCTGGATCTCCCACGCCAAAGGCGCGTACGCTAACAACTTAACCACGAAGGAGCTCTCAGTTGGGAAAGAGATCAAAAGCACAGAAGTTTATATATATTCAAGGATCTTCCGTTCTCGTGCGTGTTATAAACACGAAAAAATCAAATAGAATGCTATATCTCACATTTTACAAACATTTCGTTTCGAGTTTGGTATTAACATGGAAAAGTACAAATAACAAATTTAAATTCGGTGAAGAGACTAACTCTCTCTCTTCTTTTTTTTTTTAATCACATTTCCAAAGGAAAGTCAACTAATAAAATTAAATAACTGGAATCATATCTAGTAGCGTATAATCTTGATATATGTAAATAACTAGAATGTTGAAAATTTACTTTTGGTTTATTACAGGAAAAATTTACTTATATATTACAGCAGAATATACTTTGTAATGTTAGAAATATCTCAAATAAAGTTTTTTAGCAGAATGTTTCGGATTGTTTGTTATCGTTAATATTTTCCTGCGAAATTTATGTTAATTGTGTATTTTTCGTTCTTTTAGATGAAACAGTGTTAAGATATCAGCAAAGGAAGGCTGAACGAAGATCATTTAGAATTTCAACAAAAGCCATAAACTCTTAAACATAATTTTTTTTTAACAATAATATTATTTGGGGGACATATTGCCCTCATATCACCTCCTATCAGATTTACATAATCAGCATAAGACATAACTTGGTGAGTGCCATGAATAAAAATAGCGACAATGCAACTCCTTGTTTCAATTCATTCTCGACGTGAACGCTCATAAACAAGTATTTTCGCACTCGGACTTTACTTTGGAATTTGCTTAAGTACATCTAAATTAATTTAATTAGATTTTTGGTATTTCAAATTCCCTGCTAATCGAGTCGTAGGCCTTTCTGAAATCAATAAATAATTTATGCATCGGAGTATTGTATTCTCATTTCTTTTCGAGTATTTGGTGAATGTTAAATATCAGATCTATAGTTGTTCGATTCCACCTAAATCCACGCTGATAATCTCTGATAATTTCATCTGCGTATGGGGCCAATTTTGCTAAATATATTGAGAGGATTATAAAGCACGGTAATAAAAAGAGATGTGTCGATAATTATTACAATCAGTTTTGTCATCTCTCTTATGAATGAGAAAAATAAACTAATTTGATGCTCCCTTTTTAAATTTTGTTGGGTTACATAGGGCCATTTCTTAAGTTTGGGAATTATCAAAAAACAAAATTCGGTGAACATTCTCTAGGATCCATTGTAAATTTTGATGTCTATCTTGTTCCCTCTTATGGGTATATAAATGGACAAATATTCAAATTTCAAAGGTTATTGACCTATTTTATCGCCTTTGATGAGGTCTTATTACCTTATTTGGTTATATGGATGTGTATAGGAGTTCATTTCCTTTCATAAGACATAGGTACATTGGTGCACCCCTTTGAAAATTTAGGAAGGGTACATTAGCCCACCCATTAGATTTTGGAAATTGCCAAATTTAAAAATTTGGTATAGTAGTGTGGTCCATCTCGTTCCTTTTCATCGGTAAAACATTGCCAAAAATTAGTACAACCTCGCGTAAGGTAATTGACTCAATTTATTCCATTTGAAGAGTAAGGGGAAAAAAGAAGGAATGTTACAAAATTGCATTTTCGAGAAAATGGCGTTTTAATATTGAAAACAGCGTACAAAGAATAGGGTTAGTCAATTTTTTTGCTCCTTTTTACATGGATATTTCTACATCTACGCATGCATGGCATATACAGTCAAATAGTACCAACAGTCACCAACGAATAGGACAAAGCACTCGAAAAAGCACGCACATGGACATTCCTTGTGTTTTCCCCTTACCCTTCATTTGATGTCTTATTACCTTATATGGTTAAATGAATGAGTACAAGGTTTATTACTTTTCATAAGACATAGGTATGTTTGTGCACCAATCTTAAATTTTGGGAGGAGTACATTTTTTCACCCTTAAATTTGGGAATTGTCAAATCAATAATTGATAATTGTTCTTATAATATGAATACGTATCATTGAAGAAAATCGGGTGGTTCATCTTATCCCATTCTTGTTGGATAAAGGTGTTGCTCTTCGTTATTTATTTTAATGATTTCTTTACTTTCAGATATTTTGCATCAACCTTATTCTCCCCGTGCAAAGAACTGGCATTTAAGCTACCATAAAATAAAGAAAAAACCTATTAACGTCGAGACACATAACCATTCCTAATAAATTTGTCGGAAAACAGGGACAGTGAACTCAAAACCAGTGACAATCCCGGAAAATCACAACGATGGCAAGCTTGATTTTGCATCCTAATCCCTTATTCTTGACAATATTCAATTCCATTCAATAGGCTTATTTTCTAAGTTTGGAAGAAGGCATATGGCCAGTTTCAGACAGGCTGACAGACAGACTCACAAATGGTGGCTGTAGCGAATCGTAGAACTTCGCTTCAATCAAATTCCGATAATTGTTGGCAGGAGGTTCCCTTATGTACTAAAAAAATATCTTCTAGTACGCACAAACGACGTTGGCGAAAGGAAATCTTTGAAGCAAACTCGGCAAAAGAGTATTTCAAGGTGAACGTAAAATGGAAGAAGCCGTCACTCTGGACTTTCACTCTATTGAAGTTTTCAATAAATATGAAGACGTCAAGTGGATCTCTGAATTTTTTACAGCCCTTCTGTAAGCACAATGAAATTTTAATGCTAAGTTTCCGTCATATCTGCAGAGAAAGCAGGAGGTGCTTCCAGTAATAACAGACTAGCTTGTTGACAATTTGAGTGAAAATCTCAGAAAACAGACGAGTAGGACAAAAAAGGTAGCTTTTTAAAATCAACTCGATTTTACATGTTACGAAATATGGTTTATTAAATGGAAATTCATTCTTATACGTTATATTTGTTGTTCATCTTAAATTAAATAATAATCATTCCGAAATTTTTCTATTTTATTTTCATCCACTAATTTGATCGTGTTAGTTATCCGCAGTTAAAATATAATGTCAAAATTAGCTACTGCGAAATCAAATTTGCCATACGAAATCTGCGTCAGAAAAAGTGGTTTTAAAAAACTTTTAAAAAAAGGAAAAGAAATAAATTAACACTTTAGTTTCATTTTTCGTTAAAATAATGCAGTTTTGGTTGATAGAAGTATACAGGGTTTGTCCGGGAAGTAATAGGACTGATTTTATTCCGCCATGACTGTACTTCGGAGCGTGCGCGTAGCGACTAGATCCGGTAGAGGGCGTTCCTAGCTAACGAACGAGCGGCTGGTCGGTTGTCTCCGAGCACACGGAGAGTCAGGACAGGCTTTTTTGCGCGACGTGTTTCTGTGAGTGGTGCAAGCCGAAAATGCAGCGTTCGTTAGAGCAGAGGTACGCGACTAAATTCTGTGTTTAACTCGGTAAATCAGCGACAGAGACGTTTGATATGATCAAGCAGGCTTACCCAAATGATGCTTTAGCAAGAAGTGGTGTGTTTCGGTGGCACAAGGCCTTTTCGGAGGGCAGGGAAGAGGTCGCCGATGAAGACCATGCTGGAAGACCTTCGACTTCGACAAACACCGACAGTGTGAGTCGTTTGCGCGAAGTTTTGAACTCAGACCGTCGACTAAGTATTCGTTTAATTGCCCAGATGTTAAGTTTACCAAAAACTGTGATTCATGAAATTGTGACGGAGCATTTGAACATGTGCAAGGTGTGCGCGAAGATTGTCCCAAAAGTGCTCACTGACGACTAGAAATTGCGGCGAGTGGAATTGTACCAAGAAAATTTGAACATGTGTGAAAGTGACCCCCAATGTTTGAATAACGTAATCACAGGTGACGAATCATGGATCTTTGAGTATGATCCCGAGACAAAGAGGCAATCTTCCGAGTGGCACACGCCGGCGTCTCCTCGCCCAAAAAAGGGAAGAATCAGCAAATCCAAAGTGAAAACGATGCTCATTGTCTTTTTCGACATCAAAGGCATCGTCCACCATGAATTTGTTCCTCCTGGACAGACCGTCAACGCCAAGTTTTACGTGGAAGTGTTCAAGAGACTCAAACGAAGGGTCAATCGGGTCCGACCAGACATCGGAGCCGACTGGAAGCTGCACCACGACAACGCCCCGGCTCACACCGCCTTTCTTGTGAACAGCTACCTCACCAAGGCCGGCATCCCAACGCTTCCGCAGCCGCCCTACAGCCCAGATGTGCCTCCCCCCCCAGACTACTTTTTTTTGTTTCCTCGCCTGAAACGCCCGATGAAAGGCAAGCATTTTGAGACGACAGACGGGATCCAAGCAGCTTGCACCGCGGCTCTCAAGGCTATTCCGGAGAATGACTTCCGTGACGCCTTCAATGCTTGGAAATCGCGCTGGCAGCGCTGCATCGACGCAGAAGGAGCCTATTTTGAAAGTTTTTAAAAAATTGTAACGATTGGCTCAATATTTTTTTTTAAATCGACTCAGTCCTATTACTTTCCGGACAAACCCTATATGTTTAGTTACAAGTAATATTTGGGCAAGTGGAGCACGCTGGCTCATTGACACACTCTTCACTTCTGATACAAAGGGTATCTGGTTCTATTGTGGTAGACAATATCATGTTCGTATTCTTTTCGAGGTTTCCTTCCTCTCTTAGTTACAAAATTCATCAATTCTTCCATTATCATTCAGTTATATTTATCATCTGTCTCCTATCGTGTGTTCCTGTTTTCGCAGAAAGGAGTTCAAACTGTTTTTTTACGCTCAGCTTTGCCATGTTTCGAAGAACAAAAAATAATTCAATACATGTGTTCCTGTTTTGCAGAATGGGAGATTTTTTTACATAAGTTTATGAAAAGACTGTACTACGCTGATATTTGTATTATATATTGAGAAATTGATTCCATGATAATATTGTAATGACATATACAAATTGCAAGTAACAAACAATATTTCATAAATATTGAGAAAGTCAAGGTGACTGGCAGTGGCGAATTTACGATTTTGTTTCGGGAGGGGCCTTGCTAATTTTCGGGGGGGGCTTTGCCTGAAAATGTGAAAATTCTGCAAGATATTTCATATAATTTACTATAGTAAGTAAGATTTCGGGGGGGCTTAAGCCCGGAATCCCCCCTAAATACGCCACTGGTGACTGGTATATCAACACACCGCAAAGTGAAAGGGAATTTCTGTAAGTGAAAGGAATGAAAAGATAGTGAGGGATGGAACATTTAAAATTTGTTCACGTCTATGTTCATAGTTATAGGCCTATACATTGCACGGAAAGTATGTCGGACATTTTACCCAATCTATATGCAGAAAGATACAAGATATTGGGATGGCTCTACTTTACAATGCTGATAATGATATGAGGAATAGGTTAGGAATGCAGATGCACTTTCACTCGTTCCTCTTGAAGACATTCCCGATGCATTTAAATATATACAAGACAACGCACCCGACATCCACAATGCATAGGTTTTCCTAAACTACTTGGCGTTCACGAACCGAAGGTAATCGTCCACCCGTAAATACAGCAATATTTGAGTTTATCTTTTTATTGGATTGTTATTTGACTCATTTTCTTTACTTTGTACTAATTATGTTTTATTAACGTTTCAGGGCAATAACAAGCAAATTTGATAACAACAGCGAATAAAGCACTAACAATGCCGAGATTTAGCATTTCAAAGTTAATAGGAAGTAGATATAAATCATTCCTATATACACAGATTCATTCTACTTTCAAAGCGAAAACAGTACGAGAATGCGGCTGCTGGAAGCAGGCAATTTAACTTTGTGGAGAAGATTGTGGAGACGTTTAGATAGTCGTATTCGGGTTCTTAACAGTGAGTTTACTTCTGGCAAGGTTGGCCTTATTCCGTACTTTAATGCAGTATCTCATCGCATTCATTTGGATGGTTGAAATTAAAATCTAATGAAGACAATGTGATATTGAGAGTTGCGCCTGTATAACACTACTAAATTTATTAACGTTCATGCCATTATTGTTCAACGCTATAACCTACAAAAAGTGGCGGTTAGTAATCTGTAGAAGCAGCGGTTACACACGAGGCTACATTTGATACTCCTAAATGTTACTTAAATATTTAAAAACGCAGGCCCGAACTTCATCATGGCCCGAACGTCATCTATGTTGAAAATTTGATTGAGATCGGTCGGGTGGTTCAAGAGTGATGAAGTCACAAAGACAGTCACTTTCATTTTCATTTTTTTTTTTTTTTTTTTTTTTTTTTTACATATATCTCCCTCTCTCCGGTCCCTACTATGCACTGTCAAACTGCAATGATAAAAGTCGTCAAAGATCCGAACCTTATCTATGTTGAAAGTTTGATAAAGATTGGTCTGATGGTTCAAGAGTTATTACGTTTTATTAATTTTTATATATCAACCCTCCTCCCCCTAAGTTCTACCGTTAAAATGAAATGATAAAAAACCTTCCCAGGCCCAAACCTTATGAATGTTGAAAATTTGATCGAGATCGGTTGGGTGGTTCAAGAGATTAGGAGCCAGAAGCATAGTTACTTTCAATTTTATAATATAGTTTTATTATTATTATTATTATTATTATTATTATTATTATTATTATTATTATTATTATTATTATTATTATTATTATTATTATTATTATTATTATTTGCGTACTTTTGAACTTGCACGGCGAAATTACTGCAAAATATGTTTTATTTTTCTATTTTTTCCTGGATTGTATGTTTTTCCTTTATTAGTGGACACTGATTTCTCTCTAGGCCGTCGAATAAATGAATTTCGCTGTGCACTTTGGTGCAAATAACGTTACAGGAAGAAGCCGGTTCGTTCCAAAGATCAGAGCTAAAGCAAGTAATATTTGGGTTGTAATTTCAGGCGGCATGATAGTGTACGGGTAACGTAATTCCCTTATGAATAATACACCTATCTAACATAGGTTCAAATCCTGTTCACCATACTGGACAAGCAATATGTAAGAATTTGGAAGGAAATACCTGTATCATGATAGAAACGATTTACGAATGTTGGTTGGGAAAGGGCAAGGAAATTACCAGGACATTCCAGACATCATTGATCTGCAGCATACACTTTTCGTGTTATTGTTCTCAGAAAGAAACCCTACACCATTTGTTAAATAAAGTTTGGATAAAGTAATCGGTGGAGTAGTGGTAGCGTGCTACACTTCCGAATAGAAAACCTTGGTTCCATTCCCCATCAGGCAGTATAATTTTTCGCATAAAATAATGGCTGCAAACAGAGATTTATCTTCTGATGGAGAAATTACAAAACATCACTAGAGATAATTCGAGTAAACAGTGTGTGCGTTCTACATTATACACTGCAATGATAAGTATGTTTCATATTTATATTCGTCCCCTTCTCCCTCTTTCTTGACGTTTCCCTATCCTGTCTTTGCATGTGTCACTTCTCCTCTCTCTTTCACACACACACGCACTTCATGTTCCAAAGTTAAAACGGAGCAAGAGCTCGATATACCTGGTCTGGATAATCTAATTAACTGAGAACTTCAGCGTCGTGTTTTTCGTGCTCTGGGGATAACATCTCCGGTACTGGTCATCTGTGACAAAAATACTGTTTAAACCCAAGTGAATAAGTAAAACATCTTTTTTATCCTCTGGGTTACCAAGTCTCAGTCGAATTACTGGGTCACTATGGATTTGAATCCTCGACCCAGTGGTGATCTGCATCATCCGACTGACACGATGATCCGTTTGAGCTCTTAGCGTGTTCATTCTATCTGTGCAAATTACGTTATATCCGGAAGAGATCAAATCAATGCTGGATGTTCGGAACAGATAAATCTTCGGAAAAGACTTGAAAAGACTAGACCTCTTTGGTTATTTGAAAACAAAATTTTATTCATACTGGTTCGATAGAAAAATTTGTCTCCATCCTATAATTCAATGTGGTTTATTCATGTTCAAATTTGAAACTTGCTATATCTATGAAGAACATAAACTTTTCCTTTTGAACATTTGTAACTTTTCATTACGATACAATTTGGACTTTTAATACAGGATATTTCTGATAGAAATTTAGCAGTAAAATAGCACTCTTCAATTTTCTCTTTCTTTCTTTCGTTTTTTTTTCGTTTCGTTTTTTTTTTTTTTTTTTTTTTTTTTTTTTTTTTTTTTTTGTTCAGTTTCATTAACAGTCTGAAATGGAGGATATTACCAACGCTATCTACTCTGTATGAGAATGTATTTTGGATCAGTACGTCCAATGAACACTACCGAATTTGCAATCGAACCACGCGGAAACAAAGCATGTGTGTTAAACTTTTGACATTATCATAGATTTGTCTCGGAGATATACAGTTCTACTGGAAATTGAGTATGCTAACTAACTAAACTAACTAACTCTATGGCCTATGGAACCCGGAGGTTCACTGCCGCGTTCACAAAAGCTCTCCATTGGCTTCTATCCTTAGCTAACTGCATCCAGTTTCTACTTTTTATTCCAATCTCTGCGAGATCCATCTTAATATTGTCCTCTCATCTGCGCCTAGGTCTTCCTAATGGTCGTTTACCGATTGGTCTTCCAGTTAAGACTTTGAAAGCGTTTCTACTTTCTTCCATTCTACCTACATGACCCGCCCACCTAAGCCTCCTAGACTTCACGACCCTAACAATGTTGGGTAAACCATATAAATTATGTAGTTCCTCGTTATGAAGTTTCCACCATTCCCCATTCCCATTCCTCTTGGGTCCGAATATTCGTCTCAGGATCTTGTTCTCAAATACTTTCAGCTTATGTTCTTCCCTCAGAGCAAGTGACCATGTTTCGCAGCCATACAAAACAACAGGCATGATTACCGTTTTGTATATTTTAAGCTTCAAATTTCTCGACAGAATTCGCGACGACAAGAGATTTTGAACCGAATAGTAACACGAATTCCCTGCTTTTAGTCGACATTTAATTTCTCCGTGAATATGATTTTCCTCTCTTAATATTGATCCTAGGTATTTGAAAGTATCCACTTTATCAAAAGTATTATTTAATATTTTAACGCATCCAGAATTTGCTGTATTCCGGTCCCGACGCACTTCCATGTATTTAGTTTTCTCTGCATTTACTTCTAAACCCAAGTCCCTGCAAGCGTTTAATAAGATCTCTGCATTTCTTTCTATTGTATTCTTATCATCACCTATTAAATTTACGTCATCAGCATATGCCATAACCTGGTGAATACCGTTCAATTCTAGACCCTGGTTGCTATCTTTGACTTTCCTTATAGCGTATTCCAGAACGAAGTTAAATAATAGTGGCGACAACACATCTCCTTGTTTCAGGCCATTTTCGACGTGAAAGCTCGTGGACAAAAATTTTCCTACCCGGACTTTACTTTGGGATTCATTTAAACATATCTTAATTAATCTAATTAGGTTTCTCGGTATTCCAAACTCTGTAAGAACGTTGTATAATGTTTCTCTCCTAACCGAGTCGTGCGCCTTCTAAAATCAATAAATAGTTGATGTACCGGGGTATTGTATTCCCAATTTTTTTCGAGTATTTGGCGAATGGTAAATATTTGGTCGATAGTTGATCGATTCCGTCTAAATCCGCATTGATAATCTCCAATAATTTTATCTGCGTATGGGGTCAGTCTTGCTAATAGAATATTTGAAAGAATTTTATAGAATGTTGACAGAAGAGAGATGCCTCGATAATTATTACAGTCAGTTTTGTCGCCTTTCTTGTGAATTGGAACAATGATTGATTTTTTCCACTCTTGTGGCAATTCTTCCTTGTTCCAGATAAGGAGAATGAGTTTGTGTATCTCATTCCACAATTTTTCGCCTCCAGCTAAAATTAACTCAGCCGGAATTTCATCTACACCCGGAGATTTGTGTTTCTTTAATTTCTTTATAGCAGTTTCTACTTCTATTCGGTTGGGTTCTGGGATATACGGTTCTGCGGTGTGTATCTCCTTTTCTCCACGCACACCGTAGAACCGTATATCGAATACTTCTGAAAAAATATATAAGCACAAACGTTATTTCTATTGAATTTCTGGAAACGAAACTTTCTTTTGTTAGGTTGTTTTCTTACTACGTTTGAATTCCACAGTTTAATCTGTTCTCCCTTTTCATTTTCTTCTTCTTTTCTCTCTCTCTCTCTCTCTTTCTCTCTCTCTCTCTGCGTGATTTTTGAATCTCTGTGTAATAGACATCCATTGGTTTCAACTTTTCATTGTGCGTGTTTCAGTTTCTCCCTACATCAACTTATGAATCTTGTTTTGTCTCAGTTTTGTTATTTCATTTTATCGAAACTAATATATGTGTAGTATGAAATCAGAATTGCGCTCATGTTGTTAGCTAATTTTAGTATGGGAGAGAAGAATGGAGGAGAGGGAGAGGGTCTCTTCATCTGACACGATTATGGGATAAGAATGTATATATTGGATGGCCTAATCGCACGGCGTTAGCTGTCTCAATTTTTTGATGCGGAGTGTACATACAACGTTATCAGATTCAAAGCAATGTTCTCCTAAAGAACTATGTGATATAAGACGAGAACCTTGGTCATGAATCTTGTTCAAAATATCCACCTAACTCATAGAGAACAATGACCAGGGACCCGTCGTCGCATCAGAGACTCGCGCATCAAAAACCAAATCATCGATCACGTGACCGTACTAGCATTTGACACCCTAAGGGTCCTACCAAATTGAAAGGGGATACCCGTCCACACCTTACAACCCTATATGATTTCATGAAAGAGGATAAATTGAGTCAATAACCGAACACGTGGTTGTACGAAAATTTGGCAATTTTGTACCCATGAGAGGGAACGAGATAGACTACCCAAATTTATCACGATACATGTTGAGGTCCTGCACTATGATACCAAATACTTAAAGTGACTAATTTCCAAAATTGAAGGGGCGGGTCAATGTACCCCTTCCAAAATTTTAAAGGGATGCACCAATGTACCTATGTCTTATGATAGGAAATGGACCCCTATACATGACCATATAACCATATAAGGTAATAGGACCTCATCAAAGGGGATAAATTGAGCCAAAACGAAACACGTGGTACATAATATTGCTTACGTTTATATTTTGGCAATTTTTTACCCCTAAAAGGGAACCACCGAGGTGGACCACCCAAATTTATAGTGATATATATTGAGGTCCTGTACTATGATACCAAATGTTTAAATTCGGCAACTTCCAAAATTGAAGGGGTGGGCCAAGGAGCTCCTTCCAAATTTTTAAAGGGGTGCATCAATGTATCCGTGTCTTATGAAAGGGAATGTACCCCTGTACACTCCCATATAACCATATAAGGTATTAACACCTCATCAAAGGGGATACAATCGGTGAAAAACCTCCGAAATTTGAATTTTTGGCAATTTTTACCCATAAAAGCGAACGAAATGGACCCCAATACTAACAGAGGTACATACTCTGGTCCTAGGCTACCATACCAAATTTTTAGATTTTGCAATTTCCAAAATTTAAGGAGGTGGTCCTATGTACCCCTGCCAAAATTTAGGGGGTGGGCCAAGGAACCCTTACCAAAATCTAGAAGGGTGGTCCTAGATACCCCTAGGTCATTGACCTCGGGCCAAGGTCATTGACCTTTGACAATTTTTTGCTGACTTGGCTGACGGGGGCCCCTACTACTATTATTGATCCTTTGCAGAATGTGATTTATATCCTTTTTTTTAATTAAATTTGATATTGTATTACTTGGGATATATACTTTCAAGAGCAATTTACAATTGGATTCAAATGTGTAAATATGAAAATTAACCATTTTCGAAACGTAGAATTTCCAACTATACCTCAGAGCTACGGCAAATCTTTCAGTCGATGAAATGGCATGTCCTAAGTGGGTATTTTACCTTAAAATCTGTCCTTTCATTTTGTCTAACAACTCATCAAGGTTGCTATAGACATACCAAAATAATTTTTAAAAATCGTTTCATCACTTCTTGTCACTAAATAATAGCAGAAATGCATCAGCTACAGGTCCTTCAATACTCAAGAAATAAACCCATTTTCCTCTTCTGTGCTGTTATACTTTAGCAATGCTAAAGATTCATAGCCTAAATATCGTTTAAAAAGCTACGTTTGAATTTTTACTATATATTTAACTATTAGTCATTATTACAGGTTACATTTTTAACATAAATCTCATTCCATGATCCGATTAAATATCATAAATCATAATTCAAAAACTTCTAATAAATCAAGCTTTCTTCTCCAATTTTCTTCTTTTTTATGTCAACGGTATGTGCATTAATTTAAAACAGATTCTGTCCCGATTCTGCCCCTAACATCCTCCTTCCCTCTAACAAATGTTCATTCGTACCCCACATCTGTCAGGAGATTTTTCTTTGTGGCCTTCAACCGTCAGTCATAAATGTTCCTTCTCTATCGTTGTTGCCCATTTCCAAGTTTTCTGGAATGTCTTGTTTTAAATAAGTATTATCTACCATCCTATCCACCTCAGAATGACCTGTACTATCACTACTATATCTTCTCGTGTAGAATAATTTTGTATTTTTCACTTCTGTCATTCCCTTATTTTGACTTGAGACTGTGTCTGCCATACTTACTTGATGTGTATTACATTTACGTATGGAGCCATTAAGAAGTACTTCTAATATGTTATTGCCTGTGTATCTAATAAAACTTCCTCTAAAATATTTAGGAAGGTCTGTTCTGTAATTTCGTACCCAAACGTTCATACCCTTCTTTAATTGTGGTTCTAGCTTTTCTTCATTCACACACCACTTATTCTCTTTGTTCAGTATTGAAGTGCTTATATTGAACCAGGTAGCAGGTTTGAAAGAAAATACCAAAGAAGCCGGTGATGTTTGTATAACCTTCAAAGGCGTATGCGATAGAGTTTAATTAATTTCTTTCAACCACTGCATGACAGCTTGCTTGTTAACTTTATATCCATTTTGAATATAGCGTTTCTTTTAAAAGTCTACACTGCTCTTTCTGCACTTCCATTGTTCTCCGGTGAATATGGTGGCGTATTTAATAATTTAATATTTCCTCTTCTACAATATTCTTGAAATCTTTGATCTTTAAAAGGTTATCCATTATCAGTCACAATGGACTCTGGAAATCCAACTAATTGAAATAATTATTCCAAACATTCTAAAGTAATTGCCGCATTAGTAAAATCTACTTTCCACACTTTGATCCAATGGGAAAACGTATCTACTATAACTAAAAACAAGAAACCAACAATTGGCAATGGTCTATATGTACCCTATTAAAAAGCTTGCTTGAAGTAGGCCAAGAAAAATAATTATTTCTAGGTACATTGTTTGCCACAGCAGCACAAATCTATCATTTTCTTAAGTAGCAACGCAAATCGTTAACCATGTCTGTCCACCAAACCTCATTAGATGCTAATTTAAGTGTAGCACATTCTCCTAGATGGTTCTGGTGTAACCTTCTCATGTACCGTTCTCTTAACTGTCCACTGTCTAGGAATTACCACTCGTCCTTTACAAAAAATACATTCCTTATGTAATTCTGATTGAAAACTTTTTTTGAACATGTCTTGATATTCTTTGAAATCAAAACAAGGAGGCAGTCTTTTAGGCCAACCTTTCATCATCCATTCTTTAATTTTTCAAATCATGTTATCTTTCTTGGATTCTTCCTCAATCTCATCTTTCTCTAAAATAGTGGAAGAGATTTCACTAATATAGTCAGGAGCTATATGTTCTTCCTCCGTTGACACCTTTAAGGGAAATCTAGATAAATAATCCGCTAATTTCACAGATTTATTATATACAATATCGCAATCATAATACGTTACCATTAAAAACCATCTTTGTATTCTCGGGGAAGCACCATCAGGTGCAGCTTTCAACCCGAAAATCCATTTTACAGGCTGTGAATCTGTAATAATTTTAAAATGCCTCCCGAATAGAAATTTATGAAACTTACGCACACCGAAAATTATGGCCAAAGATTCCCTTTCAAACTGTAAATAATTTTTCTCTGATTCTGAAAGGGTAGCTGATGCACAAGCTACCGTCTTAAATTGACCTTCTATCTCATTATATAAAACATTTCCTCCAACATCTGACGATGCATCCGTCATTAAAATTACTTCTGTATTTTCGTCGAAAGGATTGAAATTCTTGCCTCTTTTAACTAGTCTTTTGCCAACTGAAATTCCTGATCATGCTTACTAGACCATTCGCATTGCACACCTTTCTTTAATAATCCGTATAAGGCAGGAATTTGTGATGGTAAGGATGATAAGTTCCTATGGTAAAAATTTAACATACCCATGAACGATTGTAATTGTGTAATGTTTCTCGGAGGAGGTGTATCCAAAATTCGTTGCATTTTATCTTTTGCAGGTAGAATGTCTTGCTGAGAGATATCATAACCTAAATAAGAAATAGATTCCACAAAGAAAATACTTTTGTCTTTATTGGCTTGTATGTTGTAATTTTCGAACTTTTGCAAGACTTGGACAGTTCTTTGATGGCATTCTTCCAGAGTGCTTCCCCAAATAAGTACATCGTCCAGATAACAAATTACTCCCAACAAATTTCATGTTACTGTATCCATGAATTGTTGAAATATTTGAGCTGAGCAATTAAGCCAGAAAGGTAATTTATGTTGCAAATATAAACCCCAAGGAGTATTAACCACTAAGTATTTTTGAAAATTTTCCTGCACTTGGAGCTGTAAGTAGGCCTGTTTTAGATCTAATAATACAAAATAATTGGCTGAAGTTAGCTTATTGAGTACATCTTGTATCTTTGGTAAAGTATAACTTACTTTTTCAGTAACTAAATTAAGGGTCCTTTTGAAGTCTAAACACAATCTTATAGTGCCATTTTTCTTTTTGACTATTATTTTCTTTTTGGTGTAGCCCAATCTGCTTCTGTAATTTTCTTTAAAACTCCGGCTTTGCATAATTTATCCAATTCGTCTTTTACTTGGTTTTGTAATGCATACGGTATATCCGTACGCTTTTCTAAATATAGGTCTAGCACCTTGTTTAACAGAAATGTTTACTTTCAAATCCTTAATTGGTACATCATTAGATAATTTGAAAACCTCTTCAAATTGCTTCAATAATTGCTCTTTCAATACATTTACAGATTGACTATTTTCTCCCTCAATCTTTCTTAGATCATCTGTAGTACCAAAAATATTTATCAATTGACTCCTCCACTGTGGTTCTAACTCATCTAACCAACTTCTGCCTAAGATCGGATGGAATGGATCAGGGACGTCATTTAAGGGGGGCAGGGAAGGGCATTTGCCCCCCTGAGTTTGAGATGTATATAGATTTTATCAATAGAATAGTAGTAAATCAGTGAAAAACGCGAAATTTTACTTATATCAAGGGTCTTGCCCCCCCCCCCCAAGCAAAATCTGAAATGACGCTCCTGGAATGGATCTTGTTTTACTATCGTTAAGGACAAACAATTCTTGTAGTTCTTGTGTTCTACAGTAACCTCACATTTTCCCACGGTGTTAATAGGTGATCCGTTTGCATTATTCAAACGACCTTGAAAAGTTTAGATCGAAGTGTCTTTTAACAAAGGTGCTTTATAACGTATAACAGAAACAGCTGCTCCTGTATCAAGTAAAATCTTGATCATTTGTCCATTACATTTTAAAAATGAAAATGAAATGAAATCTGTGAGTTTTACGTCCTACGATTATGCCGGTTAGGCTAAAGGAGACGGTGATGATGAGTAATGAATGAAATGGTGGAATGAAGAAAGTTGGAGGAAACGGGAAAATCCCGAGAAAACCCACACACACGGTATTTGTCCACCACAAAGTTCACTTGGCGGGGGCTGGGATCGAACCCGGGTCCCCAAGCACCAGAGGTGAACCCCACTGAGCCATCGCGGACCCCATTACATTTTAAATAAACATAAACAGGATCTCTGAACATGGCTCTGCTAGCGTTTACTACAAATCCTACCATTTCT
The DNA here is from genome assembly GCF_964235325.1 of Thermobia domestica. Lineage (NCBI taxonomy): Eukaryota > Metazoa > Arthropoda > Insecta > Zygentoma > Lepismatidae > Thermobia > Thermobia domestica. Next base: position 208,587,979 of record NC_137455.1, read on the forward strand.
GTCTGCTGTTCAAAACCTTTCAGCTCATTTTCTAAACTCTTCAGTTTTTCTTCACAAGTATTCATTACCATACGTAGTTGATTCGGCACAAGAGAATCAACATCCTACCGACTGCGTCAATTTGTTATACTTTAGTAATGCTAAAGATTTATAGCCTAAATATCGTTTAAAAGGCAACATTTGAATTTTTACTATATATTTAACTATTAATCATTATTACAGGTTACATTTTTAACATAAATCTCATTCCATGATCCAATTACGTATCACAAATCATAATTCAAAAACTTCTAACAAATCAAACTTTCTTTTTTTGATATCAATGGCATGTGCATTAATTTAAAACAGATTCAGTCCCGACTCTGCCCCTATCTCGAACATCTGTACTGTCTTTATCGTAAAAACAACAAATCATTTTGACCGGTAAAAAAAGCTGCCGTGATGTTCATAACAAAAGCCGTATGTTTTACGACACGACTTGTGTACACACGGAGCAGCGCCGTTCACGGCATGGTATGTAGTATGAAAGAGGCCTTAGGGGCCATATCATTCAATGTATCTCAACCAAATTTTACATTTAACCCTTTCCAGCAAAGCCCTCGAAAAACTTATTGGAAATTATGCTTGCTGTGTTTTTGTCTTTGAGTTTATTTTAATAAACGAAAAATTAGCGAAGATATTGAAATTTACATTGATATGTGTAGCATAGGAAGAGGTTTCAGGTTGAAAACGCTATGCTTAGATCGGAGGTCTTATTTATCTGTACAGGGTGGCCCAAAATATGGAAACATCATAAAAAAAAGGTAGAATTTTAAAAGATTTGCAAAAGTAACACTGTAGATTAGTAGTACAGGCGGGGCAAAAGTTTTTGGACATATGGCTGGCTCTAGTGAATAACCGTCTAAGTAGGGAAAGGTAAATTTTACAGGAGAGCAGTTTAAAGGTAAATTTTACAATCGCTACCTGGCTAATTTTGACAACCAAATGCTGTAACTTCCTCAATTTTATGAATTCGACTTAGCCGCTTCTACACAATGTAGAACTCATCAAAAGAAGCTTGTACCTGCAAAATCTCAATTTTCAAAACAAGTAGACTTAGCCGATTATTCACTGGAACCATCTATATGATCTCGATGGCTGCCATCTTGAAATCTGCCATTTCGATTTCAGTTTGACTTTCATGAGTGGAAATTATATATTGTGATACCTTGTTCTCATCTAAAATTTTCTTAGAAATTCAATGTTGTGTTTCTTTATATTGGTTTGAGAGGCATGTATTGAATAACAAATTGCCTCCCTTTGAATCTTTTTTTTGTTTGTTTGTTTGTTTGTTTTTTCGTTGACAGCTTGTTCACTGGTAGAGTTCTACAAAGCATGAAAATTAGATCTCAGCTTCTCCAGAAAGGGTCTAACTTTGAATACCTTAACATAATCCGAATCATCTCTATGCAGCGCATCACTATAATCGTTCAAATGAACACATGACAGTATCCATCCAAACTATTTACCGACACAAGAGAAGCCACATATTCTTCATGAAGCAACGATGACGACGACCGGCAGTCTCTGTAGCTGTTCAGCTTCTTCAATCCGGTGTGGAAATTTATTGGAATAAATTTTCTCATCTTCCTGACGTCTGTTGGTTAAAATAGTTTTCCTTCTTGTGTTGCATAAAACTTTGTTTGAAACACAATATCTTCTAATGTGTCTTCCTAGCATGTCAGAGAAATGTCAGTAGGTGTAGTTTCACTATGAACAATAATGTTTGATCCAATGGCGGATCCAGGAGGCGATCGGGGCAATCGCCCCCCCCCCCTCCGAAGAAGAAACTTTATATAAATAAAAAAACATCCAAGAGTTTGAAGCTCTTAAAAGTAGCTCTAAGTAGCAGTATGACAACCCAACGCCCCCTCCAGAAGTCGGTCCTGCATACCCCCTGGTTTGGTTTGATATGTAATTGAAATTGTTTATCTCGAAAGTAGGAACAACCAAGGGCACCGATTTCTCTGGAACGTTGGGGGGAGGGCATGTGTGTTTGATTGCAGAAGGCATATGTGAGAATTTTAAGATAAATTGAATCCCAATTATGCCAAATATTGCATAGAGTCAAGACTGAAAACCGGATCGACTTATAAAGAGGATCAAGGTATGAAAAGAGAGATGTGTGACCAATAGTTGGCACTCCTGTGTCCCCGTGTCTAGCCGTATCGAAGCATTCAAGGTCATTTGAGTCAATACCTCCTTAGGAAGTGTGTATGTGTGTGTGGTGGCGTCTGTTCCATAAAGAATCGAAAAAAAAGTTTCGGCGTCCATTGTTAGAATAAAAGTTGCTTTCGAAAGAACAGTAGCAGGAAAACGTAAGGTCCTGCGGCAAGTATTTTCTAGCTCAAATTGAACCATATTTTTGTTGTTCATTAATATAACCATTGTGCAACAATTGATTAAATTTAGTGACGCCTAGCCTTTCTCGTTAGCTACTCAAAACTAAACGTTATGAGAAAGGTTCTGTCTTGTAAACCGGATCTTGTCTTGTAAGTAGGATCATTGACAGAAAAGTTTCATAAAGTCGATCAGTAGAAAGCATTAGTTTCTCTTATGAAACAAAAATATTTTTATTTTTAAAAAATAATTTATTTGTTACAATTTTGATCAGTTGTATGGATTTGTAATTAAATACGTATTATCTTTTAGTAGAAAAACATCTTTCTCTTCCTAACAAAACGTGGATCAATTTTACTATGCATAAAAACATTTTCGCACTACATGCTAAATAACAAATGGATAACGTATTTAATTTCATATTCCCTCCTTCCGCCCATTGATAGTTCTGGGTACGAACTAGGAAGATCAGTGATCACAAGTTCATGGTGCCCGAGGAAGACTGTATTCGTGCCCAAAGAAAAAAGACATTCCGTTCTGGAAAGTGCTTTGCTTCAGAAAAATTTAATTTAAGAATGATCCAATGTAGCTCGTGTAACACGTGGTTCCAAGATGACTGTGTTGGTGTGAGAGTAAAAAAAAAAAAAAAAAAAAAAAAACACTCCTTTCTGGACAATATTTCAGAAACACTTAAGAAAAAATGATAGTAGATACTATTAAATAATATCATTATACAGTAGATTGAGCTAGCTACTTATTACACCTTGCTTTCCATTTTTTATTCATTTAGATTTTTTCGTGTATTTGTGCTGTTAAAAATGGGTTATGATCCAACATATAATCCACTTATAGCAGGACATATAATCCACTTTAGAAGACACATTGATTAATATCGAGTTTTCGTACATATTCTATGTTTGGTTTATATGTTTAATTAAAAACAAACAGAATTTCTTTATTCAATAATTAATGTACCTTTCTATCATATGAGTGTGAAATTTCCTTATTTGTATTGTCTCCTACCGAATCGCAGCTTTTTCTCTTGAAAGTGATCCGGTTTTGAGGACTTGACTATATTCATAAATACAATGCAGGGGCCCACATGAGGTTTGGGGGGCGGGCCCCCTAGCCCTCCTAGGATTAGTGCCCTTGGGCACATCAGTCCACAATAGACTTTTCTCGTATCTACGCTAACGTCTTCATCATCGTCAATATTGTCTACTAGTACGGTATTAGGTTATGTACAGCACGTAAACATGCACAATTCAATACAATACAATGCAATGGAATGTTTAGGTATTTGTTGCATAGTGGTTTCAGGTTGGAACATCATTAGTTGTTAACATTCAGAACCCACAGGAAATTATCAGACGAAGATTTCAGAAGCCGTCCTCTATCTTTACAAATTCCTCAACAAAATCATTCAAGTACGGAAGGAAGTGTATATACGTACACTCATGTCCAAAATTATTGTCCCATGTCTATAAATATGTTGTTTAGGAATATAACTTGATAACGAATTCGCCCGGTATTTCTTATAATGTTACTATGTGTATAATCGGCAAAGACATGTATGTGGCAAATTTCATGTCAAAAGAGCAGTAAATAAGAACAATAAAATGAAAATAAAACTTTCTTGTCCATTTAGCAACACTTTGTTTTACTCACTCTAATTTTCGTATTTATAATTCTTTTCCTATGAAATTTACCACAAATATACATTTCCCGAATACACACATAGTATTAAAAGTACCTTGCAAAATCATTATCGAATTATATTCTTACAAGAAGACAACATACATAAAAATAACATTTACAGCATGCAGCGCGATAACTGACTACACAGCCTCAATTCACTTCACTGTGAGCGGTTGCCGCTGTTCTTGTGTCACAAGTATTTTTTTCGTACAGTAGAGAACAGCTGTGGACGGCCACATATGCGGTTGCAAGCTAAAACCACTGTTTAACAAGATACAATTAGTACTTCAAGTTGGTGGTTTCAGCCTGATACCACTTCGCCCGAAAGGGTTACGGTTTAAATGTGATATTCCAGGGGGTGGTTCGAATTTTCTTCCTACTCCTAAAAATAAGGGTAATTTACTTAAGGATAAAAATCAAAATTGTAATTTTTTCAAAAACAGTTCTAACAATTTTCTTTTTATTTCATAAATCGATTTTTCAAAAACAACCCCATTATATAGTACAAGTCATTACAACGATATTGTATATCTTTTTTTTTTTTTTTTTTTTTTTTTGTAAATTTCTTCTATTTTTGTATCTTGGTTTTGGGCAACGGTGCTTAAAAGTACACAATCTGTTGTGTAAAAGAAGAAGAAGAAGAAAAGAAAAAATGAAATCTTTGTTTTACGTCCCACGATTATGCCGGTTAGGCTAAAGGAGACGGTGAAGATGAGAAATGAATGAAATGGTGGAATAAAAGAAGTGGGAGGAAACGGGAGAACCCCGAGAAAACCCACGAGCACGATGTTTGTCCACCACAAAGTCCACACGGCGCGAGCTGGGATCGAACCAGGGACCCCAAGCACCGGAGGTGAACGCTCTACCACTGAGCGAAGAAGAAAAGAATTTAGATGTTGATTCTAAATATAAAAAAAAATAATCTTAGTAGCTGAAAATATATGTTGATTTTATATATATAATGGGTACCTTTAGTTACTAAAACAGGAGATAGTTGTTTGTGTAAAACGTTGCTATGACACCGAAAAAGTAAAGTATAATTAATGGAGTATAATAGTGATTCTGTGTGGTGTGTCTGATTTTATATCCTTCAATCGTGTTGACATAATTTAAAAATTTACACGAACTGTGGGCTGGAATGTAACGTGTAAAATAATAATAATAATAATAATAATAATAATAATAATAATAATAATAATAATAATAATAATAATAATAATAATAATAATAATAAGCTATAATCGTTACATTTTAGGTAGTGGTTCCTATACGTTACATTTTAGATGGTGATTTACCGACCAGGATTGCCTTTAGTAAAGTTAAGTAAAAACAGTCTCATCATAGCGTTCAACAAGGAGAATACTTTACTCAGAAGCAGTGGCGTATTTACGATTTTGTTTCGGGAGGGGCTTTGCTAACTTTCGGGGGGCTTTGCCTGAAAATGTGAAAATTCTGCAAGATATTCATATACTTTACTATAGTAAGTAAGATTTCGGGAGGACTTAAGCCCGGAAGCCCCCCTAAATACGCCACTGCTTAGATATAAATGGGGAAGGTGTTGATATAGAGCTACCAGGTATGAACTCATCAACTAACGTGGCTGATCTTATAAGACAGCTTGGTCAGCAAATAACGCAGCAACAACAAAAAATGGATACCAAGTTGGAGCAAATGTCACAACGACCAGCACAACAGATGGATGATGAGTTTGAACAAATAAACCAACAAATAAATTCAAAATTAGGACAAACCGATTATAAAATGGAACAGATTTTACATCGATGTAATGACGTACAAAATTCGGTAGAAGTGGTAGAAACTTTAGTTAATGAGCATACTAGTCAGATCCGAGAATTGCAGGAAGAAGTGAATGAAATCAAAGAGAAATTTAGTACTGCAAATGGTAATCGAGTTCCGGATGTCAACGTTGTACCTATACCATGTAAATCCAGATTAGTAGTGGAAGATAGTAATTCATCTGAAGGATATTCCGAAAATGATAATAGTGAAACTAGCTTAGAGAGAAATGGGAGAAGAAATCACTCATCTCACCGCCGGAAAAACATCTACGTAAATTTCAAACATCGTAAGCATACTAGTAAAGGTAATCACTTACGGTTTAGTAAAATTAGATCCCTAGCAAAATTTAGTGGAAGATCAGATGACATCCCGGCCAGGACTTTTCTAGAAAAGTTCGAGGAAGAATGTGATTTGATTGGAGTAGACAAAATTAATTTTTGAAAATTCTACCTCATATTTTATTACCACCATGTTCCGTATGGTTCTAAGCAATCCGAAGTAATTTACGAGTAATTATCTACATTTTAAAAATGCCTTACTTTCTAATTTTGAAAACGATTTCATGTTGGCCAATAGAGACGCCTTAGTTCGAAATCGATATTATAACCCAAAATTGTATAAGAGCCTCACTGATTTTGTAATATCCTGTATAATGAATTGAAGTTAATTAATCCACACCAATAGGAATCAAGAGTAATAGCATCAATCCGAATCTTGTTACCTTTTAAGTTGCAACAAATGTTGATTTCTGCACAATGCGTTAATTTCAATCACCTTATTATGATAGTCCAAAATTTTGAAAATCAATTGATGTTACAGGCTAATAATAATCGTAATCAAGCCAATACTAATCGTAATCAAGCCAATACTAATCGTAATCAATCGCCAGTACTAATCGTTAGTTATGTACCTGTTCGCAACATTAATTTCAGGGAAGAAGGTGATCTTCATGCTAGAAATAATAAGATTCCATTGTAACGAGAATAGAACTGAACCTAATTTTACCCGTAATAGAACTGAATCTAATTTTAGGAGAAACAGGAACAATAATCGTAATACATTTAAGAATCAAGTGAACAATAAGTTTAACTTTCCACGAAATGGATTTCATAATAGATTCATAGGTGGCAGAAATTCTCAAAATATAAACCAAAGTACCGTGGAAGCAAATAATAGGAACTTAAAATATTGCTTTTACCCTTTTAGTGATGAGCAAATGCAAGACCAAGACCAAGACCGGGGTGGTCTTGGTCTTGGTCTTGGTCTTGCACACCCAGTCTTGGTCTTGGTCTTGCACTGGAACCTTCGGTCTTGGTCTTGGTCTTGCATACCCAGTCTTGTTCTTGGTCTTGGTCTTGCACACCCAGTCTTGGTCTTGCTTGCAAGAGTCTTGCAAGTTTTGCTTTTAAGAAATCTTATGTTTTACATAGGTAAATTTTACTCTGGATATAAGGGATAATAAATTCTACAATGCTGCAATAGTAACGGAAATAAAATATATGTTTTTAAATGTAACATACTTTATCTTCGTGTAAGTATGATAATAGTTTACAACATAAGTGATGACCTTTATTTTTTTATTGGGTGCCCACGCTTCGCTAATCTTTTTACATTTTTTAACAGATCAACACTACACAGGTTCCGAAACTGGGGCGCTACCCCTGAGACGAATGAAAGAAAATCAAAACGGTACAGATAATTGAAATACCATGAAATGCAAAATTATTTTTACACTCTAAAAGCGTCAAATTTTTCTTTTCAACCACATTAACTAATTTTTGTGTTAAACAAACTTATAATTAAATATTGAGATTTTGTTTTACTGATTCCAATGGGGCAGAAACATGGACATTACGCAAAAGCGATGGAAAAAATTACAGACTTTCGAAACCTGGGCATGGAGAAAAATGGAGAGAATTAGCTGTGTTGAACGGAAAACGAATGAGAAGGTGTTAGAAATGTTAGCAGTAGGAGAAAAAAGAAGAATTTTAGATATTGATAAGAGGAGAAAGAGGAACTGGTTGGGATATTGGCTGTGGAGGACGTGCTAGAGGGTATGGTGAAAGGAAAGAGAGAGAGGGAGAAAAGGAAATTGTAGTTGAAGGAAGATATTAAGAAAATTGCTACATTAAGACGAAGAGACTAGCTGAGGACCACTGTATATCGAGGTTTCTCAGTTGCAGCAAGCAACCAGCCGATAATGGCAGAATAGCTTTGGTGATGGTTATGATGATATGTTTAGCATATTGACAAAAAAGAGAGAAAAAATAAAATAATTATTATAATCAAAACTTAATATTTTAGAATAATTTAAGTGAAAACTAAAAACGACTCATCTGTCTGTCTGTCTATGTCTTTTCTATAAACTCAATTTGTATAAATACTTTTGACCTATACTAGAAATACAAAATAACGACATCAAACTACAAGTTATTTAAAATAACTGTATAAAATCAGTCTCACTTATGAATATGGATTACTAGCATCAATTACAAACTTCGTTGGGTTAAATTTTAAATAATAATAATAATAATAATAATAATAATAATAATAATAATAATAATAATAATAATAATAATAATATGTTTCGTTAATCAGTCACTTTTCATTATTACTAAGCGCTTTCTGATATCGGTCATTTTCGATTATTTTTATATTTCTCTCCCCCTCCTCCCCAAGTTGCGGGGCTGAATTTGGGTTTAAACGGCATCAGAAACATCACCCTTCATCTTAAAGACACCGAAAACTATGGATTAGGCACTAATATCGGTCATTTTCAATAAATTTATATATCTCCTCCTCCCCCATGTTGCAAGGCACGGCATCGGAAGTGTCACTGTTCATCTCAATGACCTCGAAAACCATGAATTTGACATTGATAATAATGGTCATTTTCAATAATTTTTATATATCTCCTTCTTCCCCCTTCCCCAAGTTGCGGTGCTGAATTTGCATTTAAACGGGATCGGAAATATCACTGTTCACTTTCGTGACCCCAAAAACTATGAATTCAACACTAATATTAATTTTCGATCATTTTTAGATATCTCTCCTCCCACCGCCAAGCTAGGGGCTAAATTTGGATTTAAACAGCATCGGAAGTGTCATTGTTTATCTCAGCGACCCCGAAAACTATAGACTCCACTCTAATATCGGTCATTTTCGATCATTTATAAATATCTCTCCTCTCCCCGGCCCCTAAGCTCCATCGTCAAAGTGATATGACAGAAACCATCTCAGGTCCGAAATTCATCTATGTTGAAAATGTGATCGAGATCGGTTGGGTGGTTCAAGAGTTATTAAGTTTTATTTATTTTTGTACACTTCCTCTCCCCTCCTCCTATCTTTAGTTCTACTATCAAAGTGATATGATACAAAACACCCCAAGTCCGAACCTCATCTATGTTGAAAATTTCATTAAGATCGATTGGCTGGTTCAAGAGTGATGAAGTCACAAATACAGTCACTTATACTTTTATTTTTTACATATATCTCCCTCCTCCCCATCCCCTATGTTGCACCGTCAAAGTAAAATGATAAAAATCGTGAAAGGTCTGAGCTTCATCTATGTTGAAAATTTGATCGAAATCGGTCGGGTGTTTCAAGAGTTATTAAGTTTTATTTATTTTTATATATACCTCCCCCTCCTCTCCTCCTCCCCTAGGTTCTACCATCAAAATGAAACTATAAAAAACTTTCCAGTTAGGCACCTCATACATGTTAAAAATTTGATTAAGGTCGGTCTGGTGGTTCAAGAATTATTAAGTCACAAACTTAGTCACTTTTATTTTTATTTATTTTGATTTTTGTATACTTCCCCCTCCTCCTCCTCCCATACGTTGCTCCTTCAAAGTGAACTGATAAATAACATTCCAAGCCCAAACCTGATCTATATTGAAAATTTGATCGATCTCGAGCTGGTGGTTCAAGAGTGTTCAAGAGATTGGGAGTCACAAGCATAGTCACTTTCAATTTTATAATATAGATTTACTGTTGTTGTGTAATGTTTTATCGCTCAATCCCCGATGTGCCGTATACCTAAGGAGGCTAAAAATTATATGAATAAACAATTATTCAACGTATAAGCATCTGCCCATGAAATCAAACTTGCGGTCACATGCACTAAGTTTTTGTCAATGTCATGAAAATGTTATTTCGATATTAATTTTATGAGCACACATTAAAAATTTACAACGGATGCTTGAGTCTCATAGCCAAGGCCATACTCATGTAGTCAGCACCTATGGTGTACGGAATTACCGATGTTCAATACTACATTTCTCTTCAGTTTTGGAAGAAGAACACCACTAGTATGCTTTGAAATGAAATGAAGTATCTAGTTTAACGTCCCACAGTAATGCACCAACGCTAAGGGAGACGGTGGTGATGAAAAAAGACTGAAATGGTGGAATGAAGAAACTAGAAGGAAACGGAAAAAACCTAAGAAAACCTACGCACACGATGTTTGTCCACTAAAATAGCTTACATGGCGCAAGATGACACCTGTGTGGCTTGAGAACGAGCAATATCTACAGAAAACGCGAACAACCAATTCAGGAAACGATATACTGTAGCTATATGCTACAGGGGCAGATCGACTCACACGGATTGCATAATACTACTGGGAACACATTCACTCTAGTGTCACTTTTACTGAAGTCAAAATATTCAAGTAAAGATGTAATGAATTTTCTCCTTTTTTATATTGTATAAAAAAATTCAAGTAGTACCAGTACTTGTGCAAGACTCTTGCGCAAGAGTCTTGGTCTTGGTCTTGGTCTTGCAGGTATGGTCTTGGTCTTGGTCTTGTTCTTGCACACCTTGGTCTTGGTCTTGATCTTGCACCGCTATTCGTGGTCTTGGTCTTGGTCTTGGTCTTGGTCTTGCATGCAAGACTCTTGCAAAAACTGCAAGACCAAGACTCTTGCGCTCATCACTATACCCTTTCTGTATATTTCGAATATTGCTCTTTGTTAAAACCAACATTGAATAACTTAACACACAATCAACCCATAAATACGATACCAGGTGTAAGGATAAAATTCCGATCAAAAGCATCGCACAAAGTTAAACGATAGGAATCTAACATTTATGAGTAGAATATTATATAATAAACTTCCTTAATATATTCGCATGACAGAACAAAGAGGAAAATTCAAGAGATTACTGAAAACCTATCTCTTACAGCACAGATTTTATTCTTAGATGTGTAAATGAATTTGATTAGTAATAGTATTAAAATGTATTATTATTATTATTATTATTATTATTATTATTATTATTATTATTATTATTATTATTTTGTATAGTAGATGTAGTCTAGTATTTTAACGTAATAGTATGTATGTCACAAGTATGTATGTTTATGTATCTTTATACCTTGACGAGTCTTATTCATACGCAAGAATTCGTACAATACGTATGATTATAAAGATAAAATAAAATAAAATGAAATGTACGAGAAGTAGTCTATTCTTGGGGTGTGTTTTCGATTTTCTCGAAAACAACTCAGACGATTTTTCTTCATATTCCATAAATAAATGTTTCTTTAATTTGCTGACAATATTGCAAAACTCATTTGTTCTTTAAAATGTACGAGGGCTAGTTCAATCTTGGTTTTTTTTTTTTCGGACAATTTTCTGAAAAACAACTCAAGCCATTGTGTTCATATTTCATAAATGAATATTTCACTATAATAACTCTATAATATTGTGTAATTTACTCCTTACGAAAACAATCCACAAGGGATACTTCACTCTTGGGGATGAGTTTCTGTTCATACTACTTTCTCAAAAACGAATCAGGCAATTTTGGTCGTATTTTCTATAATCAAAGGAATCAAAGGCGGCTTTAGCGGGTAGACACGGACCTACCCAGAAATTTTGAAAAATATATAAACGCTAAAAGATATAATAAAGAGTAAATCTATTTTCCACTATTTATATTAATGATAGATGGTTATTTAACAAATACGAAATGAAATGAAATTTTAGAGTTTTACGTCCCACGTTTATGTCGGCTAGACTAAAGAAGACGGTGATGATGAGTAATGAATGAAATAAATAGTATCAGCAAGTACTGTAAAAGTAATTTCCTACTGTCATTAATCAGTAAAATGTATCCATAAACGAGGGAGCGGGCCTACCCAAAATTAAAATCCTAAAGCCGCCCCTGCTTATAATGGTCCATAAACCACTTCCATTTACATGAGAACATCCACAAGGGGTAATTTACTCTTGGAGTGATGTAAAATACCACTCATCCGATTTTATTATTACTTTATAAACAAATATTTCGTTAATAACCCTAACATATTGCATAAGTTATTCCTACTGGAAAAATCTCCAAGGGGTAGTTTACTTTTGGGGATGAGTTTTCTTCCCGTGAAATTTTCCGAAAATGTCTTATAATTTTGTTCGTATTTCACAACAAAATATTTCATCAGTAACTTCAGCACTTCGTCATTAAATTTAAGGAATTCGAGCGAGAAAGTTTAGTGTGATGGCCAAATTCTTTCGTTATTTCCTTAGCAACCTAGGCTCTCTCCTCTCCTTCAAACTCATCACACTAATTGACATGATAAGTTGAATAATGTTGGTTGACTTTAACTCCTTTAAGCAACTCCTTAATGTATACCGACATATTAAACATCTAATACTATTTCTGTCTTCTACGAAAAAATACGAGTCTCGTACAAATCCTTCCAAGAGAGATTGAATGAATTCGAGATTGGTGACTAGAGTTTTACATAAGCAGTCCGCTCCACTCAACATACTCGATATGGTGTCACAAATATCGATGTGGAAACACTAATGTTAGTTTGCAGGTTCGCTCATAACTTCTGCCTGTTTACATGAGCGCCAGAGGTTTTTCGCGCACTAGCAGAAATCTGAAGGTGCATACTCTACAGTGATTGTACTCGGCAGATACAACATGCTGAAACATCCTTAAATAAGTTATGCAAAACTCTTAGAAATTCAATGATTCTTCAGTCCATTCACTCAACTGCAGCTTTAAATGCTCCATGCAAAGTAAGTGATCCATAGCTTCCGATATCAAATATTATAGGATCATTTGAAGACGTCTTAATATCTGACTTGAGGTATGTTTAAATTTAAAGTTTACATTGAGGTCATCCATTGAAATCTGGATACTTTTTTCTAAGTTCAAGGGTTAAGACGCCTCTTTGAAAGCAATTAAAAGATCAGAAGCTGTAGAATGCCCTTTAAAAACCCAATGTCAAATAATGCATGGACACTTCCCTTACAAGACCCTCTAGAAATGCAAATTTTATGTCCATCTGTTTGTTTTGAGGCAAAACACAGTATTCACACTCTTTTAGCAACTGAACTATTTAACTTTTAAATTATGATAAAGTAAAGCCATGTAAAGCGTATGTTATTTTGTCACGTTGAAGCTGCATTTTCTCGGCAACCTCTGTCTGGGAACATAAGTTTGAATACTTTCATATTTTTAGCAGCAGTGCGCATTGATGTATGCCTATACTCTGAATACAAAATAGTAATTTTGTTTTTCTAACGCTATATTTTACTGATAATCTCTGTAAACTACTTTTCGACCACGACCTCGACCTCACTTGCATCATAGAATCCACATTTGAGTACGCATCACCAGAAATCTTTAAGTTCAGTACATATGAGATACATATAAGATAATACTCCAAACCAGAAGATAATACAATGTATTATTTATTATTATTATTATTATTATTATTATTATTATTATTATTATTATTATTATTATTATTATTATTATTATTATTATTATTATTCACAAAATTATGGTTTCCGATATTGAGATGGACGCGGCTATCTGCATATGCTTTCTGCCTTTCATGTGACTTATTACCGGTAGCTATCCCATATCATTCAGTGAAAAGACGCTCCGGAAAATGTAGCGAACAGAAAACTTGTTACCTGATACTTCCTAAATCCATGGTAAAGAATTGAGCTTGAACGTGGTTTTGGAATACTTGGGAACTAACATGCTTCTTACTTGCACAGGAACGCTGGATACAACGAACAGTAGCGTACGCAGGAATTTATTTCGGGGGGGTCCAAACTCAATATGAGGGTTTTATATTAAAATCCCCAAAATTGCCCCTAAAATTAGTCTAAATTTACACAAAAGTCGAAATTTCGTAGGGGTCCGGACCCCCAGAACCCACCCCCTGTGTACGTCCCTGGCAACGAACACCTAACACAACAACTACACCTCTTCACTATCAATCCTGTCTCTGTTACTTGAACAACCAAAGAAGGCATAAATTTATCAGAAAACTTGTTATCTACCGTACCTCTTCTCCACTGTCTTTCTATACAATATTATTTTGGTGTGGTTTGCAGCAGTACAACGTGCAAAGCTCATCCTTACGATTGTCCAAAATTCTACTGTCCAAGTTGGAAATTATTGTTTGTTTTATTCATCAGAAAATTGAGCTGTTAGACCTATTTACTTCAGAACAAGTATCAGATATAATTAAGAGATACACAACGAAAAGTCTAGAATTGTACAGACAAATATGCGCAAAATAGTTTACTATTAAGATTTGCCTGTCTTTTAAAGAAGTGCAACAGAGTAACAAGAATTTGACAAAGATTTGGATAACTTCTACAGGCTCAAATTAAATCCGAAGAGAAATTAGGCGAACGAAGTTTGCACGAAGAACTACACCCAGTGGCGGCGGTTGGACGTTAAAAGTGGGGGGGGGGGCAAGACATGATCTCAATATTTGTATATCAATGTTAGTTTTCCTGGTTTCTTCTAACATTTTGTTTGACAAAAGGTTGTATAACTATTTGGATACTCTCTTTTCCAGTTAAAATACCGTATATCGTGTTTCGTATTTTTTAAGTAAATTGGCAAGAGCAACGCAAGTAGATACTAGCCCTTTTTACTCTTAAACAACGAAGGTGTAAGAAGAAATTTGTTTGCTTGCTCCAGAACACTTTAAAATTCTGTCTGGAAAATTGTGTGATCAGATGAGGGGCCTATTTAATAACTAATTTGCAAAACAAATAAACAGAAAAAATAATATTAGTGGAATAGTAATGAAAAATGAGGCTTGTTTTGCAAAAGTTACATTGAAACCGGGGATTAATGAACAACTTAAAGGAGAGGGTGCAAATGTTGAAACCCAGTTTGTATTTCATTTGTAAAAAAGCAGTGAATCGTTAATTTAACCTGGAAAATTGCCTCAAAATGCCTTAGAATGTTAGAAATATGGGACCATAATTCACAAGTGCAAAAACCATATACGTAAAAAATAAAAAAATATTTTACACATGTACTAGCATATTTCGATTTTTTTTTAACTGAGGGTAATGTGGAAACACCCTAAAATTACAGTAAATCAATGTGTAGACACATAATGGTTGTTTCCACACCGGCACACTAAGAGTGACTCCAGTCCTCACATAATTGACATAGAATCCATAGTTCACTACGAATATCTTTCGAAAATGGATTCCCATAAAATATGCACAGAATGTCTTTTTCGGTGAGCTCTTCTACTCCAACTGGAAACGAGACTGCAGAGTTTAGTTTGTTTCTTTTTTTTTTTTTTTTTAATTGCAGGAGGAACTTTGGGCATTTTTCTAGTTTTGTTACCGCCTGCAAGCGGCTTCTATTTAGGTCTAGTCGTACTCTTACGGTTAGATAAGGATTCTTCGAGCTGTTTTTTGTACGGAGACGATGTCAAAACAGCGCAAGAACTCGGCTTACGATCTCTATTCGGAGTCTTCCTCTTCAAAAAGGGTATTTTCATTATTTCTTATGGTGACACAAACTTTTGAAGAGGTGCTCGGTACGCTGGGATCCTATGAAGAGGTGCTTGGTGCGCTGGGACCCTCTGAAGAGGTACTTGGTACGCTGGGACTTTGTAATAAAAATCGTGGAGATAATTATTTGCCTTTTTATCGCCTCTTTGTCAGTTTCCACTTTGCTTTACTCCTAAACCTTACCCCTCCGCCCTTCCCTCACTTAGGTCAAGAATAAAAAGTATCTAACATATACTTGTATGATTCAAATGTGTGTTATATTCAATAAATTATTTACTAATAATAAAACAATGCAATGGACTTTAGGGTGAAGGAAATGTGGAAACGTTTCCACATTTCCCTCATCCACATGTTTCCAAGTTACCCGCACTCTAGTCAAATTGGATTGTACGAGTTAAGTTAAAAACACGCTTGCTTATGATTGATTGAAAGCCACCAATACCTTCCCAATAACTCCCTTTCACAATACTCTGATATGTATTACACTACATCTATGATACTTTAGACTTAACATTACTACATACTTACCTCCAAAAACTTCACGAAAATGTGTAAACAACAATCGACGCACCACCATTAACTACACTGGCCGACCGCTTCATAGCGTTGTGTCGTGACGAATGGGGACGAGGGTGATTGTTTACGGCAATCGCCGAAAGGGTAAAGCTCTCTGCAGTCAACATACGTTACGTTTCCACATTACCCTCACGTTTCCACATTTGCACCCTTTCCTCTATATTTTTAATTCAACACATGCTATTAAATGTATGTTATTACTCTTAGAAAGATAGTGAATACTAGAAGCATATGCTGCGACATTTAAAGAAGTACTTTTGCAGCTTCCCGAATCATGTTCGTTGCATGTACAGTTTACACTTTCTTGGAATACGTACATCAAAACTCAACAATACTTAGAATCACTCCAGTTATACAAAATAATCCTAAAACATAGAATTAAGTTGAATTCACTAAATTTAATTGTAGACCCTATATACAAAATTGTATATGTACACCCCTAAACTCGTATATTACACTGCAAATATTGCCGCGCCTTTGACGTGGGAAACCTGGGTTCGATTCCTGCGGGAGCTCATCTGGTTCGCATTCCACGTTAATCAGTAGGTCCTCGTCTCATATAGCCTCACTGCTGAACGGGATGTTAAACTAAAAAAAAATCAAATCAAAATATTTCTTAGTATTAGAAAGATGAAAAGACATTTTAGGACCTTTCGATTTTTGTGCAATTAAAGAATAACTTGTGATTCACAAGTTGTGAAGGACTTCTTTTTTGTACGAAATGTTATCTCAATTTGTACCAAAGTGGCTGACTAACATATTGAGCCCTTTTAAGAAGAATGAAAATACACTAGAATTATGGCGCTCCAATAGGTTAATTTTGGGGCCATTTTTCGTGGTAATTAAAACGCAATTCCTGTAGCTTTCTTAACTGAACCGGAAGACAACCAATACGTACTCACGGGACGGGAAATATTTTATGGCACAATTGTTATTCTATGAACCAATACATACAAAAACTTAATACTTCCAAATGAAACTATATACATTAATGGGTAATTTCAAAAAAGTGGGGGGGCAACTGCCCCCCTTTGCCCCCCCCCCTAATCGCCGCCCATGACTACACCGTTCTAACAATGACACTTGTGGTTAATCAAGACAGTACTCACGTGTGCGTCTGATGATGGCAGTAACATCTCAACTAACAGTCATTAAATCCATTGGGCTAACACACCAATAGTTTGTCAATATTAGCACATGTTTCCATCTTACACTTAGAAATAGTTTAGTCTGACTATTTGCACTGACGAACGAAATGTGGTCGGCACACAAATTGAAGAGAATAACTGTAAATAGCGAAACGTAGTTTCTCAGCACCAAAGTTCGTAATATTTCGCGGGTTTCTCGTTTGTCGTTCGGACAGTAACATAGTTTTTAATCCTTCCGTCACAAGGCAAAGCAGTTCCCAAACTACATACTGCAATTCGTTTTACAGATTCAGATGATGTAAGGATGCTTTCTGGATTCCATAAATAGACGACTTATAATTTTCTCTTCTTGATCTACTGATGTGCTTGTGGTACTCAGAGATCATTTCCTTAATATAGATTCCTTAGATCGATAAATACCATACTCAGAATGCTGAGAAAAGATTGGATTTAATTGGAGCTAGGTGACTGTTATCCGCTTCTTGGTGCGACATGGGATAATAAAGCACACACGTTTGGACTTTCCCATCTATCGCTGCACAATACTTAACTGGAGCGTAGTCTTTCTTCTATTTTTCAAATAAGGACGTGGGAATTACAGTTTAGAATACATCATGCTTAATCTTTCTCATTTCCTTTCAGACAATGGTCCGCCCACTTCGTATTTATTGTTTAACAAGGGACGTATGCGAACCGTGACAGCTAGATACTGTATTTATGAAAATTGGTACCCTGACTAATTGTGGATTGCTAATCATCGTACTGATGGTCACAATACGTAAGGTGCGGAAATACCTTATTTATCCGCTACGTATTATACATAGTCTATACCAAACAGTGATCATGTGAGGTTGTGCCGAATTATATTTCAAAAACGCTGGGAAAAGACAGAAAATGAAAAATGTATGCAGGTAACCTGATACCTTCGAGAGGGAGACACGTGACAAAGAACACGGCAGTAGTGTCACACAAGCAGTGTTGCCATCCCGACAGAAAATTATAATTAGAGCAACCCACATTATGCTTTATTTTTTAAGGTGGATCACCACCCGGAAGTCAATACATATTTTAGCTCATTCCCTTAATTACTGCGCAATGAAACGTTACATGTTATAAATATTGTACTGTAAGGCTAGTTTTAGACGGAAGCATTTATCGTAGCATTTCTCGTAGCAGATGTGCTGCCAGAAATTTCATATAATATTCTATGGCATCAAAAGTATATTGTGCTTTTAAACGGTAGCATTTTGATAAGCATCTGTCGTGACGTAGCAAACAAATCACTGGAGAAAAGCGCAATTATGACTCCGAAATTAAGCGTGAGGTAGCTAAAGCTATAGTAATTGTAACAACAGTTCTCGCCGATCATATTAAAAAACGAAAATCACAAAGAAGTATGTGGGCAAAGAGCATCCCTACTCCAACTCATTTTTCTTTACTACAATTCAATTTCTCACACAAAACAAAGAGCATTGATATTTGGCACAAAATCTTTCACTTCTTTTTAACACACCACGGCGCTGCAATCGGACCAGAAATGCTGGGGAAAATGCTACGAAATAGAGCAGGTTCTATCGACAAGAAATGCCATAGGATATGCCATGGCATGGGAAATGCTATAGCATTTGCTACTTTACACGATAGGATATCGATGATACGATTTTTGATACGAAAAATGCTACGATAAATGCTTCCGTCTAAAACTAGCCTAAGATAGAGTTATGTTTCAGCTAACACACAAGATACTAATTCATTTGGTTGTGTCTTCTGATATCGAAAAAGATAATAAATAAAAGAAAATATTTTTTTAGTTTTACAATGAGCACACAAGATGGCACTCGCTGTTAGATCTTACTAGAAGTGCTCCGTTTTATGAAATGTTTATCTGTATGTGTAAAGTATTTTAAAGTAATGATTTTATTACGAAATAGATATATTGCTTAACCGTTTTTCGTGTTATGTTTCACATTTTATTTAAATACTAATTTACATTTAAGGAAATAGATTTTGATAAGAAACTTCCGCAGAACGCCATAATGCGTTGTTGCCAAATTTGAACGTTTAGTGTGGTAGTCATAATAAGAAAATTCCTGGACTCTAGCGTTGCAATTTGAGAAGCGGAACTTAGCTGTGAATTGTGGGAAAGGTCGAAAACTAATTTCTCCAGTAATTATTCAAGCAGAATTCCATCATTACTTCCTTTATTATCTGGCATCAGTAAACACTCGACACTATCTGGCAACGCTGCACTAGTCAAGCAGCGTTTAGCATAGCACCGAGAACACCTAGTGATCCACCTTAATTATGCTTTCCTTTTTTCCAAATTATGCTTTATTGTTAATTTCAATCATTGTAATCGTGTATAATGTGTAATATTTACTATACATTAAATATTCTAAATATCTTGATCTATTTATTAATGTTTTATGCAACCAGTTTCTTTCATATATAATGAACTTTCTACGTAATGAATTGTAAACAGAGGCTTTACTCGAGTCAGTCTTTTTATCACTTGTATGCGCCTTAGAGGTGCATATATACAGAAAAGGAAAGCAAAAGATGCCACCAAAAAAACAGAAAGTACTCAAGTTCGAGAGGTACATAACAATATAGTGTGGAGTTCTTGTGTACTATTCATTGTTGGTGGAAAGCTTTCTTCTTCTTTTCCTTTTTCCTTTTTTCCACACCAAAGGATTACACTGAAAAGTTTAAGAAATAAAAATAAGCTTTTCATTGTTGGATTGTTATGTTCTCAAATGATTTTGCATTGTAAATATTGGTTTTTAAAATATTAATACAGTATGTTAACTTGCAGTTAAACAGAATTTTCCAAGAATTGTGCTATATATTTTAAATTATGCTTTATTTTCTAAAATTATGCTTTTAAAATTAGTTTCTTCTGAACCCTTAGATAAGCCTGCCATACGTCCCGTAATAAACGGGACAGTCCCGATTTTGGATCTAAATGTCCCGCGTCCCCATAAATTTGGTCGGGACAGGCAAATATCCCGTCTTTTAATCCAGTTCCATTTCTGCTATCAATAGAAGCTTATTCGAACAGTGAAAAATAAAAATCCGACATTGGCTGGGAATCTGTAATTAGTGAATGAACAAGCTGTAACATGTAACAACTTCGAGCTAGTTATCACACCATCCCCTCCGATTTGATAGCAAGCAAGCCAATAGTAAAATCGCAGCGCAGAGTTGCAGTTGTTCGTTAGTAGTCAAGGCGATCTACAATTTTAAAAAACTGAAATTTTTAAGTTTTACGTCCCACGCATATGCCGGCTAGACTAAAGGAGATGGTGATGATAAGAAATGAATGAAATGGTGGAATGAAGAAAGTAGGATTAAACCGGAAAATCTCGAGAAAACGCAAGCATATCTTTGAAAAAGTGCATGAGCTGAGCTGTTGATAATACATTACAAGTGAAATGTTCTAATTTTGTGTCAACAAGAATGACTAAACTTTGATGCACGTTTTCTTCCAATTTGAAGGAGAAGTACCTGTTTCTGAAAACAACTAAGTTTAGTTGTGAAGCTGACTGCAAAATTCACAATGCTAGTTTTTCTATTGCACCTGGTATAAACTTGGATACTCTACAACACCAAAAAGCAAGCAAATATTATAAAATGCTTCTACATCTACAAGCGCAGGGAAGATGAGTGACTTTTTTCTCCAGCAAGACATTAGATGAGTTAGCAAGAATTATAAATAATCTTTTTGCAAGGTAGAGGCGCAGAATTGTGCTTTGGTCTAGGGCTTAGAAATATGTAAAGCCTGCCCTGACAATAACACAAGACGCAAGGAGGAAAATCAGTCAAGCTTTCATCAGATTAAACTGATAAACGTAATTTTGTCAATACAACCACGCGAATAAATATTAATAAACCCGCTTAGGATATTGAAGGTAGCTGTATCACTGATTTAAATGAAACGAGATTATTTGCATATTGTTTTACCATAAAACATTTACATAAAACATCTTGGGTGGTATTCAGAGAGAATTCGTTAATCAATAGTTAGTCACAGACTAGTTAGTTAGTGTCATATTAGCTCTTCAGTAAGGAAGGTGTACTTTTTGGTATTCAGAGTCTACTTTGAATACAACTAAAAAGTTGATTTGGATATGATTAACTAAAATAACCTACGAAATCCGAAATGTGTCGCACAAGCTAAACCGCGGCTAAAAGGGTACACTCTGCTCTAGATTAATTAGTCACATGTAATGAACTCCGTCGATTACAACGTCCTAATCAGAGACTCTGAATACACTTTTGATAACCATCTGTTAGTCAAACGTATAGTAAGTCATTAATCAGACTTCAAAACGACTCTGCATAAGGCCCCTTGAGATTTTAAGGCGATTCTTTTGTAGTTGGATTGTAAATATCTTCACTCCGTACAATTAATTGCAGGGAACGAAGAGAGAAAAGTAGCTGCAGCTTAGGAAACTTTCGCCTACTATACTGTTGTTCATAACTAGAACTACAGTTCATTGGATTGTGTTGAAAAATTGAAGAGGGGGAGGACTGAAGATGTCCCGTATTCTGATGAAAAAAAAATATGGTGGGCTTACAACCACAACCATGTTCAAGGTACCAACCATATGTGTAAATTGCTGTTATGCTTTTAATGCTTTTGGGTTGCCCTAATTACAATATTTTTCAAATAGAACGTATACAATTTTATGGCATTGAAACAATTGCCATAAAACGTGAAGGAAAATAAGCATAAGGTGGGTTATCAGTGTAGCCAAGTAAGGGAGATATAAGGCTCTAAAGTTGAGAAATTGTGGGATCCGTAGAGGGAAACGAACAAATGTACAACAAAAGGCTGCAGAAGGAACAAATGTACAGTAGGGACTAAACCACAGCATGCACAGTATCCAGTAACTAACGGGCTTGATCGAGTCATATC
The DNA here is from genome assembly GCF_964235325.1 of Thermobia domestica. NCBI lineage: Eukaryota > Metazoa > Arthropoda > Insecta > Zygentoma > Lepismatidae > Thermobia > Thermobia domestica. Next base: position 208,610,301 of record NC_137455.1, read on the forward strand.
GAGTGTGAGACTAGGGCGAGAAATGTATGTATTTTGCCATGTTATCTATGGCTTTTCTGTTGTAAGTATTGGTGTGTTTTGTTAAAATATTTTGCGCCTGTATACTACTGGTAACCTGAATGTATTGTATTTTGTCTTCATCGTTGTCTCATATGCTTGCGTTTCCTACTGTATGTGCAAGGAAAGGTGGCTTCTGACAGTTGGGTAGAGCACGTGGAGTATTGGAGGCGCTGTTGCCAGATTCTCGGCAACAAAGACAGCAGCTCTGGCAACAAACTTAAGACATTTAACAAGTCGTCTCAACTACCGGCAACAGCGCGGTCAGTGACCTTCGTTGCCTAGCAACAGCGTGAAAAAATACTGTTGTGATTGGCGAATAATCCTCTCACTCATTTTATTTACAACATGTGCAGCTATCTGTCAGAAGCCACCTTTCAGTAACTGGATAATATACTCTCGACAGACATCTATAACAAGTCATTAATCTGCGAATTGATTCTGACGTACTTTCTTATCACAGATTTGTTACGTTTTATGCATCTTTTCTATACTCTTTTCAGGCGCTATGCCGTCGTCTGTGGTTTCGAAGGCATGCTGGATTTTATGCACTGTTGAAACACCAAGACAGAGTTCGTTTTATAATCTCGAAAACGGGTCGAGATACCACACAAACGCCATTGGAATTGCTGCGCTACAGGAAGACTTGTTGTTCACATTTCAGCATTATCCCACATTGGACTACATCTTTTTACGGCTACTCTAACATGTATCGTTTTTTGGGTGCATATGTATCAAGCCCATTTGCCATTGGGTGTTGTGCATGCTGTGGTTTACTCCCTACTGTACATTTGTTCCTTCTGTAGTCTTGTTATTGTTGTTGTACGTTTCGTTGCTCGTTTCTTTGTTCAGGCCCCATAATTTCTCAATTTTAGAGTCTCAAATCTCCCTTATTTGGCAATATTAACAACAGATTTTTCTCTTATATTCTTTCACGTTTTATGGCAATTGTTTCAATGCCATAAAATAGTATACATTCTATTTGAAAAACTGTAAGTTTGTATTGGGAGGGCAACTGCTTGTATAACACTACTGCCATGTTCTTGTTCACGTGAACCTCTCCCGTAGGTATCAGGTTACCTGCATATACGAGGGTCACTACGAAAGCTTTGAGATACGCATTGTTGTGGCACAGTATTTGAATTCCAACAATTGCGTTCGGTACTGCTATCCAGAGCGAAGAAGCGAAGGAAGTTTCAACTCGCATCGCTTATCGGTGTGGCCGTATCGCCTTCACTTGTTTGTTGATGTGAGCAGTATTCGGCTGCCTAGAATGGAGCTCGAAAGGGAACATTTTCGGGCAATGATCCTTTACGATTTCAAAAGTGGTTTAAACAAGACACAAAGCCTTGACCGTTTGCAGGGGGCATTTGGGGACCTTGCTCCTTCTCGTGCTACAATTTTTCGGTGGTTTGGTGAATTCAGAAGAGGCCGGACATCGCTTAAAGATGAAGAGAGAGCTGGACGTCCGGCAACAGCTGTGTCAGATGAAAACATTGCCGCTGTGGAACAAATGATTCGAGAAAATCCTCGGAACAACTTTCAAGGACATTGAATCTACAGTGAACATTGGATCGCCAGCAGTAACAAAAAATTTTCATGATCATCTTCGGCTCAGGAAGGTTTCATCTCGTTGGATGCCTCACACTTTGACTGAACAGCAGAAGCGCAAATTATATAAAAATAAAAAATTGGAGTGTGATGAACCTTGTGTATGAAAAGAACAATAACATCATTCACGTTGTCATATGTACAAGTGCTCATGAATGGCGGCCATCTTTGTTGTCGGTGGAGTGCCAATTTTTGCATTTTCAAGCATTTACGAAAACTACAGTTGCTCAGAACATACGAATTAGACGAACACCAAACTGAAACGAATGTTTACAGGAGAGACTGACAAGTAAACCTTACGTTTGGGTGAATCGAGATGCTGACTGAGACACATATGAGAAAGTAGTACTAAATGTGGTCAGTATTTCAGTGAAGTTGTAGGTGCGAAGCTCCAGGGGTTTAGGAGATACAGCTACCAGAACATCATATCGAAGTACAGAATAGTCTTCATACAGTTGGAGGTAAAAGCTCTGTAAGACCTCTTGTAACGACAAAAGGTGAATAACAAATATATGGGTACATATTAGGACTAGGGGGAAGTCATATAGTAAGGGTATACCTGAGGCGGCCATCTTAAAATCCGCCATTTTGAATTAAGGTTAAGTTTTTAAAATAGGTATAGGGTCATGTGATACACGATTTAAGGTGCAAATTTAATCACAAGAACAATGGTGACGTTAATTTTGTTTTACGCGCAATTGGTAAAAAGTTACAGGGAAATTAAATATTGCTGCAGCATATGTATTACTCCTTTACCCCACCTTGTAAATGTTGTGTTAATGATAATAATTAAATAAAAAGCAGGTGGATAAATATTAGGTCTATGGTAAGAGTTGCCTTGATGGTGGTCATGTTCAAATCCGCCATATTGAATCAGACAAAAGTTTTATACAAAACGCATAACAGTGACACCTTATTAATAGCAAATTTTACCATAACTCCAACGGTATGACCACTTTTGCTTTATCATTAACCAGCACAAAATTAAATGTCTCGCTCCTTACGACTACTGCTTTGACGGAGTTGTTAACGACAAATGTGTCAAGTGTAACTCGATTGCCTTTGTCAGGTGTGCTCACTGTGAGCAGAGCATTTGTGAAAGTCATGCACTCTTTTCTGAACTACATATTGATTGTACTAATTGAGGACTTTTCTGGAAGAAAGACCCAAGTTCAATTATAACTCAATTCCACTTTGGTCGTTTTTCCTTAAATCAGCAACTTGTTTATGTGATAACAAATGCTGGTTAATGATAAAGCAAAAATGGTTATACCGTTGGATTTATGGTAAAATTTGCTATTAATAAGGTGTCAATGTTTGCGTTTTGTTTAAAACTTTTGTCTGATTCAAAATGGCGGATTTGATCATGGCCGCCATCAAGGCAACTCTTGCAATAGGCCTAATATTTATCCACCTGCTTTTTATTTAATTATTATCATTAACACAAAATTTACAAGGTGGGGTAAAGGACTAATACATATGCTGCAACAATATTTAATTTCCCTGTATCTTTTTACCAGTTGCGCGTAAAACAAAATTAACGTCTCCACTGTTCTTGTGATTAAATTTGCGCCTTAAATCATGTATCACATGACTCTATTCCTATTTTAAAAACTTAACCTTGATTCAAAATGGCGGATTTCAATGTGGCCGCCGTCAGGTATATCCTTACTATATGACTTCCCCCTAGTCCTAATATGTACCCATATATTTGTTATTCACCTTTTGTCGTTACAAGAGGTCTTACAGAGCTTTTACCTCCAACTGTATGAAGACTATTCTGTACTTCGATATGATGTTCTGGTAGCTGTATCTCCTAAACCCCTGGAGCTTCGCACCTACAACTTCACTGAAATACTGACCACATTTAGTGCTACTTTCTCATATGTGTCTCAGCTAGCAACTCGATTCATCCAAACGTAAGGTTTACTTGTGAGACACATGGAGATAGACTCTTGCTTTTGCTTTTAAATAATTATGCACGGTTGCAAAACAATACATGAAATCACCAGAAAAACTATAGAAAATTACACGTTTAAAGGTAATGAGATAAAGTGGGGGATTCATAAATTTTGTGCTGAATAAAATTGCCTATAAAGAGTCTGCAAAAATATCCACGGTCATGAGACTACTGGCACCGTGGGGATCCGAAAGTTGAAGTTTGTGATTTTGATGCCATTTTTGGGGCGTAATATCTCAGGAGAGCAAAGTGCTAAATTTTGCTGCTTATGCCACAAAGTAATTCTGTATGTGAATACTCTATTGCAAATAATAATAATAATAATAATAATAATAATGACTGATATTACATGGAGAAAAAAGTGAGGACATGGTAAAAACGTGAACAAAGCATGTGCGTGACGATGGTCGTACCCCGGAAAAATGTAAATGTTTGGATATGTTTCATGCTAGCTCTCAAAAACTACGCATGGTGCAGCAATTAGGCCCGCTTTTGTTTGTGTTCTGTTGTGCAAAAGCTTGCGAGTGGCGTTTGATCCATCTTTCTAACTCCATTACCATTGTCACGTCATATGGTAAGGAGGTTAGCTCTCCCTTACACCCATGATACCCATCATCGAACTGAACCGCAGTATTAAGGCTCTTCATATGTCAGCAAAGTATATCATTGAAATCCAATCCCAGTTACGGAAGTTAATATGTTCACAAGGTTACGTTACAACTATCCTATCCTTACAATACAGGGTGTTTCAAAACAACCCCGACAACGTTTGGGAGGTGATTCCTGACACCAAGATAAGACAAAAAGTATAGACCAACCTGGGTGCACAAGTACTTCCTTTCGGAGTTATAGGCTGCTCAAGACTTCACTTAGGAACCAATATATGCCCTATCCAAAACTACATGTTTAAGAATCCTGAGGTACTTCCGTAACATTTTTTTTAGAGGTAGTTTGTGAGCCCGTACCCAAACTCCCTTCATAAAAATAGTTGCGGAAGTACCGCAGGATTCTGAAACATGGATATTTGGATAGAGTACATACTAATTCCTAGGAGCACTGCAAGAGATCAATCACAAACCTCACACTCGTAAGAATGTGTATTTCTATGTTAGAACACACGAGAAGAACCAACACATATTTATTGCTCTAATCGCTCGTAAATTAACAACAATACTGATGAAACAATAATTACCAAAAGAAATGTCGATTTAAGAGCAAAAAATAAAATAAAAAATACAACAGTGTTCCTTTATAACCATAGCAGCATTTTATACATTTATTTTAATTTTCCCTCATTCCTTACACTAACACTTTCTTTCAAATTTCCTTATTTTTTTTTTCATCTTCAACAATCCTCTACAATTTACTCTGGCCCAAGAGAAGGCGTAACCTTCTGTGGCCCGCCCATCTCCGGATGGGAATGAAATTGCTTTTGATGATGATGATGAATCCTCTACACACACACACATTAGCATTCTTCTATTTCATCATTCTCTGTCCACCTTTTTTTTCTGATAACAAATTCTTTGGTAAAGTATCGCAGCAAAACCTTTGGCATTAAAGGAATTCCAAAGGGTTTGCTAAGTGAAATATCAAGGAATTTGCTAGAATCTGGTTCTCCGGCGTAAGATGGTATGGTGCATATGATCTTACGTCCCTTTCCAGTCAAAAGTAGACCCTCACAGAATTAGAGACCTTGACGAGGTTGTGGGGCTTTCAAGCAACATCTGCCTGCACCAATCTTCCTACTTTGCTTTGAATGAAAAATAATACCTTGTTCTTTTCTTTGCAGGAGAACGGAAGTCCAGAGATATTTTAAAGATCATTACTCGTGGAAGACAAGCAAAATATAGAGCAGACCTGTGCTAAATAGAAGGAATATTACTTGTTCGAAAGTTATGGAATAAAGACAACATTGTATGGTATCTCTGAAGACACCGTGGCAATAAAAATCCAACATCTAAAACTCCAGACGATTGAAGAATGAATACAAGAAACAATTTGTGACGACAGTAAAATAGAGGTGCTTGAAAGGCGTTAAAAGTGTCCAACTCATTAATTTGGAGCTATGATGTAGTGCAGCTCTAATCTTTGGAATGGTAAAACTTAGCTCCTCTAAGCTTAATCCTCTAATGATACCGTTGACTGCTGTGACTCATTGCAAGTAAAATCAGAGTGGTCTTCAGGTTGCCCCAGAAGTATTTTGTTCATTTCTTTCAAAATTAAGAATAGTTGATATAGGAGGGAAATTTGATTCAGCACTACGAAGGAATTTACGAAACCAGGAAGGATCATTTTTCCCATTCTAAAGAATAAGGAAAAGCATACACGTTCTCACTCAAACAGAAGTGTTGACTACAAGGGAAAGCAAAGAACTTTCATATAAATCAAAATTCTTACATTCAGCGAATTTATCGCATTAAAGAGTTATTTAAGCAAAATTTTTAAAAATTTACCAAGATTTCTCCCCGAGACACCACATACAGAACAATATGATAAAGGTAACCAAGAAAGTTCTGTCGCTTTTTCACCCACACATTCGAACATCGATATGTCATCTAAGACGTAGCTGGAAGATCAAAAATGGTCCGCATAGGATCGACGATCTTCTTTCAACGTTCTGGAAGATCATGGATTCCATCGCGGTAGAACTTGGTGGGCCGTGAAGCGAAGGTATCAAGTGCATTTTGCAACTCTACTTGGGATATGAACTGGCGTCCTCTAAGGTGACTTTGCAAGAAATGGAACAGGTGATAATCAAACGGTGCAGTGTCCGAGGAGTATGATGGATGAAATGGTGTTTCCCATCCAAGGGATAGAATGGTGTCACGGATCATCCTAGCCACGTGGGGCTTAGCGCTGTCCTGTAACAGGAGGATTCGTTTGCGATTCAGAAGTAGTGACACCAGAGTTTTGAGTTTTTCTTGAACACAGCTCAACTGCTGAGAGTACACAATTGCATTGATGCTCTGACCAGCTGGTAGCAGTTCCAGATGCACGATGCCGCGAACAGACCACCAAATACACAGGAGGACCTTCTTTTGGTGCAGTGCTGGTTTCGGAACCGGTTCATGAGATGCTAACAATGACGGCACCGTGGAGCTTCGTACAGGACTCACTTCTCATCACGTCAACACCTTATCCAGAAATGGCTCCTTTCTCAGACGAAACAACAAAGAAACACTGCTCGCGTTGTCTTCTAACCTGGAGTCAAATCATGTGGGACCCATCGACCCAATTTGTTGTGCTTCCCAACTTGATGGAGGTGGTGTCGAATAGTTTCTCCACTCACACTGAATTGTAGTCCCAGTTTTTCATATGTCTGGCCACTGTTCGTCTCAATTGCTGCCTGAAGATTTTCATCTTGTACATGTTATCTTTTGGGGTGTGTTTTCGAGTGTTTCGTCACCGTTGCAATGTCTGCGTAGTCACGATACCCTCACCTGGTATATCTTCCGCCCCGCTGCAGCGGCGTTTGATCTCAGTTTGAACTCATACAGCATATACGCACTTATAACTCTCTGTGGAGGTCCCATGTTCACTCTGTCCTTACGCAAGTTCACGGTGTAACTGCATTGCCACAACCAGGTAGTATGTTGGATATACCAACACCAACAACTGACCTTCGCCTTATCTCAATTCGCATTCAACTCACGGTATGAGGGCCAATTGAACACAGACCTCCACAAATAGCGACAGAACTTTTTTGGTTACCTTTATATATTTAGGAATACATCACAAATCGATAAAAGGAGAAAAGATTGAGAGAATTAAGAGTTATTGCGTATTTGTCTGAAATTGAAATCAATTCTTAATCACACAGAATAGAACATTTACGAAACTTGACGTTCGAAATGAAGTGAAAATGAAATGAAATGAAATCTTTCAGTTTAACGTCCCACAACTTAGCCCTTTAGGTTAAGAGCCTGCCTTACTAAAAAAATGCAAAATTTACAGTTTTTCTTTTGCTTGTTTAGTCTTAAGTGAAAGGAGATAATTACATGCAACTTACCACAATCATAGATGATGATGTTCTACAACAAAAAATATGAACCTGAAGAATTTTCAGTGTTGCCATCCATAGAAATTACAGTGTTGCCAGAATAACAATTTCCCTAAAATCTAAGTTAAGGCAGTGATAAGAGGAACGATCTCAACTGCATTTGGTTACATATTGTGTTGTTCTCGTTTGCTGTGAACTACTTTTTAAATAGCATTATTATTTAGTTTTAATAAATATATGTTAAAACTATTTTGTTTATTACAAACTAAATACAACTATTATTTCCGCATCATCCCAAAAAGCCAGCTTCTTTGCATCTTTATTACTAACGTTTATATTCCTTTGCTTTACAACTGACACCATTAGACGTGTCTTTTAATCCTTAGAAATTTCCTTTTTCTGTTACATTTAGCACACTAATCTGTCAAATCTTTGGATTGATTAGAAGAAAATCGGCTCTTCAAGATCTATGATTTTCAGTCTTTTGCCCCCGTAGTACTGGAAATAAAACTCCCCGTAGTACTGGAATGGTACTCATTTGCACACGTATCAGGTGTGCTTCCTTCGTTTTGAGAGGAAAGATTCTTCTCTTATATCGTTAATGTCTTCAGGGTAAATTAGCATTCTCAAATTTGCTGAACCTGGATACATATTAATAAATACATATCGATATTAAAGATAATTTAGAAACAAACATAGAATTCCAAGGAATTCCAGATTGGTCTTGTACTGGAACAATTAAAAATCTTAAAATGCAGAAAACAGGCGTAGCCAGTGAAAAGAAACATAAGATATTGCTTCTACGGATAATTTAGCATTCGTCTTAAGAAGAAGGGATTGGCTAAATGGTAAAGTGCTCACGTCTGATTTTAAGGATTTCTGGTTCGATCCAGAACAAGTGAGTTATGATGTGATATATAAGACGGGATTTATAAATTGTGGGTTCTTTATTCATTTATCACGCACTGATTGGTGAATGATACGAACAATCCACGTAGGTGCGTCTTTTCCTTTTTTCAAAAAAAAAAAAAAAAAAAAAATAGAAAGAAAGTACGAAAAAAAAGAAAAGAAATATGACACATTTTTGAACTAAAGTGAAAAGTTCAGGAAGTGATTGAATAATGTCCTTGAATACTATTTTTTCCCACATGTTTTGCTTAAGAGTTCTCTTAAAACATTCTACGATATTTTGTTTTTACGAAGACACGTGCTCAAAATGGAGGGCTCGAAATTTAAAAAATCGCCAGTTGACCAGTGGCCACCGGTTACTACTTAATACCAAAATATTCACCATCTTCTTACGTATTAATCAACACCAATATCATCTCTCTATGATTTACGGTTCCCGGATTTTTTTTTTTTTTTTTTCTAATATCTCGGGAACGGTAAGAGTGACGCGAAGATTCCAGCATTTTCTCAGATAGTTCTTGATGCTCTGTTGAATGGGCGGCTGAAAGTTGAAACATTCGCAAATAAATAAAACAAACAAACAAACAAACACAAACACACACACACACACACACACACACCACAGAGAGAGAGAGAGAGAGAGAGAGAGAGAGAGAATATTCAGTAACGAACTTTTTAATTTCGTTGAAAATTGCAAAATCCCAGTTATAATCTGGAATTTATACGAAGAAACTAAGCACTTATCTGTGGGGTAATGAACGTCATCAACGCCTTAAATAAATAACCCATTCACCAATTGTTGAGCGTGTGTTTGATTCCCGTGGTTATTTTTCTACTTCTGATTGATCTCGTTCTTTAGAATTTTTTGTTAATTTAACCGCAGCAATCGAAAAATTTCCTTTATTTTAAATATTTCCAAGAATTGAATGAGTGCTTGGTAGACGTTGTTTGTATTTCACTTTTTCATAATAATGTGATACAGTGTCCACAGTATTAGTTATTAATAAGCACAATAAAAACAAGTTTACACTGTATGAAACTTATCTTTCTGGCCTACTATTAAAGTAAGATGTGTGTGTTTTTTGAACTTTATATATTTTATACAACACCGAGTCAATACGAGGCATAAAAATACATGTTAACATGGAATCCAAGCAGACGTAAGCAGGATTTTTTCCAGGGGGATAAAAGGCAAAAGACCGACATACAAATGAAGACGCGAATATACACACGTTATTGCACATAATACTTCATGTAACACAATTATTATTGAGGCACACTGCGTAACTCCATTAATTACATTGAAAATATTAAACAATATAGTGGATGAATAAGCAAATGTATTTCGAAGAACCTTTCAAAAATCCAGGCAGGGACAATTGCCCTTCCTTACCCTCCGATGCGGGCGCCTATGGATCGAAATATGTGTCCCCACAGAGATCGAAATTAAAACTGCACGTTGTTACTACTTGGCTGCTGAAAGGGAATGATTCATTATTGCTCTTTTGAAACAAATTTCATGATTAGTTTTATCAAATGTAATAAAATAGAATCTTTAATCTAATATCACGCGGTTATACATAAACGAGACTTGATTACTGCAATTAGATAATAATGAAGAAGTTACGGGAGTGCAACAGCGGGAGGGAGGAGACGAGTGAATCTAGACAAAAGACCACGGGCACGATATTGTCTATCACAAATTCACATTTTGGGTCGAATCAGAAATTCTTCGCACCAACGGTGAGCGCTTAACCACTTAGCAGGCACTCCCTTATTAGTTTTATGTTCCTAAAAATGCTAACAGAATAATCAATTCCATTTCTATATCTTTATATCGATTTTTAATAATGGTTTCATTTACTTTTTTATTGCCTCGAGCTAAACTTGATAACAATGTCATCTTGGCAAAATAATAATAATAATAATAATATATGACTTATATGCCATCTAGTTGAGACGTATATACTACGAAAGCAAAAGCAGCAGATAGCGTAGAATTCCAAATACGAACTTGAGTTTATTTTTAGAGCAAACTTTTAAAGTAAATACAGGCTTTCATCAGTGGTTCATTCAAGTACAGATTCACAGTAGCGACAATGCCAATGCGGTACATAGAAGTACAAAGCTACAAAGCCGGAATTCGCCACAGGGTCTTCCTAAAATGTTGTTAAAAAAATACAAAATGCCAAATCAAAGATGTGTACAACACATCTGTCAATAGACATTTGTTAAGTATTAAGATAAAATGCTCACCAAACTAGTTCGAATTCATACTTTTGTAGTCTCTATTTTTCAAATTGTAAAGTGCAAAATAAAGCTTACACTTATTTGCTTCAGAAGTAAAGTACTATTAATACGAACCAACTCTCATTTATGCTTCTTTATTCTATTTTCTTGTGTCAACAAATTCATTCTTTTCGACATTTTAGATTAAGCAAGTTACAGCAGAAAGGAAATGTAACTAATAGTTCCAATGATCTTCAGTATGCATCCACAGACGTGGGTCGATTTAACTTGTTGCCACCACATGCCTCTATATTGTTCATCGCACACGTTGTTAAAAACAGGTCGTTTCTTTTCATCATGTTCTGACCCATCCTTTACCCTCAGAGATAGCCATAAATTTTACAGAGTTATTATGTCAGAATAAACTTATAAAGCAAACATTAAAGAAGAATACTTCTTAAGTGTAGTATTATCTTTTAGTAATTACAGTGAAAGAGGAAGGAAAAACAATAAACAAACATCCAGCAGTAATAAAGATTATAGATACAATTTAACAAAAGCGTGGCATCTGGCTATATCTGACGAAACGACTCATATGACAAACTAACAATACAATGAAAATATCATTTCCATATTTTTCATAAAGCTATTGTATAAGTTTATATACAAAATCTCGTTTCTATAACACAAACTATGAATCACGTTTATACATAACGAGTTAGAGAATTGGTGTTCACCACTGTCGAGTCTATGATCACTTGAAACTCACTATATTTTTACTAATACCAATATGTCTTTCCAGGAACTCTGTCTTCTTTAATGTCCATCTCTCTCATAATACACATTTCAAAAGTCTCTAATGTTGGCTCAAACGTGATCTTCTTTAATTCATCTGCAACTGTGTCTTTCTCAGATTCTGAAACAATACAATGAAGTAATTACTTCTATCAGCTTCTACGGCAAATATCATACAGTAGCAAATACAATATTTTCATTTACATAAAAGATATATGCACATAATGCAACATACTCTCTATAGTTACAATACCGGAACCCATTAGGATGTATAAATAAGGTACGATTAAACTTCGATATTTCATATGTAACGCTATTTCACAAGTTCTAGCTTTTTCTTATACGTTCTGAACAAAAATATTAACTGCAATAAAGTTGTAGGTGCTAACTGATTTTCATCTTTCCCTATGACGTAATTTGAGATTCACAATTGGGAACACGTTTTAAATATAATACGGAACATAGGTGATATCATGACGTCTACCTATTTGTATCTACAATGTTCCAGTTGATCAATTATTTATTTATTTATTTATTTATTGGTGGAAACGCTTTTTGTATTCATTGTTCGCTCAAATTAATCACTGTATGATCTTAAATGCAGTTGTGTTACGTACCTAATACCAGATTCATTAAATATTTAATTCTTCAAATTATTAGCAAGGTTTCTTTGCATTGTCTTTACGAATATCTTAACGAATCACTTCCTTAGGTTGAAAACAAAGAACTTTCAAGCTATAATGAGATTTTAAAACAAGCAAGGCAAGCACACACTGCATACATATGATCATTAATTTCTTGTTGTGTTTATTTGCTAAAGTTCAGCGTCCATTTTCAGCACCGAGGTTGTATGAAATGTGGACCTACACTACAGTGAACCGTAATGCGTTCAGATTTTAATGCTCTTCCACCGGGAATCGAACTCGGGACCATGTAAATTGAAGGTGCACGCGCTAGCCACTCTACTAGCAGGAGGGCTATTCATATGATCACGTAACAATATTCTGACTGAAAGGTTTCAATTTTGGATCACTATTTATCTGTCAACATTACCATTTTTTCCACATTTGTTGATATATAAAATTGCTGTAATATAGTAACCCTAGCGAAGAATCTTCATTATCATCCTTTCCAGTATGATAAGAATCAGACACAAAAACAATTACAGTACAGTTGATATGCTGCCAGAGTCTGTAAATTAAATGAAATGAAATATTTAAGTTATAGTCCCATAGGTATGCCAGCTAGGGTAAAAGAGACGGTGATGATGAGATGTATGAAATGATGTAATGAAGAGTGAGAGGAAACAGAAGAACTCCGAGGAAACCAACACACACGGTGTTTGTCCACCACAAAGCTCACTTGGCGCGAGCTGAGATCGAACCAAGCACTCCATGCATCAGAGGTGACCACTCTACCACTGAGCCACCGTGGCCCTGCCGGAGCCTGTATTCATAGTAATAGTGCACAAGGTAAACGGGAAACAAAGTTGCCGAAATCTTAGCCTGGATCTTAAAAATAGAGTATACAGCTCTGCAATACATTTATACAAAAAGAAAAGACTCTTGTTAACAAGCCTTTACGGAATAGTAAGCGTAATCTTTTTCTATTCCTCTTGACACTTTTTCTTGAGGCATACTGGATCCTGATGCAGGGAAAGGAACTGAATTTTGACTTGGTTTACTCAGAAAGCATACAGAGAATTGAAAGTTATGTTGCAGAACGCGTAAACAGTAAAGTGCATTCAGATTTTCTACTTTTTTCTTATACGTTCTTAAAATATTGTTATTCTGTTGTACTTTAATATTATAGCATGATTCTTTCAATTACAAACTCAATGTTATCAACACATTTTATACAGAAAATTATACACTTTACATCATACGTATTTGCCCATTTGGACTCAACAAAAGAACTTTTTCGAAACAACACTCCATGTCAATTTATTCGAAAAATACATCCTTGATCTATGAACAATGGTTGCTCTACGTTTCAAAGACGACTTCGACACTGTTTTCAACCACACAACTTTTACAGGCCTCTTTCCAAGTGAAAAATTACACAGATGGCAGTTAGTGGTCATCGTTGAGCTATTTTTCAGCCTAGACATACTAGCAAAGAAACAGCAGTATTACATGTATGCTGGACAATAAGTACCATCGCTAATAACTTCAAATCAGTAGGAATATTCAGTTTTAAATCAGTATAGGCTTCTGAATTTATATTTTTTTTCGGTGGAATTTTAATATTCTCACAAAATGCACTTCCATGACAGTTACGAACAAACAACTGGGTATAATAAAGAAGTACAGAAAGGATAATGAATGCTACATACAAGTCCCTGTTACTGTCAGTCATATTTAATGTTATTTTTAAAAGTATTCAGACAGAATCGAGCAAACTGGTGAACGGAGGAAGTTAGAGAATGAAAATTTAACGATTAATAATGTATATGCCTTTGAATATCTTGTCGAGGTCTAAGCTGGGCGGGACACGTCGTTCGTGTGGAGGTATATACAGTTATGACTGGGAAACTGAGAAATACGTCTCTGAGTACTGAAAGTGATATGGGAAAGATATCTGAGTAGACTGAAAGCATCAGCGAAACATCTCTGGGTAGGCAAAAAAGGTGAGAAGATACAATAAAATTACAAGGGCTGGATAAAAAGTAATGGCAATATTGTTATAATTCGTATATGGCTTTATGTACAGAAGATTACCTGTCACATTCCTTCAATGTAATCACCTTCCATATCTATCACCTTCTGTCGTACGTGTGGAAGGCGTCGTACACAATCAGCACAACAATCTTTATTGATGTCCCGCAGGGATCGCCATATGATACGGATGGCGATCTCTTGTGCCGTTGTGCTCCCCGTGAAGTGATTACGTTTCGAAAAAAAAAAAGAAAGAAAAAAAAGAAAGAAAGAAAAGAAAAAAAAGAAAAAGTCGTCACGAAGTCCCTGAGAACATTGTTGTACACTGTACCCACATACTATCTCAATTTTGATCCACTCACATTGCTTATCTTTCCGAAACATATTAGAATGGTGGTTAGGTTCTTCATCCTTGTTACCTTATCACTGAAGACGGAACTACCTTCTTGTTCCGTTTTGTGTATGTGGAAATGAATCTTGGGTATCGTACGCCGTAGTGACATTTAAGCCAAACAGTTAATCTGTCTTCCAGTCAATATATTTAACTACTCTGTTTTGGTAGTAAAATTAATGAATTTGAGAGAACTACAGTAAATTTGTAATTCCTACAGTAAAATTCAGCTTCAAAGAACATATACAAGAAAAAAATACACAAAATGAACAGTGTATGATTTGCATTTTATGTATATTTCAGTTTGAATTTCAAAGGCGGTGATAGTGTAAATACAAGTAGATAACGATAGAACCTTTTGGTTATAGTTTGAAAGTTGGATAATATTTAGATATATTTCCAAATAATTGGGTTGAATATATCATACACTGACATTGAATTAGGTTAACTTTACAGTACCAACGAACAACAATATGGAAGAAAACTGTCTGGTAGGAAATTTATCTTGTAATCAATATTTTTTTCTTCAAAAGTAGATTTTACTCAATATTTTTACTGATATTGAAAAAATCTATAACCTTTAAAAGAAGTCTTTTCATAATCTCTTCTAGTACCCACTGAAGCCTACTCAAATATATGTTATTTCATCCATATTTTTAAAACCTAAAATTAAGCTCGAAATAAAAACGAATATATTCTCACGAATAGCACCAAACACTTTTTTCACTATTAGTTATAAAACTCAAAAGTATTTTTATTAAATGCAAAATTACAAAGCCCTTTCCACTGACCTTTGTATGTGCTCTTTGTCTTATAGTCGTACGTTTCTTCATCCATTACTGGAATAGGAATAATCCTTCCAGTTCTTACAGATACCCTTACTCTTTCACCTTCCTCCGTGTACCGCCACTCAACTTTTGTCGGTTGTCTAAAAGAAAAAAGAAAAATCAATAGTTCACCTTAAGAGTTGTGTATTCAACTTTACTTATACCAGTTACATTTTCTATACGTATTTCTTTTAATCTTCCTTTTGGTTTTCTCATGCTATTGCTCTTTATCTTTTTCAAATCTCTCACTATGAAATTAAGTGAAATGTTTAGTTTAATGTCCTGTGATTTTTACTATATTCGTATGTTGGCGGTAAAATGGTACTAGCTTTTGTAAACGGCGACCGTTCTGATCATTTATTTTCAAGACAGCATTATGTCATTAAGGAAAAATTGTACACCAATGATTGGATCATATGTTTCCTAGACATCACATTAAGAGAAACCACATCAATAAATCTCTTGACCGCAACCCTACAGCATTTTTCTATTTTCTATCTTCTTCTATCTTTTGAGTATATTTAACGCTATCATGAATTTAGTAGACATTCGCTCCATTGAATGTACTTTATAGATAATTTTACATTAAACACTATGAGAATATTATCTACTTCAACCAATACGCAAAAGCAGCACATAACGATTCAAAATTTGTTGGACTTGATTAGATAATGTCTTTCCAAAGTTCTGCGAATTTTTTTTTACGTACATTACATTATCATGTTTCTGTATACTTTCTAACCCCTTAACAGTTAATAGTGTATCTATATCCACATATACTCTAAGCAAACCTAATGTATACGTATGGATGGCGTACATGTAAGCTCAGATACTTGTTTCTTCACAATTTGGTTACGGAACTTGGAAGAAGTGTTGATCCAACAGGTGGAAGAAAACTATTTTTTTTATTATTATTATTTTAGTATTTCAATTGCTATTTTCAAAGGAATTTTACGAAGAAAAAAAATTCCTCAAGCGACTTCTCCCCCAAAATTCCACACTTAAGAATTTGGACTTTATGCACTTCTAACGTGATACTAAATTTTCCAGTTTATTTTTTCGGATACTCCCTCGACTAGATTACATGATATTTTATGATATTTAAGGTCTAAAACTCCGCATTATGCAGAGGAAGAAATTATAGTAATTCAATGTTAAATCTGGTGAACAGGGTTGAAAAAAAAAGTTTCTTTACAAAAAATAAAAAAATAAAATAAAATATGTGCTTAAAACACGAAAAAGATGTTCAAAATGTTTTATACGTGTTTTAAAACACACAAAAAATGTTTCAAACATTTTGAACAGTTTAAAACATGATTTTAAACATATAATTCAAAACTAAGTAATAACTTATTTGTTAAGACTTTTTGCTCTTTACTTGCAACCAACCTTTTCATTTATTTTATCCTGGTTAAGACTACACTGTGTTGGGTACAGAATATTTCAATATGAATTAGTAATTCTCAACTTATTTCATACCACGACCCCCTTTTATTACACTCTCTTGCCAGTGACTCTCATAAGTACTTTCTTCGTTATAAGAAGCTTTTAAGGTAGATTTTAAAATGTACTTACTATGGAGATTTCACACATTCTATTATATAGATGGTGAAACAAACGTCCTCGCCACCCTTGTGCGTTGAGAACGGGTGGAAGGAGAATGATGAAAGTTGGAAGTGATCTGACACATCAGATGGTGCTATCGAGAATAATGGTGGCCATCTTTGATTGGTATTCGAAATTTCAAATGCAAAAGGAGTCGTGTTACATGTTTTAAAGCTAGAATCTTATCAGAAATACACTTGTACAGTTATTTTAGCCCTAAAAAAGTCATTTCGAAGTTACTACTTCTGAAAGTTTCAAAATTATGCCCTTAGGTCTAAGCTCGCGTTTCGTGAAAGTAGGTGAGATTTTAGTTACAAAACTTGATTACTATTTCAGAACATTGATGTTAATAAAATTATTTTAAAATAAATTTTCGAAAAATAATGTTTGAAGCACACTTCATATTGTGCTAACTTTAGAATATTTTCAGCAAGCCTATGTATTTTTTTTAAAGTCAATTTATTGAAGAAAAGTAATACTTAAGACGTTCAGAGCACAATGGATCCAAATTAATTTTCAATAAAGTTCAGGTTTGCTCAGCAAATGAATTCTATTTCAAAAGGTAATATATCTTCGCAGTCAAGAGTCCGAAATAAATGTAAATAAAACCACGTGAAATGGCGTGGGATAGTTTCATACGACAGTCACTAGACTTAGGCGTCAGTGGGGCAGGAGGGCAGCCACCCCTCCCTGAATTTCAGATTTTGGGAGTAATAAGGAAGTTTTAGAAATCTTTTGATAAGCAAAGTCTAACAGAACAAGCTTGAGGTCCTTACAGCGAATAAATACGGAGGAAATACAGATGATCAAAACTGGAATGTTGCTTAGGCCCAATTTCCAGAAGCGGGCTTGAAACTCGAAAGTAGAGCCATCGTTGAAATTCTTAGGCCAGAAAATATACAAGAGAACAATATAGGACCAATTCAGCTCCTTACGGCCAATGGAAATGGATTATAACTGATCAAAATCCGTATTTACTCGGTGTAAGGACTTCATTTTTTTTTTTCTGTTGGACTTTGCTCAACAAAATCTTTTTAAATCTGTATTACTGTGCCCAAAATCTGAAATTCAGGGTAGGGGGCGGATGACCTCTAAACGGACGCCCCTCTCTAACTGCAATCATATAAAACTCTAGATTGCACCTGGTCATGTAGTTTTTCTTTCATTCATTTCGGATTCGTGGTTGCGAAGATATGACGTTTTCCGTCAGTGTATTCTTTTTGACACACTCTGCATTTATTTAGCGTAATTATACATGACTGACTATGGCATTGAGAGATTGACTTGTTAATCATTCCCACGCTGAAGCGCACACAATATAATGTTAATATCTTAAATTTATGATGAAGGAGGGGGAAATTAGCCCTTCTGTTCCTCCATTTCATCAACGCTCTTGTCTAGCGGTTGTCCTATGAAACTCTAGCCCACACCCTTTCACGTGGTTTTTGTTTCATTTATTTCGGACTATTGGCTACGAAGATACTACATTTGATGAGCAAACGTGACCTTTTCTGAAAATGGACTTGGATCCCTTATGCTCTGAACGCCCCATATCTAAAAATATTTTTTTTAAGATTAACTAACTTGGAGCCAAATTTATCCTGCAACCCGATTTTGTTCGAAACGCATAAAATCAGTTTGTTTAGTTTGATTGATTAGTTTTGCATCAGCAGCAAGACTATACGAGATAGGGCTTATTGTTTAAAGTGGGATCCTAACCACTAACTTTGAAATTTTACGTTGGATCGCAGTTAAAATCTATACAGCAAATTCCGAACGTCTCGTGCCTCTACCCTCAAAATTTAATGTTAAAAGACCGAAAATTGTGTTCTGTAGCGTGGTGCATACATACAGACAGACGAACAAGTGTAGATCAAGTCGTCCTAGGAGCCACACTAACGTTCGGCAGTGATGTGACAATAAGTATCACGCTTTAATGGTTAGTTACGCAGGTAACTGCCATACCGTGCGCTTTTTCGCCTGTTTCCTTCGCATTTCAACCACATCACTGACGTTAGAATCATCAGAAGCAATTTTCGCAACACTTCTGCCATCTGTTTGGGTTTCTAATTTTTTCACGGCATTGCATTTTTCATAATGTTCTTCACTCTTTGATCTAAACCAACTATTTCTTTCTTACATGTTTTGCAACGAGTTCATATGATCGTTTTCTTATCTGATGGAGTTTGAGTTAATTTAATAAATTTGCTCGAAATGATGTCCTTTTTTCTTCCTGTAAAACTCATGTTAAACGATTCCAAATTGTACAGAGACTGAGAACTAACATGTACTGTATCAACGAATGCCTGCGATATTTTAATTTCAGAACTGCAATTTAGCAAAGAAAACTTTGTTTGTTTTCTGAATACAACACAAAAACTTGTTTCCATGATAATTCTTTTATTTAATTTTTAATATCAGTTCTACAAGTAGTCCAACCTTCGACTACGACACTTTCTCGCAAGTTAACTGATAAGCATTTAAACAATACAATAAACGTTAAAAACAAGGGGGGAAAAAAAGGAGAAAATAAATTGTAGATCATCACATTGACCTGCCAAAGCCACGAGAAATCAAAACATTCATCAATGGGAGGAAAATAGTCTTTTGAATGGGGAGGACTTTTTGACAACTTTCTTTCTCTGGTAGATTTTTTACAAAAATAAAATAAAATGAAAATAAACATATCTTTAAAACAAACCTTAAAAATACACGCGTTTAAAACAAAATATTTAAAAAGTATATAAGTTGTTTTAAAAACAAGTTTTAATCCTTTGTTTTAAACAAAACAACCCTGCGGGGGAATATGACATATCTGTTTGTTTGTTGAAGTTAGCGTCCTATTCAGCACCTAGGTTATATAAGACGTGGATGTACAATTTAAGATTGAATCCGAACCACTGCAAAACTTTTAAATTTCAATACTCTCCCAGCAAATTCGAACTCAAGGGCCATACGCACCAAAGACGTGCGCCACTAAACCAAAGTGGAGAGTAAGAATAAAAGAAATTCCATGTGTAGGTCTTATTTCTACGTTCGGCAACTACTGTATTTTATTAAGTTGCAGCAACGGCGGATTATAAAGCTTTTCAAGTCAGTGTTTGATAAATACTTATTATAGTGAATGGGCCAAAAAATAAAAATAATGTTCTGCGTTAGTTTTGGTTATCTGTGGTAGCTAGTCCAACAAGTTCATTCCATCACAATTTCAGAATGCCGTAATTCTTACTTACAGGGATGGAAACGTGCTTTAAGTATGTATCTTTCTGGTTTGCGCCATATTTTAGTAGACTGGCTTTTGCCTTCTGAATTAAAGTTCTAGGATCAACGTTTTGTTCAGCTGTTATTATTCGTTACCATAGAAAGTTCGCGTAACGAACAAACAACTTTTTAAGTTGATGGAATGTATGGTTTCTGCTCCAATCCCAACAGACGGTTTAACAAACGAACTTAAAACCTTATTAATTCTCAGATTATATATCATGCAGAAACTCATGAACCAATGCCTATACCAGCATTAGCATCGTGAACAATTACACTGGTCGGTATGAAAATCCTCCCACGAGGGTGAAAGGGTGTACCGGATAGATTTCGAGACGCTGATTACGAATATCTCATCGAGACAGTTCCAGCACGTAAGGTTTTTTTTTTTTTTCGGGGTGCTGTTTCCATAATTGACACAAAAATCGTATATTTCGTATTTAATGTGTGTTTTCCGTGTTTGGAGTGCATAATTCTGAATTTTTATCTTAATCCAAGAACTGTTACTAGGCTATATCCCAGGAACATTCTTTTCTCTAACTCACGACCCCCCGGAAACGTACCCCCTCCCCTTGGATTGCAAAGATTTATTGTCGTTCCACACTGCATACACTAAAATATAGGCGTTATTGACGGAGAAAGGTTTCGTATTCAACTTGCGATCATTCGTCGTGTCCCTTTTGTCTAGACGACAGACAGATTGTTGGAAAAAAGGCGCCAAGACATACACCACGTTGTAGCGTGTCGTGTTAGAAGGTGGTGTTACGCTGTGTCTGTGTATACCGTAGGTGAAAAATATTTCTGCGTGAAATATTGACGTTTGTGTCAAACGAACATGCCGAGAACTTGAAACAATTCGACAGATTCATTCTGCTACATATGTGGGGAAGTGATTTTCAAGGGACAAGTAGGCCATTGTCACCGTTCCTGAAGACAGCCTACCATCTGTACTTCGGGTGTAAAATCGGCGACCAGGATCGCGTTTGGGCTCCGAAACAAAGTTGCAACTCGTGTGCGCGTACTCTCACAGAATGGTTGAAAGGTACATATAAATCGATACTGTTCGCCGTACCTATGGTTTGGCGCGAGCCCAGTGATCATGTTTCAGACTGTTACTTCTGCCTGACTAATATAAAAGGTTTCTCAAAAAACATGAAGCATAAAATACAGTATCCTAACTTGGATTCCGCGAGGAGACCTGTGAAACATGATGTCTGTCTGCCTGTACCCGTACCACCAGACTCATACATCCTGCGCAGTCTTGCATCCGATGAAGAACCTGCTGCTTGTGAGGATGTTGCACAATCTTCGAGCACACAGTCAGATCCCAATTACGCTCCAGTGCCTGACACTAATGAACCACATGTGATAAGTCAGGAAGAGCTGAATGATCTGATCAGAGATTTAAACCTTCCCAAGTCTAAGGCCCTGTTGCTTGCATCACGACTTCAACAATGGAATCTACTAAATCAAGATGTGAATATATCGATGTATAGGAAAAGAGAGGTGAGCCTAGTTCCTAATTTACAAAGGATGGTGATTTGGTGTATTACAGTGACATTCCATCGCTTATGAGACAACTGAAGTTGAACTACAACACTGAAGATTGGAGGCTATTCATAGATTCCTCTAGGATAAGTCTCAAGCCAGTGTTACTACACAATGGCAATGAAAAACCAGCCATCCCTATTGCTCATGCTGTATATATGAAAGAAACATACGAGAACATGCGAAACCTATTGCAGAAAATGAAGTACGAACAGTTCCAGTGGTCTGTATGCGCTGACCTTAAGGTTATTGCCATCCTCACCGGTTTACAAGAAGGTTACACAAAGCACTGCTGCTTCTTGTGTCATTGGGATAGTCGAGCCAAAGATTATTACACCATCACACAATGACCGCCAAGGAAGCAACTGGTCCCAGGGGAGATGAACGTGGCTAATGAACGTCTTGTGGATCTGGAGAAAATATTCTTACCACCCCCACCCCTTCATATCAAATTAGGGCTCATGAAGGTCTTCGTCAAGGCCCTGAACCGGGATGGTGAAGGATTTGATCATCTCAGAAAACTATTCCCAAGACTCAGCGAGGCCAAGGTGAAAGAAGGTGTTTTTTACGGGACCTCAAATCAGAGACGTTTTTAAGGATACTACATTTTCTTCTAAGCTTAATGAAGTGGAAAGTGAGGCTTGGGAGGCCTTTCGAGAAGTGTGCAGTAACTTTCTAGGGAATCATAAGTCACCTGATTACAAAGACATTGTGGGCAGGTTAATTACTTCATTTCGTAACATGGGATGTAATATGTCCCTGAAGTTACACTTCCTGCATTGCCACCTGGACTTCTTCCCTGAAATGTGCAGCTTGGGGGAGGTCTCTGACGAACACGGGGAAAGGTTTCACCAGCGAATAGCTACCATGAAGAGGCGCTACAGTGGTAAATGGAGTGTGAATATGTTGGCAGACTTCTGTTGGAATGTGACACGCGAGACACCCTGTAGTAATTAAAAGAGGAGTAGGAAAACCAAGTGACACGTAAGTGTTAAACTTTAACTTTTTATGCAATTTTATCTGCATAATTTATACTGATATTTAAATTATAAGGTGCAAATTATTATGGGTGGAGAATAGCATCTTTGGGCGGATACTGAAACCCCACCTCCTCCTCCCTGAAAACTGGTACGTCCTGGAGAAAACGGGTTACAGATTCGAACTCAGGAGCTCTAAACCTATAGAAATCACCTATTTTCGTTCGTGGGAGCGAAAAAAACTTTCATTTTGCCGGCCAGTGCTATTTGTCAGTCTTAATGTTCGAGGTTCTCCACAGCAGCGACGTTGACTGTTTCAACCTGTGTTTGGGCATCATACGGGAATTGTGTTCTTCGAATTTACTGTCAATTTTAAATCGGTGAACCCAACGACAAACTGTGTTTATGACTTCTACAGACTGGCCAAATACTGCTTGCAATCGCTTAGTCATTTCGGATTTTTAATATCTCTTTTCCACAGGAAGAAATTAATGTCAACTGAAAATTAGCGGCAATTTCCATATTTTCAAAATTAACTACACTTGTAAAATAATACTAGTTGGCGTTAACTAACAGCGTTGGACACACACGTCACGACTTATTTCCATACAAAAGTCTAATTATCAGTCCTGCATTATTCAGCAATAAGGAAATTCTCCGAATTTCGGAAACATTCTTCATAATAAAATGTGTCTTACACACAAAGTTCAAGATGCGCGAACAGAATGCTCAGATAAGGTTCTGTTACGGTAAGATACTGAAGTAGCTGACAGAATCAATGAGAAAGATGAGATGCACATTCCAATGTTAATTATATGGGCTAGCATTTCAATCACTATTCCTCAACAACGTGGCCAATGTTTAAAAGCTAGACGTATCTACCATCCCCTTGGTAAGCTTTAATACTGTGCAACATTTGGTGAAATTAAACGTCGGAGGAAACGGGAGTCTTAAGCAAACCCAACGACACGATATTGTCCAACACTAACTCATATGGCCTGATATCGAACTAGGGACAACTGCATCAGGGATAACCATTCTACCAATAAGCCACCCATCGTACTCCTAACCTGTTACACGATATTTTACGCAAAGACCTAGAACGTGATGAACATTTTAGAGACGAACATGAACATCACCAGAGCTCCTTTGTGGCTATCTGATTAGTGATTACAATACGGGCCTTCAATGTGGAAGAATCAAAGAGTAGTTGTGTACTTCGATTTCCAAGTTAAACTGTGAAGTCTCAGTGCTGAAAGGGACATTGAACCAAAAACTGACCAACCATGAACATTACAAACAGTAGCGACTTATCAGAATGTCCATTAAGAGCGGATTAGGACAAGCATGAGAGGAATTCGGATATCCGGGAAAATTTAGTACGCAAACGGTATTAAGCTTTAAAAAAAAAATAAATAAAAACTAATGATAATGAAGTTGCAATACATTAAAAAAAAAATATTACTAGTTTCGAAGGAAATACCTACAGCGAAAGGAATTGAAGTTACACAACACGGATCTTGGTTGGTGTGTTAATAGAGATGTCAATTCCGATACTATTTAAGCCCGTCACGATAACATAGAACTCTACGATATATTCCTTACCTAATATATTCAAATAATTAACTCGAGATATCGAAGATTGTGATTCACGGATTGCATGGGGAACGTAAACTATCGATCTTAGTTGAGATATACCTGGAAAACCATCTTTGAGTAGTCCAAGAAGTGAGAGAATGAGGCAGAATTTTAGGGATAATAATAATAATAATAATAATAATAATAATAATAATAATAATAATAATAATAATAATAATAATAATAATAATGAACTGGCACGGAAAGGATTTACTAAGGGTGGTTTCATTTATATGGTGACGAATTATCAGATTTCATAACATATGAAGCAGGGGCGGATTTAGGATGGACTTCTGGAGGGGGGACGGTGGGTTGTAATACTGCTACTTAGAGCTACTTTTAATAGCTCCAAACTCTGGGATGGGTTTTATTTATATATAAAATAAGAAAGCTTCCTCTTCTGGGGATCGCCCCCCCCCCCCCTGGATCCGCCCCTGATATGAAGTTAGTTACACAGAAAAATTCTTGGTACATATAAAGTACATAGTGACTGTGTTAGACAGAGTCCAGTAGAAAAACCTGACGGTTTTCACATTGAAATTACGACAGACTCATTATTTCACAAATTATATTTTATTTCCGAATTGAACTATAACTAGCAGGATGGAGCAGTTCTCATGTTGCAAATACTTCAATGCATGTAACATTTTGGGGTCAGAGTGAACTTACTTAGTGGGAACATTTATAAATGGCCTCTCACTATCAGATCGCCTGACCTTAATGTTTGTAATTACTTCCTACGGGGATTCCTAAAGAGTAAAATGTACCAGAACGGATTAACGAATTGGATGATTTGAAGCCGAATGTTCAGTGACGGAGATTTCTCAAGACGTTCTGCAGCAAGTTGTGCAAAGTTTCCAGTTATGACTTCTAGAAACTGTTGACAATGGAGGAAAGCATTAGAAAAATATAATTTTCAAAAAGTAAAAACAGTATGTGGTAACTGTTGTAAGTAAAACACTTTGACTTATAATTCAATTTGAAAATCGTCAAGTTCTTCTGCCGGACCCAGTATATAGCAATAAGCAAGAATTGTACAAGAAAGATTAAAAAAAGAATATGACAACTCGCGTACATTTTCTTTTTGTTTCTTATCAATGATATTCATATTAATTTTGATTTAAATCGGTCAAGCCTTTTTCATGAGGGGAAAAAAGATCCTGCATAGACGAAAGATTTCATATAGTACTATAATGACTCGCGAAGGAAACCACCAAAACTAGGTTAGGCCTTTAAAGTATATATAACGACAAATCAACTGCATCGAACTTAAATATTATAAAAGGACAAAGATCATCTACCCAGAATAAGACTGAAAAAAAAATCATGATGAAAATCATTAAAATTTAGCTAGGGAAATATATAAAGAAGATTATACGACCAGTCCAATGATGTTAATAATATACAAATTAACAATCAACAGTCAGTAAGTTGCACAAATTATTGTTGTCGAAATGTCCGACAAGCAAGGTAAAAATGTCAATATAATGAACACATAATAAGACTAATAAATTTGTTTTTGTTAAAAATTGAATAACATTTTAGATTGTATATGTTAGTATTACTAACATTGTATTTGGCTAGTCCTTACACATTACTACATCATGAATAAGACCTGTATATTGCGCACTTGCAAACAATGCTCATTTTTTGTATTATATTTATACAAAAATAAGGATCATTAAAAATTCAATATCATTACGGTGCAAATAAAACAATCATTTTTGCATACTTTAAAGTTAAAAAACAAACATATTATTCAAAAATATCAATTACTAAACGTACATTCAATTTAAGTAGAAAAGTTGTGCGGTAGATTTCCACGAATACATTATTCATTTTATGGTAATAAATACAGCTGGATTTGTCTTATATCTCTTTCCAGAAAAATGAAATGAAATTTAAAGTAATAATAGCAAAATAATAAATACTTACTCATCCGAAGGATCAACAAGCTCCACCTGACCCGTTACCAGCAGCGGTGCTTCTGATTTTATGACCATACCAGGGAAATCTTTTGTTTTCCCTATCCTCCGGTAGTGACAATTTAAACCTTCTACAACCACCCAGTTCCTCTCCTGGATTATCTGATTCACGATTCCTTGCTTTCCTTTGTCTCTTCCTACCATCACTTGAACCTTCATGAAGTAAAAAATAAAATATTTCCTCAAACGGCAGCAGCATATTATGTTTTATGATAGTCCCTTACACATACCAGGTTATCATAAAATAAGTATGACTGTTCAGAGAACTCTGGAGACGTAACCACTCAAGAAGAATGCAAACAAACCTGGTAGAAGTACATTTGGGAACATGCAGAAGCGATTGGTGTAGAAAATAAAATTATTTACAATTTTCGCCACCAGATGTAATTGTGGCGCTGTACAACGTTAAGTAAGTGCAGCTTGGAAGAAAAACGACACTAGTGATGCTAAATGATAAGAAAGGTTGTAATTACCTCTCTTGTGGGTCTCGTGGCACTGATTACTAATGCTATTAATACCCCGTAGTCAGTGGCGAATTTACGGGGGAGGGTCCTTTTGAGCTGAAGCGTCCCTTTAAAATTCTTGGATATCTTACGAAAACGAAGTTAAATGTTAGTCTTTCCTATGCTCATAAAATGCAAGCTCCCTCCAAACTTACAGGAAAAGATTAGTGTTAAATCTCGCCTCCACAGGCTATTGTGTTTCCGTTTAGTGTTAAGTACAGTAAGTGTGGTATGGAAGACAAATGATATTATTGATATTCAATGAAACAGAGGCCTAATTATGCCCCCGTGCGACGCGTGGCATTGATTTTTACTCCTATTAATAACCCCGTGGTGTAAGATGTGTTATGGGCGATGATGCTGTGGGGTTCTGCCCAAAGGCAGGTCTTTGACATGAAGGTCCCTGAACAAGAAAAACGCATAGTGACTAATACCGTATAAGAAGATGATGTTCTAAGGACGGGACCTACAGGTTAACATGGGGTCCAACTCACGTGTGTTTTCACTGGAAATTGAACCTGGTACCCCTTGAACACAAGGCAAAGAGTGTGGAAAGAAAAAAGAAGCAAACATCAGGTCACCATCAATTCACTTCTGGCACATAGTGGCGCTCAAATCGTATCACTGACACACAGGCAGACATGAGTAAGCACCTGGAGAGGTAACTACAGTCTTTCTTATCATTTAGCATCACTAGTGTCGTTTATCTTCCACGCTGCACTTACATGGCGTTGTAAAGCGCTGCAATTGCCTATGGTGGCAAAAATTGGAACTAGTTTTGTTTTCTACACCAATCGCTTCTACATGTTCCCAAGTATGCTCGTACTAATTGTGGTTGCATTCTGTCGAGTAGTTACGTCTCCGGAGTTCTCTGAACAGTGGTACTTATTTTATGATAACCTGGCAGGGTGGAAAAAAATCATGATTTTTTTAAATCTTTTTTTTTAACATTTTTGCCCCTCTAGACCCCCTGTTTTCACGCAGAGATCTGAAATCATCTAAAAAATACTAAGGGTGAACTGAACGAGTGTGCAGAATTTGTCTTCTGAATATAAAATGTAGACCCGCCAAAAAATAATAAAAATAGGCACAACAGAAAATATCTTTTTTAAATTTATGACGTCATCACATGCTATGTCTTGACGCAGAGAGGCGTGAAAGCATATGTAACATGCTTTACAATGGCTTCGAGAAAGCGAAGTAAAAAGCTTTATTGGTACTTTTTTAATCGAATAATGGAGATTTTAACCTATCACCTAACAATAGGTGATATAATTTAAAAGGTTAAGCGTTAAGGAAAAAGTACAGCAACGCTTATCAAAGTGACACCTTTTTTTTTCCCACAAAAGTTACTGATATTTGGCAGGGGCATATTTTTTAAGGAAATTGTAACTAGCTTGCGGTACGAAATACATAAATTTTGCCCAGTTATAAAATAGAAAAAACTTCGAGAGGGGATAGGACACTTCTAAATACGTCCTATTATCTGGGAACAAATATATAGACGCGCACACAAAAAAATCTTCGTCTTAAATGTCGATGGTGATTTCCCCGTTGGAATAGTCAACGATTTACAATATAAACCCTATCTTACGAAGAGAAGAAAACAGGATTGCCCTGTAACCCGTTCAAAACGGGATTTTCCCTAATCATCCTCTGCATGACACTTATTTTCATACAATGCTGTACATACTGTACATTTGAGTCTCATTGTATTATGATTATCATCTTCCATAATCGAAATAACAGAACAGAAACGGGACTTTACTTATTTTCACTTTAAATTATTTCGGAATTTGATTTAAATCAACGAATTTTATTTAAAAAAAAATCAAGTGATTTAAATCTTGATTTAAATTGTGATTTAAATCTTGATATAAATCGTGATTTAAATCTTGATATAAATCGTGATTTAAATCAATCCACCCTGTAACCTGGTAATTTCATTTTTAACTTATTAGCACTTGCAACGTAACTACAAGTGTTTTCATTACTTAGATAACCATCTAAGTATACTGAGTATACATATTATATATATATATAGGACGGTATTGCATAATACTCTGTTTACTAGTTGTTTGTTGGAATTTCAGTTTCTAAGAAACGTGTACCAATCACCAGTAATGTTTTTATGATGACAATGCTGGATAATGGGGGAAAACACGCGACAATGGATGTGAAAAGAATTAAGAGACTTCATGCGAATTTGCTAGTTGCAAGTTCGGTTATTCAACAGAAAGATTGTTGTTATTGGACAGTCTAAATAGCTAGCACCGTCGCGTCGTATGCTCAGTCCTAAAAGCTCTGAAGTCGTACTATCGAGAATCTGATGTGACGTATAGTTCAACCCAACGGATTATGAAAAAGATACAAACAGCAATTGCAGAAACCGGTGGAGTTTGCTGCATCCATGCTCACATGAATATAAGATACGACTATGTGGTTAGATGAAGCCTGCTCCACATGGATGAGTTAATCAATCGCTATGACAGTCATTACTGAGCCTCTAGTGTGCAAAATGTTGATGTAGCAACACAATAGTGATGTTATCCATTATTGAAGCGAGCGATTATTTCTGACTACTTTCAACTCCAAACTGTACGAGTAAGTCTCTTATCTCCGAAAAAAACACATTTTCAACACTATTAAAATGGATGTATGTATATGTGTATACTCTAGGAAAACTCTAAAACGCTTGGAGCAAATTCAACTTTGTACACACATTATTAACAATGATAAAAAAAATGTAGCAGTAGAACCTCAACATTACTAGGGCAAGTGGAAAGAGGAATCACATATACAAATTCGAAAACGACCAATAATTAGTATCGAATCCATAGTTATTGGGATGATGAGATGAATAGTGATACTCCAGATGCCGTTTAAGTATAAGTTTAACTCCATTTACATCCTTGAGGGAAGCAGTTGGATGTAGAAATAATCGAAAACAACCGATATGAGTGTACAATTCATAGTTTTCGGGGTCGCTAAGCTGATTGGTTGTCTCGATGACATTTCTGCTCAAGTTTTGCTGTGATATTTCACTGCAGTTTAAGTCCAAGTTCAGGCCTCATCGAAGTTGAAGTTTAAGTCCAAGTTGGAGAGAGGGAAGAGGTGAAAAATAAAATTCCAAAATGACAGAGATTACTGCCGAATCCATAGTCTTCGTCGTTACTGAGACGAATAATGACATTCCAGATGCCGTTTAAGCCCTATTTCATCCCCCCCCCCCCCCCGCAAATGGCATATGGAGTGACGAGGGAGATGCCGATGAGATCATCAAATTCCTGCAAGTGTTTCAGCTTTTCTATTTTTTTTTATTTTTTTTTAAGGGGGAAGGGGCTAACTGTTATCGCTACTTCAAATTGAATGTTGTCTGTTGTTTGTGATCGCAACACGGACTGATCCACATAAAATGAATTTTGTACAAAGTTAACATTTACTTCAACCTAAAATTTTTATTATGCCACTTTGATTAAAAAAATGTAATCTAATGGGGGTAGGAGGTTCAAAATTTATGTCAAAAATAGAATATCTTATGGGTTTTTATCATTACATTTTCACTGAAACGTGTACCTTAAGAGAGAGAGGGAGAAAAGGTTCAAATGTTTTCCACAAACCTATTCTCCCATGCGAAGACCGGGTATTTCAGCTTTTTTTTATTATATAAAAAGTTTTCTATGTTTAATAAAATTCAGAAAAACATACAAAATTGGAGAGAAGGTGCTTCCTTACTACTAGCCCATTTCAATTACAAGCAATTGAGACGACTGTGAAGTCTCAGAAGAAAATAGACCTTATTCGACAAAGCTGTATTTTTTTACGAAAGTTATCTCAAAATTTTATTTCAATCTTCGGGAAGGATGTGAGTCCTGATATTTAATTGACTTCAACTGTAAGAGTGGAAATTTTATGCACACATCTCGATAAACGCCGACATTATACTGTGTTAAAATCGAATAATATTTAGAAAAACTATCAATAGAACAATTTTCTTAATCTGGAGGAGGGGGGGGGGAAGAGTAGACGGAGGTGCATTCTTTTCCTTCTAAATTGATTTTAGAAGCACGTACTGGAAATGATTGTGAAGCTTCAAAACGTATACGCCATGTTTCATGGAAATCTAATATTTTTACGAATCTAATATCTCATTCGTGACTAATTTTAAACACAGAGGATTACGGAATAAAAAATCAAAGAAAATATACATAACACTGTATCAAAACTAGAGGAGTTTTATATATATAACACTGTATCAAAACTAGAGGAGTTTTATAAAGGTAACCAAGAAAGTTCTGTCGCTTTTGTAGAGGTCTGTGTTCAATTGGTCCTCATTCCGTGAGTTGAATGCAAATGGAGATAAGGCAGTTGCTGGTGTGGTTATATCCAACATACTACCTGGTTGTGGCAGTTCAGTTACATCGTGAACGTGCGTAAGGACAGAGTGAACATGGGACCTTTACAGAGCGTCATCAGGACGTGTATGTTGTACGAGTTCAAAGTGGGGTCAAATGCAGCTGCAGCGAGGTGGAAGATATGCCAGGCTTTTGGTGGGGTGTGTCGTGACTACGTGGACAGTGCAGCGGTGGTTTAACAAGTTTAAGAAAGGTGACGAAACACTCGAAGACGCACCACGTGTCGGAAGACCAACACATGTACAAAATTAAGATCTTCAGACAGCAATTGAGGCGAACAGTGGCCAGACATGTGAGGAACTGGGACTATACAATTCAGTGTGAGTGGAGAAACCATTTGGCAGCACCTCTATCTACTTGGAAAGTACTACAAAGTTGGGTCAATGGGTTCTACATGATTTGACTCCGGGCCAGAAGACAACGCAAAGAAACACTTGTGTTTTTGCTGTCTCGTTTGAGGAAGGAGCCATTTCTGGATAGTGTCCTGTACGAAGCTCCACAACGCTGTCATCATTAGTTAGCACCCCATGAACCGGTTCCAAAACACCGAAACCAGCACTCCATCATAAGAAGGTCTACCTGTGTGTTTGGTGGACTGCTCGCGGCTTCGTGTATCGGAAACTGCTACCAGCTGGTCAAAGCATCAATGCAACTGTGAACTGCCAGCAGTTGAGACGCGTTCAAGAAAAGCTCAAAACTCTGGAGCCAGCACTTCTGAATAGCAAAGGGATCCTCTTGCTAGATTACAACGCTATGCGGGGGTTGCTAGGATGACCCGGGACACCATTCTACACCTTGGAAACACTATTGCATCCGCCATACTCCCCGGACATTGCACCGTCCGATCATCACCTGTTCCGTTTCTTGGACAATCACCTTAGAGGACGCTAGTTCAAATTCCTAGTAGAGGTTCAAAATGCACTTGATACCTTCTTCACTTCACGGCCCAGCAAGTTCTACCGCGATAGAATCCATGGCCTTCCAGAACGTTGGCAGAAGGTCGTCGATACTGATGAGAATCACTTTTGATCTTCCAGGCACGTCTTAGGGACATATTAATGTTCGAATGTGGTAGATGAAAAGCGACAAAGCTTTCTTGGTTACCTTTATATATGTTACCGTGGAACTGAAAAAAAAACTGAGGTGGAGGGAATACGACTACTTTATTCTTTACGGATTTCAGCTCGATGTAAGGTGAATGATTGTGAAGCCTTAAAAAAATTATTTCATAATCGAAAAGTTGTAACCGAAATTATTATGGAACATATTTTTTTTAAATAGGAGAAGGGGGAGTAATCCACCCCACATGAGGGGACCGAATTTACCGCTTATTCTTGATTAATTTTAATCCCACGCACTGACGATAACGGAAGAGAGTCAAAGAAAATGTACATTTTATTGTATCGCAATCAAATGAAATTTAGAAAATTTATCATGGAACTCTTACAAGAAAAAGGGTAAGGGGAGTTGCTAAAAAGATACACCCACTACTTTATTCTTTACCGGTATTAACTCAATGCAGAGGGGATGATTGCAAAGCCTCGAAGAGAATGTACGACATATTATACCAACATCGAACATTTTTAACGAAGATTATTAACCCTGCAGGTTTTAACCCTAGGCTGTAGGTATATTCCCAATGTCACAAAGAAAATATACATTAAGTTTTGTCACAATCGAGAATTTTTTACGTGGTTTATATTGGAAAATTGTTTAACATGTACATGTGTAAAATTGCTGCATAGCGTGATTTTACATCCTTATACTTGATAGATTGCAACCCCAAAAATAGGACTATTTCTGCAATTGTAAGGATTTCACATACGAAGTTTCATTAAAATCGGATAATTTTTTGAGAGTTATCGTGGAAGAGGCAGACGGATAGCTACATAAATGCTAATAGAGTAGAACAGTAGAAGCTTCGCTAACGCTCGTTTCAACGAATTCCAGTCATGAAAGATAGTCACTGTGTAGTGTGTATGCGTGACGATAGTCTTCTTGGCTCCTAAATTCCTCGTGAAACGATGACGATGAATATACACAGGTACGTGAACATGCTAGAACTTTCGTTCATCCCATTTCGCTGATATAATGCAAATGGCTAGGTTTTTAATACTGTATTTGCGCGAATACAGGCCGCGTGCGAATTCAGACCGCGCCTTAACTTTTGATACAAGATTATAGAAAAACGTAAATCTCGAATACATGCCGCACTACTAAATTTATGAGAAATTTCAATTACACAGTACTTTGAGTTGCATCTCTCTCCCTCCCCTTATTCAACTCCCGCATAACTAAGTGTGACTCATCACCAACAGGACAAGTTTTAAGTATTGGGAGGTCTGGTGATGTTATTAATTTAAGCGACAGTGTACGGAAGTTCAAAGTTGATTTATTCGAGAAGGGTTGATCATTTGGTTTGTGAGAGACGATGAGAAAGGAGCGTATAGTTACACAGCAAAATTTAACTTCAAGTTATCAGCTATACAAAGGAATATGGAAAGTGGAAAGCTGGAAGTAGATTTGATGTTGATGGAAACAACGTTCGTCGATGGTGTCCAAGTGAAAAGACTCTTAAGTAGTTCGAAACGTCGGTGTTCATTTCGAGGGCAAAAGTGTAAATATCCAGATACAGAAAAGACTTGCTTGATTTTGTACTTCAAAAATGTTGATATGCGAAATATTGGTATGCCGTTACAACTCAAATGATTCAAACTGAAGGCTGCAAAATAGCACGTAAAAGAAATATTTCGCCAATGGAATTTAAAGTTTCGTATTGGTCGGTTCGGCGATATATGCAACGAAATAATCTATCTGTTCATATCTTTTCAGCGTTACGTTACCCAACTTCGGTGCAAAATTTTTTATTTACATTCCCAAATACGAAATGCATACAAAATGCCAGTCTATTTTGATATGCCGAACAGCACTACCGTAAATACTGTAAGGGAACGTAGTGTGCAAATACGTACATTTGGTACTGAAAAGCAGCGGTTCACAGTGATATTGAGCATTACGGCAGATGGACGAAAACTGCCACCATACGTGGTTTTTAATCGGAAAACCCTCCCCAAGGAACAAACCGAAAAAGTTTACCAGCTGGTATTATTGTAAGAGTTCGTGACGGTGGGTGGATGACAGAGGAATTGGTTCGAGGCTGGATTTTAGAAGTGTGGAATAAGCGGCCACGAGTTACTAGCTCAAAATCAATGTTTCTGTCCACTCAAGAATACTTTAGGACCATTCTACAGAAATTGGATCATGAACAAAGCAACTTCCACGCCAGGAGATTGTTTGCAACGTGCGTCTGTGTCAGAAATGTGCTGCTGGATTTTGGCTACTTGGCGGTCATTATCAAAAGAACTTGCCATAAAAATTTTATAAAAACTGGAATTTCCAATAATTTTGATGGGACTGAAAATGACTTTCTTTATGATAGCAACTCTGAGCAACATTCTGGATCGTTGAGTGAGGATGACGAATCAGACGCTGGTAATGCTGCGATGATGAGAAGTCATTATGCTTGATTTGGGTGGGTACAAACGAGCTGACACAGCTTTACGAAGCAAGTTTATTTTCTTTTTTCAGGGATTTAGGATTTAGATTTCTGGGCTTTCTGCATCTAAGGCCATTTAACCCTTTATGATTTGAGGGATGACGTCCCTCGGCGAGCACACAATCCGGGGAAAGGGAAGGAAGAAAGGATTGGGGAAAGAAAGAAGCGGCCTGGAACCTATAAGTTAGGCACCACCCCGGCATTTGCCTGATGTGAATGAGGAAAACCCAGGAAAACCTCATTCAGTGTGGCTGGCCTGAAAAAGCGTGTTATACTTTTTCGACCGAGTGACCCCACCGGGAATCGAACCCGGGACCGCTCGCACCGAAGGCGAGAGCGTTAACGACTATGCTACGTGGGGCCACGATTTTCTTTTTTCAAGAACAGCTACTGTATATATATGTATCGTATATATTATATATACGTATAACAAAGATAAGTATTCCTGTTAATAAAAGTATTAAGTATACAAGTGTTTTCCGTTACCGGTACCCAATAACGTTTGCAATTTTTGTGAACACGGTAAGTTTTTCCGCTATTTTCTTCTTAAATCTTTGATGGTTTACAAAAGTAACTGCAGTAAATTGTAATGGTATTAATTTCAACCCACAAGATATGTGTACATGTCATTTTGAAATTGATGATTTATGATCTGAGGGGGGGAAATATCGAACACAGGCCACACTGATGATTATTTATTTATTTATTATAGAACTGATTATCGGTCATTTCGCTTTAAATCCATTGTATTCTTTACTGGTAATTTCTTATGAGAAAGTATACGCAAAAAAAAAAAAAGTTTGACCTTTATGGATTTAAAAGTACACCGCTAAGACCTACCGTGAAAAGAGCTCTGTCAAGTAATCAGTAACAAATTCATGAAGGATAGGAGCTTATGTATGTTCAAAATATGTTTCACTGCTTAAATTGACAATGTTTGGATAAAAAGTCGTATCTATACAATGCTTACCAAAATATAAGAAACAATACAGCTAACTCTATATCCATACAAATTAAGTAAAAGAACAATATGTGTAGAGATGAGCTGAAAACCAAACAAGTTATGAAATTTCACATTTGTTACATGACTCCTTGTCCAAATCAACCCTTCCCATACAGCAATAAAATACAGATATAATTTATGGATCATAATATATATACCTGAAAGAAAGGAATCTGGGAGCAGAAAGATCTTCCGCCGCTGAACGCTTCATCATAAAGGAGGGGAAAGAGGAAGAAAAAAAAAGAACAGTGAAGTACTGTGAAGCATTCAGTTGGGCGCTATATTGGAATGCACGGTCCACAAGAGTTACCAGATTGAAAATAGAGTTCGGTAAGAGTGCAGGAGAAAGGGATGAGAAGCTATTTAAATAAAATAGAAAAAAATGAAATGTGAGAAGTTAAGTACAATAGAAACAAATAAAACGTAAGTAAATGAAAGAGCTAAAAATAAAATTAATAATAAACAAATCATGAAGAATAACAACAAAAAGAAAATAAAACAGAAAAATGAGCGACAACACAGATTGAAAAAGTATATTGAAAAGAATGAAAACTTGAAAAGGACAAAGATAAAAGCAGCTGCGTGGAAAACGGTGTAAAAGTAGTAGTATAATAGACAGTTAGTACCAAAGCAGAGGATTAATTGAGTTGAGTTGATTTTAGTTTAGCGTCCCTTTCAGCAGCGAGGCTATATGAGACGTGGACCTACTGATTAACGTGGAATCCGAACCACATGAGCTCCCGCCGGGAATTGAACCCGGGTCTCCCACGCCAAAGCAGAGGATTAAGAACGGGGCTGTTAATGTACCTAGTACGTGCTGATTAGGAACAATTTTACGTTTGAAAATAACCATTAATTTCAAATCAAGGCGCTACGGTAGGTACCCACATGAACCGAACATACGCCAACACATTCAAGGAATCTATGGAACAATATTTCACTCACCATCATTTTAATATTTTCTCTGACCTCGTTTCATGATACAGCCCACAGCCAACCAGCACTAAAAATAATTATTCCCAATATTCCATAAACAAATGCTCAATTCCCCGGTTCTTCAATTATGCAATCGCCTTCTTAAAGGTGATGTCAGACTTGAGAATATACTTGTAGCGATTAACGTATACATCGAATCTACCAAAGGTATGCAATATTTACACTTCTTGAGCTCCTACTCTCGCCACATCAAACGTTCTCTACCTTATGGCTAGACTAATTGACGAGCACATAGCTGCTTAATCACATCGCCCCTCAATAACTGCCTCAAGCTTTCTCCAAACTTTTTTTTTCAATGGTATGCTGTTCCGGAAATCTCTTTTTGATAAATAGATATTTAAATCCAATTCTGAAACTACTCGTGTACTGAGATACACGATTGAACAAACTAATTATGATTTCATTAAGGTTATCCTTTCAATCCAAGTATTGAAGTATATTTTTAGATTTGTTTTATTTTTATCTTATTATATTATTATTATTATTACTATTATTATTATTATTATTATTATTATTATTATTATTATTATTATTATTATTATTATTTTGAGGGGGGAGGTATTGTGAGTTTTACTCACAAAAAAAAGAAAGAAAAAGAGAACTGGGTTCCTTTGGGCTGGGGAAAATTCCAACCACCTTGACTCACAGTGAGAGCTGATTTCAACATATTTGTCTGTATAAGCCGATTCATAAGTAAGCTCATGAGATAATGCAATTTAGAGAATAAATACGGAAACAAGGGATTTGCAGTTTGAAAATGTCTTAAGGCTGACATTCAGAGCAAAATGGTCTTGAAACAAGACAACTTTAAAACATTTACCAAAAGTGAATAAATTTATAATTTACCTGCTCTGTAACAACTTTGTAAGGCTTTGACTTTATCATTTTTAACTTTTCATAAATGTTATCAAGTATTTCCAGAACCCTTTCAACACAAGCAGTGTTTTCCAACCACCTTACACTACAACTGCAATGGAAATATGTTACAACCAGTAATTGAAGTGAAATCTACACGTCGTGCACGTGATTCTAGGAACAGGAAGAAAATGTCACGCAGAAAGGTATGCAGTCCCTACCCAGCAGCCTGAAAGCCACTATTCATAGCACCATTGACTACATACAAACCATATACATCGATATTCACAAGACATTTCCCATTAGTATTGTCTTCTTTCATTTTTGTATCCAATTTCCGAATAAAACCAAGACCAACTTATGAACATCCACTGACACCTGTAATACATTCTTCCTACGAAGAGAATTAACCCAACATTGAAACAATCCAAAAGATCTATAGCAGTTGAATGTCCCAGAAAAATACTGCTGTAATATCTTGTGTACACCTGTTATCAATCACATCATAATATTTAATATATATGTCCATCTGTTCCTTTTAGACAACCTTCTTCACTGTTTCGTCAATAGACAACCTTCTTCACTCTTTCGTCAAAACATACGACTATGTCTTCATACTGCATCTACTACCCTTTTAGCACCGGCTCAAAGTACGGTTTAGTTTATGAATAGAGACACGATTTTCTGGCAAATAAGAATACGTAATTT
Organism: Thermobia domestica; assembly: GCF_964235325.1. Taxonomy (NCBI): domain Eukaryota; kingdom Metazoa; phylum Arthropoda; class Insecta; order Zygentoma; family Lepismatidae; genus Thermobia; species Thermobia domestica. The sequence goes on from NC_137455.1 coordinate 208,648,790, forward strand.
CGTTATAAAAATACGCGTAAAGCAGGATAAAGTCGGTGAATAAAAATTCAATATAAGAACACTATTTTCCTTGGCAATTACAATTAGTTACCTTTTATTTCACCTTAATTTCCACTCATCAATGAGCTCATGCATGACTAAACAATATTTGAGTTTTTAAAAAATAACATTAAGCATCCTTATTGAATCAAAGTATCATTTAAAGAAAAAAATAAACACACAGAGAGAGAACATTACTAGAAAAAAATAACCTTAGTGTTCACAGTTTACTTACGCAAGTAACACGTAAGCATTGTTTCAATGCTTTCTGATGTTAATTTGTTCTTTTGCCGGTAAGTATGTCATTGTAAGAAGAGAGAGCCCTCTTCACATCAACATTCACAACTGTGAAGGGTAAGGGGAAAAAAGGAGGAATGTCACAAAACTGCATTTTCGAGAAAACGGCGTTTTTATATTTTAAACCGCGTAAAAAAGAATAGGATACTCAAATCTTTTGCCCCTTTTTACATGGACATTTCGACATCTACGCATGCATGGCATATACTGTCAAATAGTACCAAGAGTCACCAACTGATAGGGCAAAGCAACCGATAAAGGACACATATGGACATTCCTTGTTTTTCCCCTTACCCTTCAATGTACATTAGTTGGAGACACTTTGCAGCAATTTCTGAATGCTCATCTAACATACCCTGCAACACTCCTTCCACACTATCCATTTCACCAGTAAATAAAGTTTGGAGCTCATTGTGTAACTGCATGTAAAATTTCAAAAATTTATGGTGGTCTATTTTCTAAAAAATGGGAATTTTCATCAGGTTGCTAGTAATTGCCAAATAATGGTAATGAATAAATCGTGAAAGCGTCGAAAAATTGTCACTTTTGCGTAAATTTCGTGGAATATCGAGACTTGCAAATTTCGCTAATTCGACAGAATTTCGCGTTTAATCACCAGCGTTATAAGGTCTAACAAATAGTGGGAAAATATATATTTTAGATACACAACATTTTCATATAAAACATACATTTCGCGTGTTACCAAAAAATCGTGTCTCTATTTATGAATAATCAAGTATGAACATTTTACTGATCCCATGCTGAACTTTGAAAGTATGGAACTATCCGGAAACATAGTTTTAAATGTTTCACTATTTACGTCACAACTAGGAAATGACACACGTTATTATGCTGAACCATAATGAGAGTCCAAAGTTTCACACTTGGTTTCCTCATCATGGAAAATGAAACTGTCTAATCCTTGATCAGGACTCCTCGATGACTCTTGAGAGTTGGGGAGTCACTGTATTCGTAACATGTTTACTGTTACTGAGCTCTTCCTTTGATGTAGATTCAACCATATGTTTTGATGAGAAGCAACACTGAAAATGATGACAAGGATGTATTTGTGGATCTTATTTTGAGTTGGTTATGTTGCTGTCCACTATTGTGGGACACAACTGCTCATCGACCCATGCTTCCTAAAGAAACAGCTATCTTATAAACAACAAAGTATGCATGAAAAAGATCCTCCCCCTTCCTTAGCCACTCCTCAAATTCAGAGTTAATAGTTGATTCCAGCCACTAATCACTGAACTTTCTCTTTCTACTTGCTATTTTCATTCAACAGAATACCTGGAATAATAATTAATAATAATAGAGCCATTCCATGTGAAATCAACCAAATCTTCAGGAAAAAACCTCGTCGTCTCAGAATTTGATGGAACTTCGTGTACATGTAGGCCCTTACGAGAGATGATCAAACACCAAATTTTAGCCCTGTACCCCTGTAGTTCCAGAGTACAGAATGGTAAAAAATTGACAAATTTCATGTTTTTTGTAGAACCTTGTTAGCTTCAATTTTTCATATCTCCCGTAAATGCTGAGCTAGAGAGAAAACTAATATACCATTTTGAAGAGGAAAGAATAGGCTACAAGACATGTCAGGAACATTTATTTGAAAATCAAAATTTTTCCAGAAAATTCCGGGAAAATTTTGGATCAGTGATATCTCAAAAAATGCCCATTTGATTTCCTTGAAATTGGGTACCAAGGTATCCCCATATGTTCGGCATAAGTGTACCAAATGTCAACTTGGGCCAAGAATGGGCCTGGAGTCTACAATGATCTTCGTGTGACCATGTTGGGAGACACACCTGGGGTGCCAATGTGGCAACCTGCCAATTTGTCAATACTGGTGAAGTAAGGTGTAACTGACCTAGCAGTAATGTTTCTCCGGTGCAATCTGTAATTCAGTAATCTTGTGGGGATCTTTGGAACATTCCATTATCAATCGTAGTACATTGTATTCACCTAAATATGTGAACATTCTAGAAGGTTCTCGAATCGTCTGGAACATTCTAGAAAGTTCTAGAATCATCGGGAATAATCTGGAATCATCTAGCTCGACAGATTTGATGCAGCTCGACAGATTCCTATGTCTCAAAGAAAGGTCGCAATGAGGCAATATTCTTCTAAACCAGACTTTAATGGCAGATGGATCACAAGCTATTATTACCATTGATAGAATCAAGGGGTTAACTACTTGCACCTATGGTGGCTTCTGGTGGCTTGGTTGTATTCTGCAAGTCAACGAGACACATGAAACAGCAAAGTTATGGTTCCTGAGACCTTATGGACCAGCAATTTCCTTTGTATATCCAGATATACCAGATGTGCTTTCACTGCCTGCTTGTGACATCATCTCTCTTGTTGATCCCATAACTGGAACTGACCGTACATACACGCTTAGCAACAAAGAGATGGTAAAAGCCAGTCGACTGCTTCAACACAGGCACCACTGACAACTGATCACTTACAGCAGGTCAGTAATAGCTAAATATTTCTTACACCTTACTTCACCAGTATTGACAAATTGGCACCCCAGGTGTATCTCCCGACATGGTTACACGAAAATCACTGTGGCACACTTATGCGGACATATGGGGATCCTTTGGTACTCAATTTCAAGAAAATCAAATGGGCACTTTTTTAGATATCACTGATCCAAAATTTTCCCGAGATTTCCCGGAAAATGATATTCGATCTTCAAATAAATGTCCCTGTCATATCTTGTAGTCTATTCTTTCCGCTTCAAAATGGTATATTATTTTTCTCTCTAGTTCAGTATTTAAGGGAGATATGACCAATTGAAGTTAACAAGATTATAAAAAAAACATCAAATTTGTCCATTCTTTACCACCCTCTACTCTGAAACTACAGTGGGTATAGGGCTATAATTTGGTGAATGATCATCTCTCATATGGGTTTACATGTACACCAAGTTTCATCGAAATCTGAGCTTGGTTGATTTCACATGGAATAACCCAATAAGTAATTGACAAATCACCAGTTTTGTTGTTCACAGGAACCAGGTACTTTAGTATGGGTTAAAGCAATATATAAACAAATTAATTATTTCGAAACTGATAAATCAGATATTCTTCCAAAACTACTTGCAATTTTTATATTTGCATCTCTATAAATATTTTGCTTATAAAATTCCGATTTTGTAGTCCTGCTTTAATTTCCAATATAAGTTTGGTTTATTAATACCAGTATTTAGCACTAATTTTCAGCATCTAGTTATATGGTATGTGGACTTACATTTTAAGAAGGAATAAAATAACCGTAATCCATTCAAATGGTCTCTCACCGGAAATCGAACCCCGGACCCCGTGCACCAAAGGAGCTCGCTAGCCGCTAGATAGCAGGTAGGATTAATTTCCACGATAGTACTTAATAATAAACACATTATTAATATTATCATCTGATACTGAATAATGTATTATATACTCACTCTATCACCTCTGAAAAAACTCCAGTCCTTAATTGGTTCCACAAAAACCTTTTTCCGGTGTGTTCCAGGCATATTTTGTTTTCGAAATTCTTCCGTCCATGGTCTATTCATAGTAAATCGAAATTTCTTTTTCTTTATCACTTTTGGTAAATATTGTGGGAATCCCCTTGGCGTACGCCATCCGACCTAATTTAAAGAAATATTATTTTAAAAAAATCATGATCATCAATAATATTGTATATGTCGTAAAATGCAGTAGCACAGTAGACAATATGCTTTTCTTGTAGTATTTGAAAAGTACAATGAGTACAAGTAAGAAGTACAAGTAAGAGGTAAGAATTTGTAACACATTATTAATATTATTGTTATGAACACTTTCGCTTGTTTGAGACACTTGCGTTATAACCAAAAGTATGCATAATCTTATTCCTCTGAAATTCTCTCTTCTTATTTTGGAATCCTACGAATGGAAGATGGCCATCCAACAGCATAGATTCCAACAGTACAGTAAACATTTTCTCAGAAGTTAAGTTATATGATCCTCATTTCGAACTGTCTGCTGTGTAGACAGGAAAAGAAATAACAGTCGTCTGAATTGCAATAAAGAAAGGAAGAAACCAAATATTCACACATTCTAATGAATACCTCAAAACCCCTTCTTAACGAACATTCACGTTCCACAGCCTGCACTCCTAGATAACGGAATTCCTTTGTGTTAAAGGAAAACATAAGATTTGTAAAAAGTGTTCTAAAGCTGTTCAAATGTGCAAACAGAGGTATGTTTTGCGTGTTTGTAGAAATAACATATTTCGTTGCTTGGTTGGGGTTTAGTATCACCGTTTTTAGCACCAAGGCTATATAAGACGTGGACGTGCATTTATTTAAGGTGATCGCCGAACCATAGCAATGCATTCAGATTTCAAAGTTATTCCACCGGGAATCCACCTCGAGACTCATATAGCAAAGGCGCGCATGCTACCCACTAAAGTAGCACGAACAGACATATTTCGTGTAACCCATATGAAAATATTAAGTAACGTAACATATAACTGTGTATGACAACTGACCCTCTAAAATGTGTAATTTCAACATAACTACCTATTAATGTATTATTATGGAAATGACTATGACTGGCTCCATTTTAGTATGGCTATATAAGACGTGGATCTACAGCTTAACGTGGAATCCGAACCACATGATCTCAAACCGGGTATCGAACCTGGGTTTCAGACATGACTATGAACAGCGTGAGAAAGCCACGTCTTAAATTCAAAAAGTGGAGAACGCTACTCACTGCAGACTAAATAAAACACACTTATGCACATAAGTATTCCCAGAAGAAATCTATGTAAATGAAGATGAAAATGCTGTACACATAATATGCAAATAAGGCTGTAGATTTCTAAGATTATTTTAAAGTATTAAGAAATCAACAAAGACAGTTCATTTTACTAATATTGAGTTTTAACACTTGCTGCCCATTCCTTAGTTGCAACATTCTGCTTTTTACCGAATTCGATCAGAAAATCTCAGGCTTACCTATTTTGCGGTGTATAATGTGTTACAGTGTATAATGTGTACCCAGTTTTGGGAACAAATTTTACGAAAAAAGAATTCCTGCTTTCTCTCTTGACACAAGTTTTTCTTCCTGTTGCCTCCACAATCTGATGATACTCACAGTGGACGGAGGTAGAAAGCGTTTCTCGGCAGTTCTATTACCATACCCTTTAGCATATCTAATGGATTTTAGGTTCAATCTCTATTTATACGAAAATCATTTTGTCATTTTTCTTTTCTTTCTTTTTTTTTCTTTTTTAATCTTTTATAAAATGTCATCTACCGTAAAGTGCATAAACATTATGCGCTGTTCACGGCGCCACTTATAATAACCACAGTGCTTAGTCTGCGGGTACCAATACTGTGATTCGTATTCGTTTCTTTACACATAACAAACATTACTTTCGCTACAATAATAAACTTAACAAAACCGATGCTACCGCTTGTAACCTGTATACGAGCCATGTTGTAATTGTTTCCAGGAATATAACTTTTAAATATACAATATGAGAATCAAAACCATTTATATAGATACGGAATTAGTACTATTCGTGTATAATACACATCCTTATTTTTTTCCTTTAAAATGTTGGCAGAAAGATGCACATTACCAGGGGGCTCAAAAAAATGTATACACTGCTTAATTGAGAAAAACTGAAACGAACTGATGGAAACGTCTCATTTTTGGTAAGTTTTAGTTTAATGTTTGATGTTCTGTTATTACACTGCATCCCGACAAGGTTTTATTTTCTTCTTTTTGTGAAGGTGCTGCGAGTGAACCAACATGGTTGCAAGACTAACATTTGACAAAAGGAAGCAGGTTTGAAACGATACATGAAATATGAAACCATCAGTGAGGTGCAACGATAATGGTGGAATGAATTTGGAACACAATCACTGACATGTTTATAACAATTGCTCGAATTAGTGATCAATCTGAATCCGACAGTTGTGTTACAAATGTGCATTAAAACCGTTCTGGATGACGTGTCGCAGCAATAAATAGTGCTAAATCCCGCGCTGTGTTTGGACAATTCACCTGCTCATCACAGAAGACGAGACAGTGTTCCCGTGAAACGAGTATGAGTCGTGCAAATGTTTGTCGCATTTTGAGGGATGCAAAATGGAAGGTCTACATTCCAAGAGGACGAAGACGATCCAGACCATAGATTAGAGTACTGCGAATGGTTTCATGACGGACAATGACAAACCATTTGCAGATGATTATATGGTTTGATGAGGCCACATTCAAACTCAATTGCACAGTACACCGACATAACTGTATCTATTGTGTTATATAACTGTATCTCTGTAAATAAGAAAATCTATGTGGACAAGCCGTGGATATACCGGGGGTGAATGTGTGGTGTCGATTATCTTATCGTAGTTTGATTAGGCCGTTTTTCTTTGGCCGGTGAGAAGTATTTGCAGATGCTAAAGACATCCATTCGCCTGCTATTAAAGACTCCTATGAGGACGAGAGGTTTAATCTCCAATAAGATGGTGCCCCACCCCACTAGTATCATCTTGTCAGGAAGTCTCTCAATGAAACTTCACCCGGAAATATGGATAGGTCGAATAGGATTTGTCGGGTATCCACCACGCTCGCTAGACCTCACTACTCTAGATTTTTACTTATGAAGGACTGTCAAGAACGTTGTTTATGGACAAAAAGCCTCGTACATTGCATCATCTACGAACAGCCATCGTTCTTTGCAGGTATCGAACTTGGTACGTTGCAGTCTGTTGTTCGTGCAGCAGTTCGGCGCATCACCAGCGTATTGATGCTAATGGCCAACACTTTGTGAACACGCAAATATCAGTTCTTCATCGCGCATTGCAATCTACTAACTGAACATTCAACTATAACACTACGAAAAATGAGACGTCGCCATGAATTCCATTTGAGAGCTATTCACAATTAAACAGTGTATAGTTAAGTAAACTAAGAAGAATCTGTACTCTCAAACTTTAAGTCCACCGTCCGTTATGGAGTAAAAACGTCATTCCCTTGTGTACTGTTTGTCACATACATAGAAGTTTTTTATTATTATTATTAAACCTATTTTAAATCAAGTGCTTCTGGTCTCTGCTACGTGAGCAGCTTTCTAACACTACCGCGGCAGAGTAGAATCTCCCTTATATACTCTTGTCTTAATAAAATCTTTTTCTCAAGATAATATTTTACCCGTTCTATTCGAACCCCATGTCTACTAAATCCTGTCGAAATCCACGACTCTTCCTGATCGTCCAATGATTTTACACTCCTAACTGAAGATTACGCCCTTATTTGCTACAAACTTTTACTCTAACTCCTGCATGGAATAGCAAGTTATCAAAGATTAAAAACTCAATAATAACCGAAAGCAGCAACAGGTGCAAAACAAACAAGTACAGGATAAAAAAGTTATATGGTTCAATATCTCTACACGCGCTTCTGTGAATATAGGTGATTAAGTCAGAAATAAATGAAAGAACAAATATTTTCCTGGGATGACTTGCACGAAGGATCCTCGAAATAAGACAAAAACGAAAACTAAAATGAAACATCTGACAGAGATAGCAATCTCAAGTTCGAGTTCATTCTCACCTCACGAGTCTGACCAAACACAATATGCAAGCAGAACCACAGCAGAAAGGAAATTCTGCGGTCCATATCCTTTCCTAAAAATCCCCAAAACCTTCAATCTATGATTAGTATCAACGCATGGGTATGGCCATTTCGCGAAGTGAGGTGAGGATGAAATTTGTGAAGTTGCTATCATCAGTGATCGATGTGTTAACAGTCATCTTTCTACACTGAAACCACAAATGTCGGTAGTTCCAATCACAAGCTTTTTTTTTCTTTCATTCAAAATATAATTTCTTATGAATAAATGTGGCTCCTATAAAAGAAATCAGTAAAAGTTGAGGGTATTTGATACAACACCAAACACCATGAAAAAATCACTGACCAATATGAGTAAACAAATGCATCATTTCGGAGTTATAACCCGCTAAAAATTGGTTGGAACAATAAAATTTGATTCATTTCTTTTACCTCTGATTCTTAGCCCCATAGTAAAACTAAATACCTTACTTACCCATTAATACAATGTGAACGTGCTAGGCTCCGATTCTCTGCAGGCAAATTTATGTTAATGCCATGCTTGGCTATCCAAGAGACGTGACCTAGCAAGTAAATGAAGTGGGTCCACATTATCATACTCAGTTTTAAATAACTTATGAATTCTGTTATAAGCCAGTTACGTGGGCTCGGTGCTTAAGAATTGATTTAAACTAGCTTCCAGTTTCATGCCGTTCTCCAAATTAATATTTCCTAAACGGATACACCTTGATAACCGTAATTTTGACTAATTACTTCTAAGATACGTTCATTTTAAGAATATTCTAGTATTCACTCTCCCTAAGTTAGAGTTCTAGTATTCAATATTTACAGTGAATGGTTAATGAAGGAAGCATTAATGGGAATTGGAGATTTTAAGACTGAAGGTCAGACGGGTATGAAGATGATACGGTTATTATAGCTAGAACCGAAGGACTACTGGAGATGATTGACAAAATAGTTGACACTGGGAAACTATATGGAATGGAAATCAACATCGAAAAATCGAAAATCATGAGAATATCCCGCGGAAATGCACCCTTACGAGTCAGAGTAGAACAAAGAGTACTTGAAGAGGTAGACCATTTTAGATATCTGGGAAGTATTATGACGAACGATGCGTGCTGCGCCAGAGAGATCAGGTCGAGAATTGCCATAGCCAAAGAAGCATTCAACAAAAGAAGGACACTCTTAACTAGCAACCTTAATATTGGACTAAGGAAGAAATTGGTCATGGGGCATTGGACTTTATAGTTCAGAGACTTGGATATTACAGAAGTATTTAGAGAGCTATGAAGTGTGGTGTTGGAGGAAGATGGAGAAGATAAAATGGACAGAAAGAATAACAAACTAAGGCGTTTTAATACGGACAGGAGAAGAGGACGCTTCTAGCACAATCCTTCGTAGAAAGGCCAATTGGATTGGACTGCGATTGGATTGGATTGGATTGGATTCGATTGCGAAGAAATTGTCTTCTTCAGACCGCCATAGAAGGAAAGATGGAAGGAAAGCGATGAGTAGGGAGAAGAAGAACACAACTGATTGATGACTTGAAAAGTAGAAGAAAATATTGGGAGTTAAAACAGGAAGCTGAAAATCGAGAAACATGGAAGAAACATTTCCAGGCCCAAGCCGAAAATTAAGAAGAAGGAAAGAAAAAAAACTTAATAGTCCCAGGACCTGCCAATAGACAGCATACTTAATAATAATAATAATAATAATAATAATAATAATAATAATAATAATAATAATAATAATAATAATAATAATAATAGCATTTTTATCGTGAAAGTTGGTAACCTTGTAATGAAATGACTAACCGTTAGTACATTTGCCGTTTAGCACCTGACGATGCAACTGTATTTTCTTCAATGTAAATTTCACTGTATCCATTACACCAATAAAACGAATTTGTGGAAGATCTGATTTTGATTTTTAAGTTAAGCGTCCCTTTCAGAATCGAGATTATGTGAGACTTGGACCTACAGCTTAACGTGGGATCCGAAGCTCATGAACTTCCACCGGGAATTGAACTCAAGTCTCCCAAGCTAAAGGCCCGTACACTAGCCGCTTAGCCAAGAGGGAGCCCGAAACTGTGGAAGAAGGAAGCAACAATATTCCTGATCCTAATGCGATATTTAAGCTAATAAGAAAAAACAACAACCAAATAATGGTATTTTCGGCTTGACCTAAATATTCTATTTGACTGCAGAAAACATTACAATCGCCTTCTTAATATGAAACGTATAAATGTAAGTGCTGTTATAAATCCAACTCTCAGCGTACCTGCTCCATTGTTCTTTCAATGTAAGATTCTGGAAGGTTAGAATACCTCTTCGTCATATCAGCAACACGCTGACACAACGATGTTAATAGCCTCATGATCTCGTGTTCTGAGCTTCTACTGCGTACTTTAATTCCTGAAAAATGAAAAGAAATTAAATTGTCAGGAAACATCGTTATCATAAAATGTTGCAAATCACGTTCCCTATTTTTTCAGATTTTCTAAAAATTTCTTCCTAATAAGCAATATGACTCAATGTATAAACTCACCTAAGGTGTGTTCGTATTTCAACTTTTGCATCTTATAACTTCGGCATTTTTTATTCCATCGTCTTCATCAGAATATTTAGAAAGGATAGCTTGAGATATATAAGGTATTAATGAACTGACAGTACTTACCTATAGACGACGAAAAAGTTTCAGCCTTGTTTGTACAGTAATCTTGAGTTTTCCAATTTCAATACAGCTCATAACTCCAAATTTACATTACTTAATTCATTTTTTATCAGTTGTTAGATTTTGATATGTTGAATAACTAAACTTGTAAAACTGTATGTAATCATTTTTTGTGATAAAAAAAAGCTACTCTGAAAACTATATACTATTATTGTCTGTTAACATTATTTCCCTTCCTTATTTAACTTACCCTGGTCTGGATTGAAAGTTGGATTTCTACATACTTATAAAATTCAAATTTGTTCCTTTCTGTACGCGAGAATGGCCTACGCGTACGCAACATAATTTTCGTAAGTGCATGTAATTTTAACAATTTAACTAAATTCATGCATTCAATCACTGATCTTTGGATACTGTACACAACATGATTCAAATAAGTTTCAAATTAATATAAGCACATACACAAATCCCATAAAGCAAAGAAACTCAAATACCAACACCATCTATAACTTCTAAAAATCTTATAAGTATTCATGTGACATTCCGCTGATAAAAATTTTGAAATATTTCTTTCAGTTTTTTACAGTTTGATTCGCAGTATTCAAAATGATCTGAAGCCACTGTATTTTGGAGAAAGGAAAAAAAAAATACAAAGCTTCAAATTCAATCAAGAAGTCATTAAAATTTTTCAATTCAAAAGCTTTCAGAATATTCAGAAATAATCCGAAATAAGAATTACTAAACGCGGAAAATTTTATATCGTCAATTTCCCCTTATATTTTGCGTAATTAGTTTGGGAATTGTACATTAAATATGTCCTATATATATATATATATATATATATATATATATAATTTCAATATCACGTCTTTGATCTTGAATATTTTATATTTATCTTCTACTTTAGAATGAAGGAATTAAACGATATTCTTAACACCATATGCTATAGGTGTAAATTTAATGAAGTTCGTTCAAGAGCAAAAATTTGACACTGGACCGAGAATCGAAACATGTGCGGCCTATTGTGTCTGTGTTCTACCACGAAGGTATAGAAAGCGCGCCCAGTCGATAGCCAGTCGGGAGACTTTGAATTTAGCACAAAGAAGTCGTCATAAAGTATGTGGTCCTTTGGAAGAAGAAAAAGTTAAACGTTGCCATACGTAGTACCTTCCTTTCCCTCGCCCCCTTTTCTCTCTCCCTCTCTTTCCCTCCAGTGTGTGTGTTCAAGCATTCAACTCGAGAGCGTATCTATCTCAAACTGTTTTCCTTTTAACAGAAAGAAGGAAAGAAAAAGGATCCTTGACAAAAATTTGGCAACAGTTTGGGTTCAGTTTATTGCCCGTCAGTCAGTTTTCAAGGGAGAGGAAAACCAAACAGGACAGTATGAAAAGAAACCGCACACGAGGGCGGCTTCCCTTTGTGAGCAAGTGGCTACCCATAGAGTAAGGCTACTATATACAGTCTACTCACTGACCAGCAACATACTTTTACTCTTGAGATCGATATTAAGCTACTAAGACCACATGCACTGTACCACAATTCCTGCTGTGCTAGGACAATGCAGAGTCTATATTAACCCTCCGATAGCAAAGCAGGAGATCTTAGCTCCCCCAGAGTATGTTTTTCCTTTATTTTTTTCCAACTTATGTGATGAAATGTTCTTGTTTCTATGTTTCACATTATATAAAAATCAGCTTTGGACACCATGTGCTCAGTTATGCTGTTACGGCTATCACGAAAGTGGCAAGTAATTGCTTTGCGGTTTGTAACGTCCCCCCCATCAAAAAATGAGAGAGTGGCGGTTTTTGGTACCTTCAAAACATTTATATTTAGTATTATGTTCTGAAAGAGGCTTTTATCTAATAATAATAATAATAATAATAATAATAATAATAATAATATCATCATCATCGGGAGGGAATAGGAACGAAACGAGATAGGAGCTTCCTGAACACAAGGAATATCTATAAAACCAATGCGTTTCATGTTATGTCTCACAAATGGGCCGGTGAAAACCATGGAAAGTGTTTGAAAGGCAATAAATAACCTGTAATGAGATAAACATGAATAAAAGACTCGTTTATGAGCACGACGCATATCTGACATATTTTGGTTTCATTTTTTAGATGCTACGGTCAGAGGCATCTCTTGAAAGGATTGAAACTGGTAGTAGTAGTAGTAATAATAATAATAATAATAATAATAATAATATATTATTATTATTATTATTATTATTATTATTATTATTATTAATCGTTACAACTAATAGAAAAATACTTAAAATGCGTACAGTTTCTAGCGATGAAAAATATACTAGATTCCCTTAGCTTGAGGCCATGAAATGTTAGTTTTAAGCTTTAAAATTTCGCTTAATATTCCACTGATTATTAACTAAATAATGTTTGTTGTATATTCTTTATTTGTATAAAATATTACACAAAGTACTGGTAATATATGTCTCTGAGAAACAAAACACACACACACTGAAAATCTGAGCGTTAATTTAAATAATAGCAATAAAAGCACTGAAAATATGTTCCATAAAAACGGGAAGAATGAACTCTCTCTCCTTTTTGATCCTCTTCCACTTCAAGCAATTAAGACGATTATACAATTAAGCAAAAACAAATTAAGCTGTAATATCGTTCTACTTACAGATTTCTGTAATTCCTGAGTTTTCTTTAAACTTCCAAGCTTTCGACTCTCCTCTGGAGTCTTGGTCATGGAGGTTAAAAACAGGAATTAAAAGAATACAAATATCAGGGAATAAAAATGGAAAGGACTTACTTAGGGAAGAACTGTATTGTACGGAAACACGTTGTCAAGTACGGTGAAGATGAACCAAACTAAAATATGGCGGAGTCAATTCGTGCGCCTTTCTTGTTAACTTTTCTTCTTCTTCTTTTTTTTTCTTAAGTGAATAAACAAATTTTCAAAAACCAGTCTCTCTACTTCAGTACTAGCTCCAAATAAAATTGAATCTTCTACCTTGTGTTGTTGCGTTCCTTTTACATGTTTCGATAAACCTGACACCGGATTTTCCGCATTTGAATCTTAATATGCTCCTTTACTCGGACTTTTAGGTTTCTTTTTGTTTTGCCTATATAACTCTCTCGGCAACTGCATTTTATTTCATAAAAATCCAGTTTTTCATTGGCATCCGTGTAATAACTCTTAAATTGGGTAATGTTCTCTTCCAAAGTTTTGGAAGGTTTTAAGGCTGTACGAAAACCGTATTGTGCATAGATTCTATTTAACGCAGTTGTCAATCTGAGAAAAACAGGCCCCTCTTTTCTCTCTCTCTCTCTCTTTTATATAGATTTCAGGTTCATTTCTATTTGTAAATCTGTCTTTAAGGAAGTAAGATGTATGGCACGCAAAAAGAAATTCTATCAAATGTTACCTTTAGTACCTGCTAAATACGCAAATTTATTGCTAAATGCGCAGATTTATAATGAATGTACGTGTATCAGCTATGAGCTAGTGGTGGACACTGGCGAAGAATTTATTGTTGTGCCTTCTTATATTAAGGTCTAAGTACGGAAGACTGCCGTCTTCTTTCTCAACGATGAATCTTGAATTACTGTGAATATTGTTCAATTCGTTTAATAGGTAATATACTTGTGAATGATCCTTGTGCAGGAAAAGAACATCGTCAACATACCTATAATATAGAACAGTACCAAACCAGTATCCGTTCTTTCAAAACTCTACTTTCAACCATATAAAGTACTAGATTCGCTAAAAATGGTGATAAGGGGTTTCCAGTTTCATTCTTAAAAAAATTGTGTAATCAGATTAAAAAGAATTTAAATTCCAATAAACCTGAAACCGACATAGAAGATAAAACATGAGTTGGTTTGTTTACTTTTCCCAGATTGACAACTGCGTTAAATAGAATCTATACACAATACGGTTTTCGTACAGTCTTAACACCCTTCAGAACTTTGGAAAAGAACATCACCCAATTTAAGAGTTATTACACGGATCCCAATGAAAAATTCGGCATTTACGAAATAAAATGCAGTTGCCAATAGAGTTAAACAAGTAAAATGAGAAGAAATCTAAAAGTCCGAGTGAAAGAGCATATTAGAGATTCAAAAGCGGAAAATCCGGTGTCAGGTTTAAAGAAACATTTAAAAGAAAAACAACACAAGATGAAAGATTCAAAAATTTCATTTGGAGCTAGAAATGAAGTAGAGAGACTGGTTTTTGAAAATGTATTTATTCACTTTAAAAAAAGAAGAAAGAAAGGAAAAGAGAAAGAAACTAAATTTAAAAAAGGGATGGTTGAATGGCGAATGGGAAGCGGCAATTACAAAATTTTCACAGCATTGGCATGTCAATGAAACCATAACATGATTGGCAACCTTCCAACAAGGAACAAGAAAGGCGCACAAATTGATTCCGACATATTTTAGTTTGCATCACCTGAAGATCACTGACGTACTTAATAACATGTTTCAGTACAACACAGGTCTTCTCTTGGTAAGTTTATTTCATTTTTTCCCTGGATGTTTTATTCCTTTTCTTCCTGTTTCAACCTCTGTGACCATGACTCCAGGGCAGAGTCGAAAGCTTGGAAATTTAGGAATTTAGCTTTGGGAATTTACTGAAAATTCAGGCATTAGAGAAATCTGTGAGTAGAATGATGGTTAGAATTCCTGAGTGTAGTTTTGCATTAACCCGTATTACACCGTGTCGCAGTTTTATTATTATTATTAAATGATAGAAGGATTAAATGTGTCCTCACATTTAACTGATTTCAACTCTAAGCTTCGGGAATTATTTGAAAACCTCAATAAACACATGCCAACAATCGGGTTCTAGAACGCAAATTACGCCCATTGAGAATCTTGGGCAGGACATAATTTTTCATTGGAAATGGTATAACCAAAGTGAAGAACACTAAACGGGGAAGTGAGAAGAACATTTGGAGGCAGAGCGACAAATTTGAGGGAGAAAAGATAAATTTTAGGCGGAAATGATAAGTCTCAGGGAAGTCCACAGTTATTTACCATCTGTGGAAGAATAGTAAATCCGCGCCAGTTGCGCTTATGTTCTTATGGAGGATGATCACCCCCTACTGAGGTGTACTGTATGTATTACGGCTGTGTGAAAATTAATACGCGTATGTGAAAGGATATGCGCCATTTTGCTAGAAAATTTCATGTTTTCACAAAGGATATCATGGAACATAGTTTTTAGTCGGAAAGGAGAAGAGTAATTCCTTCAACATAAGACAGCTAAATTCACCACTTAGTCTTAAACGATCTATTCCGCTAAAGATGGAACGTTCACCGGTGAAGGTGTAGTTTTGGAGCACCACAATTTGGAAGATTTACAAGTAAAATTTAATACTTGGCATGAAAAGACATGTTTATAAGGAACACATTTCTGCAGGCGACAAATTAAATACAAAGTAATACAGCTGTATTTTAGATTTACAAGTGTAGGGTTACTTGTGTAAAATCACTACACATGCTTTACAACCAGGCTTGGCTGGTTTAAACCAAGGTTTAAACCAGCTGGTTTTTTAAAAAAAACCAACTGGTTTAAACCAAAAAACAAAAAATGTTCGTAAAAGTGTAAATGTTTGTAAAATCTTGATGAACACACATTTGTGGGTTATCACGTTTCACTCCCGTATATTATTCGTATTATATTCAGACCTAAATTCCCCATTCATTACTCAAAAAGATTATACTACAAAAGCAACTTTTTTTTACAAGTTTATAAATGTTTAT
Organism: Thermobia domestica; assembly: GCF_964235325.1. NCBI lineage: Eukaryota > Metazoa > Arthropoda > Insecta > Zygentoma > Lepismatidae > Thermobia > Thermobia domestica. Next base: position 208,665,174 of record NC_137455.1, read on the forward strand.
TTTGTGATTTTTTTGTGGTTGTTATTATTGTTATGTAATTGCAATCGAAGAAAAATTCTAAATATTGTTTCGTTTCAATGTTTATTATTGATAAAATACATCGAAAATGCCATACCTTGTGTGTGTGTGGGGGGGGGGGGGGTAATACAGACCCCACGAGAGGCATTTAGTGAAATAAGTATCTTTGGTATCTATTTATGTATAAATGAGTCTGAGCCAAAGTGGACTCAAATAATTCGTATCTTTATTCCCTGTTCTTATTGATATGCAGATTAAGTCGGTGTATTTCTTTAATTTGGACCAATAAAAGTCGTTGTTAACTAACTTGAACTAGATTAGTTCTTCTGTACTCCGTCGTACTTTGAAATTGTTCATATGTAATTAATTCTGTGTAATGGTTTCACTTGTGCAACTGTTTATCTTTTTGTCCTTCTGAAATGACTCTTGACAGTTATATTAAGAAGCATGTAAAGATCAGTACAACATATTTTTTTTATCAGGATTCCTTCGTGAGTGAGTCGGCAGACGTATCGCATTTGTGGCCAATTAGTCCTGGTTCCGAGTTCAAATGGAGGACAATTTCTCTCGGATGTAACTCGAGAAGCGGTTTTTATTCCGCTTTAAGCTTATGTGACCCCTTCCAGCATAACCCGGTTGTTGCATAATAACATCAAGGCGAAACAAACTTATTTCTGTCCATATATGATATGAATATATAGAGCAAATCATTTAAACCATAAAAACCTGGTTTAAACCAAAAAAACCTGGTTTAAACCAAAAAAAACCGGTTTTTTTAATAAAAACCATGGTTTTTGCCAACCCTGTTTACAACGGATGAAGTGAGTGCATATGAAAAATGAATCTATTAGTTACTATTTTCCACCGGCGGTATATTTCTTCACAACGTTCAGATCCTGTATTTTATTTTTACAAGCGGCACTATAGTCCGCGTCATCGGAATTGGCGTGTGGCATCAGCCAATAAGCTCGCAGTGTGCTGTTAATAAACCTTCAGGGAGGAATCTAGTCATCCATAATTCATTTTGTTCGTATTTATGGAGAATTATGAATAATCAAAGTCCTCTCTGAAAGTTTAATTACAGCGCACTGCGAGTTTATTGGGTGATGCCACACGCCAATTCGGGTTACGCGGACTATAGTATAAAACCATGACAAGTGCTAGCCTGCTGAAAGTCGTATCATTATCAAAATCTACTTCTTTTCACTACCCTCGCTTAAGCGCATACTCACCAACTCTTCGGACGCATACCTGTACTATTTTGCGGGCCCACCAGTTTTGCCCTGCCTTAACTCGGTTAGATAGCATTCATTCTTTTCAGTGGTCACATGCACAGCTTGGCTTGTTCCTTGCCCTGTATTTTTCATGCCACACAACCTGAAGCCGTATTTATACGCAAATCGTAAAAGAATTGTAAATTGTCAACAATTACTTCTGGTAGCCTCATTGAATATTATCTATGGGTTCACTCGAGCAGACGGTTCTACCAAACAGAAAATTTATAGGTTAAGTACGATGTGAAATATTTTTCCTGAAGGAATGAGAGTGCGGGTAAGTAAATTCTGTCCGTGAACAGCGTTATGAAATGAATTTTGAATAATAGTGAGATTTGTCGAAGTTTGATAGAACTAACCTGAAATCGTAAAAAATCTGACAAAATTTCGTAACCAATAAAACAGTTTTTGAAGGTAAAAATTATTACCAGTATTTTAGAAGCTCTAAGTTAACCTGAAAATGTAAGAAATTTATCAAAATTAGACAGAACCAACGTGAAAGCTCTAACCTACCTTAAAAAGTAAGAAATCTTTAAAAATTGAGTAGAACCGTCTGCTTGAATAATGCCTTATCTATCGCAAGTGCGATATTTTCATGTGGCCCAGCGGAAACATTTTAGGGAACAATAAGAAGGAAATTAATGAAAAAATTATAATTTTTCAACGATAATTTGTAGTGGTGCGCCAAAAATAAACCAGTACTCTTTCAGCAATGATGGATATGGTCATAAGAAAGAAAATGCCTATTTTATGTCGAGAACAGAACCCAACCAATCCCCGAGGAGCTTCTAACCCGTTCCTACTACTACTACTTCTACTTAGATTGGGGAAGATAACAAATATCTGCCCTATGGGGATCGCGCATCAACCTGTACTAACGAGGTAGTCCTACATGTTAGCCTTGCATTACAATTGACAGCAATCAAACATTTTAATGTTTTTATGTTTATAAATGACAAAAGCGTTTAGTGACTACACAACATTACTTTTCTTGGCTATTGTTTGGCGTGGAAGACCCGGGTTCGATTCACGGCTGGAGCTCATGTGGTTATGATTCCACGTTAATGAGTAGGTCACGCCTCATATAGCCTCGCCGCTGAAAGGGGACGTTAAAATGGTAATAGTATACATGAGAACTCCCTGATGTGCGTTTCTTGTGTTCTATTACCATTTCTACATAAAATACCGTAAATTTTCTACGTAGTCCAATAGTAAGAAGTACCCATGTGCACAAAACATGTGATATGCGTTAAATTCCCCCCCCCCCTCCCACACACACGTAGTCTTAGATAAAGTACAAGGTATAAAGATAAAGTATAGATAAAGTATAAAGTACACATGCAGATATAAAGTACAGGTTCGTTCTTTTTTATTTTCATATCAGTCAATAAGTAAATAAAAGTCGCTTTGTTACCCGCTTTGTAAGTTCGTACATACTGAATGAATAATCCCTAAAAGTATAAGCGTCCTGCTCCTTCGGGAACTGATGCAGCTTCATGTATACTATGGCCCGATAGACAATCAAATCAATATTTTCTTTAGGAAAAAAATCTAGGTTTAATTTGGAGCCTTGCACTTACTACCAATTACACATTTTCATACAAATTTTCACATATTCTTAAACAATAAAAATTACATATTTTTTCACTTAAGAAAAAATGCATTAAGTTCTTTTTACCTTTTTCTTGAGTTCAAATTAAAACTTACTTCTAAAAAAACTGTAGTTTGCTTCACTTATTTGCCGTAATCTACTTCATCTTTTTCCATATAAAAAAATATATATGCTCACCAGTTAGATGACCGTTTGAGCAGTTCTGTTTTCAGAGTGTTCCGGTCATAGATCGGGTTAAGCTAGAGCACAGAGAGGATGTGTTTTCAAGTATGTCAATATAAAATAGCCAGTCTAGCAATTATTACCGAAAATAGTCTCAATCGTTTGTGTTGTATTGTGCCGTTCAAAACTTCGTTTCTGCCATCAATTGGAATAAATAAAAGAAATACGGTGACCATGCTGAATGGAAAGTCTATGAAAATCGCCACCAATCAAAATATTTCCAAACTAAATTCAAGAATTTCAAGTTACATTTAATTAGTTGTGTTGCGTTTGTGCTAGATTGTGTGCAAAGTTCTAGATTAATGGTCCCCCTTCCCTGGATGCGGGTTAGTGATATAGATGATCCAGAAGAGCCGAAAAACTGTATTATTAGAAGACCAGAAGAAAATAATACACTTTTTTGGATCTTCCGGGTCACCTATACCACTGACCCGCATCTCCCTAATGGGGCGTTTACACTTGGTCGATTTGCGTTCGATTTAGTTGAATTGACGTCACTTTCAACTTAATCGACCGTGTAAACAGGACTTCAACTTAGTCACTTGTTGATCGAAAGCGACTAATCGACTAGCAACTGAATTGAAAGACGTTCTATTTTCTGTGGTCGATTCTATTTTCTTCTGCTATAACACCACAAATTGTACCAATTACTTTTTGCTTGGACATCTTTAAAATTGCCTGTCGATTTTTTTATCGACCAGAGGAGAGCGAGTCGACAAGCAGCATTCAATTCCGGTTGAAACAATTGAACACATCCATCGATCTCATTCGGTCTAGTTACTTCGATTTAGTCGCAAATGCAGCGATTCGATTTAGCCGTGCGACTAAATCGACCAAGTGTAAACGCCCCATAACCCCCTACCCACACCGACAACAACAGAATTTTCTATAAAAGTATACCAGGACAATCTTCGATTATTTTTTAAAAAAACTAAAATATCACTATTTTACAAAATGTTAAAAACTTCTTCAAAGCATAGGGGGGCAAGCCCCTACCTCCCAACAACAATACGCATTTCTACACACGTATGGCGGAAAACCCTCTAACCAAAAAAAAATAACATATTATAATAATAAATAGTGTTCACAGCAACTAAAGAAACAACATCATCGCAAGCATGAGTAAGAAGGAGCATGTATCAGCTAAGCAAATACTTCAATTAATGAAAAATATAGGGGTTCCAGTAATCTAGAACCTTCCCCAGACTGTGCTATTGAGATTTTTCATCTCTGTTACCAATAATCATAATGCTAATCAAAAATTAGGCTACTGTGCTGGCTTGACGTCAAGTAAAAATCGCCATTAAGTAAAATATATCACCAAAGATTCAAAACTATTTTAAAACGATTGTGCTTGGGTGTGCCGTTCAAATTTTCATTTGTGTTACCAATTGTGATAAATAATAAACGAAATAAAGTGGCAATATCTACTGGGTTCATAGTCAAATGAAAATCGCCACCATTTAAAATAATTCACAACCAGTTTCAAATTATCCTTATTTAGTTGTGTCACGCTTTCTCAGGAATGTGTTATTGAGGTCTTGTATTTTTCTTGTTGGTAGCAATAAACAGTAATTAAAAAAAAAATGATATTGGCTTCACTTCAAGTGAAAGTTGACATTACTTAAAATATATTTCAAAATGTTAAAAACGATTTGGAAACCATTGTGCTATGCTTGTGGTGGATTGTGTCATTCAAAGTTTCGTTTATGTTATGTAACGGAATAAATAATAATGGATGTAAAGTGGTGACATTGACTTGACAGTGAAGTGAAAATTACCATTAGTCAAAATATATCCAAACTATTTTCAAATTAGGGTTTAACGATTGTTAATCGCTTGTATGCATACGTAAGTAATGTCTTCGCAATCATGTATCTACTATAACTTATGCATTTTACCTGAAGCTATCAAGGCTGAACTCAAAATAAATTTCGAAGGTATATGAATCGCTGATTTGAGAAACGTCATAAGTCATGCAAACTATATTTTACAAGAGATGCGAAAAACGTTACACACACAGTTATGTTTATTTAAAGTGACTGCGCTCATGTCTGCACATAATGGCCATGTGGACAGACTATCGCTGCCATTGAAACAGCTGTTATATCAAGAAATAAATGTAGGGATAAGAGATGGCGCTGTAAACCTGAAGTATTGGGGAGCATTTGCTCTCAATTTTTACTATTTACAATTTATTATGTTGACAATTTTACTGTTTAATATAATCTTAATACAATGTCTTTCAATTTTAATATATTCACGCGCCGCTTATCCGTCCTTATCACATTAACAGTGTGATAAACAAGTATATTTAAAACAGGCAAATTCGGCCATTTTGGCATGTGCAACTTTAGTACTTTAATACATATATTTAATTCAAACAATTTTTATTCAAAACAAATCTAGTGAAGCAGTCCACATGACTCTAAGGCTGGGACTATAAATCTCCCGTAAGGGAGAAGGTGAAAGTGAAATAAATGCACAAAAAGTATTCAATATATTTGGTTTAAGACATTTCTCAATCCAGCATAAGGATCAGGAAAATATTAGCATAGGCCAGGTTAGCTTAGGGTAGAATAGGTAAAGTTAGGTTCACATTTTCGACACATTATTGCTATGATCGTGTGTATAATACATGCCATGCAGATTAGTTACTATCCCGAAAACATAAGCGTTCAGCCGTCTTCAACAAGAACAAGATCAAAACAAGACATGATCACTTATAGTAATGTGTCCACCATGCCTTGAAGTTGAGAATACTAGTCGTTTCAACAATCTGCACAGTAAATATCTTTCCTAGTCCACAGATCAAACGAACAATCCCTAGTGGTAGGCCTACTTAAAGCCGATCGTGACGTAGAGTTTGTTTAATTATACCGAAATCCCTAATGCAAGACATGAAAGAATGGCCTCGAATGGGAAAATAATGAAGAATTTCGTGAAAACGTGTATTCGAAACTAGAGATAAACACATTCTAATGAGAGTCACTAGCGGATCCAGAAGGATCATTTGGAAGGGGGGGCGGTTCGCTTCCTGGAAGATGAATGTAGCCTCAAGGTGTCCAGAATACCCCATAAGCATTCCACCAGCGGGCCGCCGTAGGCCCATCGACGTGCGAATGGCGGGCCGCTGGCGGACGCCGCCGCCGGGCCACCAGCTCGATTACACTAATTACGCCTTCGTCCCGCCGACGGGGTATCCGCCATAATCCCGCTGCTCCCCCGTCTTTAGCCGGTACCCAGCCGCTGAAATTCCCCCATGTGCAAGACGTAATCGGATCTACCGCAAACCATGGCGGATTGCTCCCACAAATATCTCTTCATGCCGCCTTTAATCATCTACTCTTAAATTTTTGAAACGTATTGGCACTTAAGTGATGACACCTTTATACCAATACATGGTTAAAATACAAAGATTTAACACCACTTTTCTTTAAGAATTCCATTCCCATCCGGAGATGGGTGGGCTGTAGAAAGCAATACCTTCCAAGCATATCTGAACTACTATCTCGTAATTGTCAGTGAGAATTGTAATTTTGGAGTTGATTGTTTGCAATGAGAAAAGCTTTAGGCAGTATATTTGACATTTTGCCAAGTAACAAATAATGTAACATGTTCTGCTGTAGGCCTAACCGGTCACGAAAATTGTTTTGTAAGCCAACGAACTGTCTGACAATAGTTACATGAGTACAGTGCTGCCACCTGTTGCTCTTATATCCTAGGTCAGCAGGCGTTACCAAGTTCTCTTCTGTTCATATGAAAACCAAAATAAATGACGTTCACCACGCGAAGAGTGAAGAATTGTGGGTAATGCAAAGCCAATCCGTGCCCGCCACTGGACCGTAAGCAGGAACAACCGCCACGATCAGCGTATGATCCGAAGGCTACATCCATCGCAGTACCGCGTTCGCGGGTACCCTGGCAAAACCGTCATCGGTCCACCAGTGGTTGCAGTTACTCAACCGACTCGATGTCCCGCTCGAAATTCGCTTATATACCGCCATAGTAGCGATCGGCCCGACGATATGCGGCGGACAATTGCTTATGGGGTAGGTGCATTTCGCCACCCCCCCCCCCACCTTGGAATTTCGAAACAAAACCTATGCCAATCGTTTGTGCTACGTTTGTGCCGGAATGTACCGAAAAATTTTCGTTTGTACCACTTCCGGTACGAAGATATAATAGTTTTAAAGTGGGGGGCTGGGGGAACGGCAGCCCCTCCCACCTTGGAATTTCGAAACAAAACCTATGCCAATCGTTTGTGCTACCTTCGTGCCGGAATGTACCGCAAAAATTTTCGTTTGTACCACATCCGTTACGAAGTTATAAGAGTTTTAAAGTGGGGTTCCTGCGGAAACGGCAGCCACCCCACCTTGGAATTTCGAAACAAAACCTATTCCAACCGTTTGTGCTACGTTTGTGCCGGAATGTACCGCAAAAATTTTCGTTTGTACCACTTCCGGCACGAAGTTATAAGAGTTTTAAAGTGGGGGCTCTGGAGAAACAGCAGCCTCCAACCTTGGAAATTCGAAACAAAACCTATGCCAATTATTTGTGCTACGTTTGTGCCGGAATGTACCGGAAAAATTTTCGTTTGTATCACTTTCGGTACGAAGTTATAAGAGTTTTAAAGAGGGGTTCCTGCGGTAACGGCAGCCACCCCACCTTGGAATTTCGAAACAAAACCTATTCCAATCGTTTGTGCCGGAATGTACAGCAAAAATTTTCGTTTGTACCACTTCCGGCACGAAGTTTAAAAGTGGGGGGCCTGGAGAAACGGCAGCCTCCAACCTTGGAAATTCGAAACAAAACCTATGCCAATTGTTTGTGCTACGTTTGTGCCGGAATGTATCGCAAAAATTTTCGATTGTACCACCTTCGGTACAAGGATAAAAGAGTTTAAAAAGGGAGGGCTGTGGAAACGGCAGCATCCCCACCTTGAAATATCGAAACAAAACCTATGCAAATCGTTTGTGCCGAATTTGTATAGCAAAAATTTTCGTTTGTACCACTTCCGGTACAAAGTTATATGAGTTTTCAAGAGGGGCTGTGGAAACGGCAGCCCCGCACCTACGAATTTCGAAATGAAACCTATGCCAACCGTTTGCACTACTTTTGAACAGGAACGTACCGCAAAACTTTTTTGTACCACTTCCGGTACAAAGATACGAGAGTTTCAAACCAGGGGGCTGCCGTTTTCACAGCCCCCTCGAAATTTCGAAACAAAACCTATGCCAATCGTTTGCACAACGTTTGTATCGGAATGTATCACATTTTTGTTTGTATCACTTCCAGTACAAAAGTATGACAGTTTTAACGAGGGGGCTGCCGTTTCCAGAACCTCTACCTTGGAATTTCGAGATAAGACTATGTCAATCGTTTCTGGTACGTTTTTACTGGAATGTAGCGCAAAAAAATTTCGTTTGTACCAGCTCCGTTACAAAAGTATAAGAGTTTAAAAGTCTGGGCTGTAGAAACGGAAACTCCCCCTTTCAATTTCCAAAATTGTAGATTTTCCCAATCGATTGTACTACGTTAATAACGGAATGTACTGCAAATCTCTTGCTTGTACCACTTCTGTTAAAAAGACATAGAAGTTTTTACTAGGGTGCTGCCGTTTCCACAACCCGCCATCTTGGAATTTTGAAACAAAACCTATGACAATCGTTTGTACTACGTTATTTCTGGAATGTACCGTAAAAATCTTCGTTTGTACCACTTCCGGTACAAAGATATAAAAGTTTTAAAGTAGGAAGCTGCCGTTTCCACAGCCCCCCCCCCATTTAGTTTCCAAACAAAACTTATGTCAATCCCATTTACCATGTTAGTACCGGAACGTACAGCAAAAAAATTCGCTTGTGTCCCTTCCGGTACAAAGATAAGGGAGTTTTAATCTATGGGGCTGCCGATTTCACAGGCTCTAACCATTGAATTTCCAAATAAAACATATGCTATAACTAGAAGGATACAGTCTCCACAGCTCCATACTTTAAAACTTCTATACCTTTTTAACGGAAGCGGTACAAACGAAAATTTTTCCTGCACATTCAGGCACAAACGTTGCTCAAACGATTGGCATAGGTTTTGTTTCGAATTTCTAAAGCTATTGGCTGCCGTTTCCCCAGCCCCCACTTTAAAACTCCTACAACTTCGTACCGGAAGTGGTACAAACAAAAATTTTCGCTGTACATTCCGGCACAAACGATTGGAATAGGTTTTGTTTCGAAATTCCAAGGTGGGAGGCTGCCGTTTCCCGCAGCCACTCCACTTTAAAACTCTCATAACTTTGTACCGGAAGTGGTACAAACGAAAATTTTTGCGGTACATTCCCGCACAAACGATTGGCATAGGTTTTGTTTCGAAATTCCAAGGTTGGAGGCTGCCGTTTCCCCAGCCCCCACTTTAAAACTCTTATAACTTCGTACCGGAAGTGGTACAAACGAATTTTTTTATTGTACATTTTGGCACAAACGATTAGAATAGGGTTTGTTTCGAAATTCCAAGGTTGGAGGCTGCCGTTACCCCAGACCCTATTTGGAACTCTTATAACTATGCACCGGAAGTGGTACAAACGAAAATTTTTGTGGTACATTCCGGCACAAACGTAGCTCAAACGATTGGCATAGGTTTGTTTCGAAATTCCAAGGTGGGCGGCTGCCGTTTCCCCAGCCCCCCACTTACAAACTCTTATAACTACGTACCGAAAGTGGTACAAACGAAAATTTTTGCGGTATATTCCAGCACAAACGTAGCACAAACGATTGGCATAGGTTTTGTTTCGAAACTCCCAGGTTGTTGGCTGCCGTTTCCCTAGCCCCCACTTTAAAACTCCTACAACTTCGTACCGCAAGTGGCACAAACGAATATTTTTGCGGTACATTCCGGCACAAACGATTGGAATAGGTTTTGTCTCGAAATTCCAAGGTTGGAGGCTGCCGTTTCCCCAGGCCCCCCACTTTAAAACTTCTATAACTTCATACCGAAAGTGGTACAAACGGAAATTTTTGCGGTTCATTCCGGCACAAACGATTGGCATAGGTTTTGTTTCGAAATTCCAAGGCGGGGGGGCTGGCAAAATGCACCTGTCCAGATTTTTTTTTTTTTTTTTTTTTTTTGCAAGAATCGGACGCATATGAATGCGGGACTGGAGGGGGTGTAGCTAAACCTGATTCCAGTTTGGGACCCGAATTTGTTTGTATATATATATATATATATATATATATATATATATATATATATATATATATATATATATATATATATATATGAAAGTATATTCTTTTTGTAGATTTAAATTAAATACGCACTTTCATTTCGGTGACATGGCGGTGTCAAGATTTACTATTCACCGCACTATGTCAGATACGCTTTCGTACACAGTACCTGCACAAAAGAAAGTACTGTATTGACGATCGGATTCATTTTTACGAAAGAGTGTACAATTTTCTCTAATCATTTATATTTTGAATAGCATTTGCGGGACAGCAGTTGAAAAAAAAAAAAACCACACACTCGGTTTGCGCAAAAATTGATAACAAAAGTATACATGCATAAAGAATAATATAAAATGTCAACAAATAACAAAATACATTACAATATTTCTAGGTACATTTCTTGGTAGTTTAAAATATACAATAATTAATTATAAAGTGATGTTTAATAGTAAATGGCACACAGTGTTCCAAATAGGCCAAAATATAGGGAAGCAATCTTTACATATTGCTTTCGTTTCTGTTTATATGAGATATAATTCAGTAAATTGAAAACTGAAAAGAAAGAAATATAATATTCAAACTGAACTCAATGGACGTTTAGTGGCTCCGTGATTATTCCCCGTGGTAGTGATTGCCCGAACATGAATTTCGTGGCTTTCCCCCGAAATAAGAATATTATGGTTTTTGCCTTAAAAGAACTGGCCTGCGCATTCAAGGGCACATATAGGTATAGGAGAATGAAATGGATACACTTTCTAATACATATACTAATCATCACTGTATTTAAACCTTCTACTGCACTATTTTTAACTGGAACCCAGGGCGATGGTTTGAAGTTAAACTACAGCAGTAACATATAAAGAAATGAATTGTGAATATAAATCCTACCTAGGTATATAAATATAATAAATTGCAGTACTCCTTACCCATATAAATCACTACGAAGGTAAATGCACAATTTATTCAATAATATACTGTAAATAACGTAATAACAAAAATATCAATACTAAACTTTCTCTTTTGTCGGATCTAACACGAAATGTGTATAAATTTTACATGGATTAAAATTATATAGAATCACAACATAGATCTAAGCCTTTATAATGTATAACTAGTAAAAGGGGAAAAAATAAAGATTAGCAAAGCCTACACTAAAATGAACGGAAGATGATCAGAAATGTAAAGGAGGAGTTGTTAGTTTATTAAACATCTTCGGTCCTATAACTAAATAACTATTTTTGATTTTCGATAACCTAGTGAAGGGTGTATCAATTTTCTTACACAATCTAGTATTATATGTATGTACTTCATCCCTGAGTGTCATATTTGCCAGGTTTTGCTTTTTGTAAAGTAGCACTTGATAAATATATACATTAACTATTGTCATTACCTTAAGCCTGATAAATAATGGTTTACAATGTTCTTTATCATGTGTTACAACAATAATCCTGATGGCTTTCTTTTGCAAAACTAGAACATCATGTGCTTTGCTACTGTTACCCCAAAGCAAAATCCCATATCCAATTATGCTGTGAAAAAATGCAAAATATTAATTCCTCAGATACTCATAGAGAACTGTAACTTTCAGTTTTCTTAACAGAAAGAGCACTCGGGAGAGCTTTGTACAGCGGTGGACACTTCTAAATGGTACACCTTAGCCGTAAATCTCCATATGGCTGTACCATTTAGAAGTGTCCACCGCTGTACATACATATTTGACATGTTGTTCCCAGGTTAGTTGGCTGTCTATACGTATACCAAGAAATTTAACCTCAGATACATCATAGTTTCCTCTATCATTGAAGTGATTGAGACTAAAGGCTACTTTTTTTTTTTTTTTTTTTTTTTGTTTTATCTTGATTTAGCACAAAATCATTTCTTTTAAACCAGGTCGCTGCCTCTCTTAATGCAGCTTGAGCTTCTACACTTTTTCAGCGGGCGAGTGGTTATTTGCATCCCTGATATAATAATAGATCACATCATTCTTTATTCCAAACACTAAAAACCACGGAGCTGGCGTTCCCTAACATTTCACACTTCCTATTGACGCATTCTGTCGGAAGCATGTCTAGGAATTATGCCCTGCAGACATCCCTTACGCACATACTGCACAATACTGAAATATACAGGGTGCGGCACGTAAAACCGGCCCGTAAAGTGGACACATGAAATGTAATGTATTGAATATGATTAACTACAACACATAAATGAAATGTAATGTATTGAATATGACTACTCACCTTCACAGCAGGTGCTGAAAGTGTCCTCTGCCCACTTCAACACACATGTGAGCACGATTGAGGAGATTCATATATACCCTTGTCAGTTCTTGTGTTGTAATGCTATTGGTGACATCCTGGATCCTGGTCTTGAGTTCTTCAATTGTGTGTGAATTTGTTTCGTATACTCTTCCCTTTAACAGTCCCCATAAGTAAAAGTCACACGTGGACAAGTCTGGTGACCGAGGAGGCCACAAGTCTTTGCTGATTGTCCTCTCTGGTGTAAACATCTCATGCACAAGGGACAATGATGCAGCTGATGTGTGGCATGTTGCACCGTCCTGTTGAAAGTAACATAACTGACGCTCCTCTTCGGTCAAGTGTGTATAAAACTCTTCCAGGATTCCCATATACATGTCACTGTTCACTGTCGTCTCAAAGAACATAGGCCCAATAACGCGTGTGGCGGAAATGGCACACCAAACACCAATCTTCTCATCATGCAAGGGTACCTGGTGGATTGCGTGTGGATTTTCTGTCGACCAATACCGGTTGTTTTGGGAATTTACGTACCCAGACAGGTGGAACCACGCCTCGTCACTCATGATGAGCATTAGCCCTTTGGGGATCCCATGGTACAATTTGTACCATACGGGGTGTTTCATGGTACATTGCGTTATAACTCTCGTATTTGAGCTTTTTCGTCCGTTTTTTTTTTTTTTTTTGTTGTTGTTTTTAATTTCAGAGGCATTGCAGAAGACATTACGGATGGTTTCACACCTTCCTGTGTCGAGACATAGGAGGTGATGACGTCATAAGTCTAAAATTTATATTCTCGTGTAATACTTTTTTTTGGGGGGGGTTATGTAAAGTATTTTTGGCGGGCTTATTTTTGCACGTAGAAGATTGAAATTTTGCACAAACATGCAGTCCACCGAGTAGTACTTACCAGATTTTTTTTCAGATTTCTGCGTTAAAGCAGGGGGATCCAGAGGGTCAAAAAGTTGAAAAAAGGAATATTTTTACCCAAAAATCCCGCTTTTCCTCATTTTCCCGCCTTAGATACATGATGGAGACAAGTGAATGGTACCGCCTGAAAGGCAGTTCTATTCTGAAGAGAATGATGTGTGACACATGGTCCTAGGGTAATTAGGGAAGTGTCAGGGAATTTTTATTAAAATATACTTCTGTATAGGGGAATTTTGGACATTTTCGGTACTATTTTTGTGCTGGCTTATTTTTGCACGTAGAAGATTGAAATTGTGCACAAACATTCAGTCCACCGAGTAGTATTTACCAGATTTTCTTTTCAGATTTCTGCGTTAAAACAGGGGGGTACAGAGGGTCAAAAAGTTGAAAAAAGGGATATTTTTACCCAAAAATCCCGCTTTTCCTCATTTTCCCGCCTTAGATACATGATGGAGACAAGTGAATGGTACCGCCTGAAAGGCAGTTCTATTCTGAAGAGAATGATGTGCGACACATGGCCCTAGGGTAATTAGGGAAGTGTCAGGGAATTTTTATTAAAATATACTTCTGTATAGGGGAATTTTGGACATTTTCGGTACTATTTTTGTGCTGGCTTATTTTTGCACCTGGAAAATTGGAATTGTGCATAAACATTCAGCCCACCGAGTAGTATTTACCAGATTTTTTGTCAGATCTCTGCGTTAAAGCAGGGGGGTGGCTAAAATTTGGAAAAAGGGATATTTAGACCCCAAAAATCCCGTTTTTCCTCATTTTCCCGCCTTAGATACATGATGGAGACACGTGAGTCATACCGCCTGAAAGGCAGTTCTATTCTGAAGAAAATGATGGGCGACACATGGCCCTAGGGTAATTAGGGAAGTGTCAGGGAATTTTTATTAAAATATACTTCTATATAGGGGAATTTTGGACATTTTCGGTACTATTTTTGTGCTGGCTTATTTTTGCACGTAGAAGATTGATATTGTGCACAAACATTCAGTCCACAGTTAGTATTTACCAGATTTTCTTTTCAGATTTCTGCGTTAAAACAGGGGGTACAGAGGGTCAAAAAGTTGAAAAAAGGGATATTTTTACCCAAAAATCCCGTTTTTCCTCATTTTCCCGCCTTAGATACATGATGCAGACAAGTGAATGGTACCGCCTGAAAGGCAGTTCTATTCTGAAGAGAATGATGTGCGACACATGGCCCTAGGGTAATTAGGGAAGTGTCAGGGAATTTTTATTAAAATATACTTCTGTATAGGGGAATTTTGGACATTTTCGGTACTATTTTTGTGCTGGCTTATTTTTGCACCTGGAAAATTGGAATTGTGCATAAACATTCAGCCCACCGAGTAGTATTTATCAGATTTTTTGTCAGATCTCTGCGTTAAAGCAGGGGGGGGGGGTAAAATTTGGAAAAAGGGATATTTAGATCCCATTTTTCCTCATTTTCCCGCCTTAGATACATGATGGAGACACGTGAGTCATACCGCCTGAAAGGCAGTTCTATTCTGAAGAAAATGATGGGCGAAACATGACCCTAGGGTAATTAGGGATGCCTCAGGAAATTTTTTACCTGAGATCATGGTGTTTTACGGTAATTTGGGGCATGGTGGGAATTCCTGATAAAATTTCTCCCGCCCTTGGTATTCAAGATAGAAACTTGAAATTTGGCACACACATTCAGTATACCAAGTACTATTTATCAGATATTTTTTAGATGGCTACGTTCACACAGGGTAGCTCCAGGGGGGGCCAAAGTGCGAGGAAAAAATTTTCCCTCCGAAATTTTCCCTTTGACATCATTTTCCCCGCTCCTGGTATACGGTATGAGCATGCAAGTGGTACCATTTGAAAGCCAGCTCCATTCTGAAGAGAATGAGGTATAAACCATGATTCTAGGATAAATAGTGACGATGCCCTAGCTGCTTGACTGAAAGTCTAAAAATAAGCCCCAAAACCCCGGATCTCTTAAGGGTTAGTGGATCCAAGAAACCACTGGCAACATTGCTCAACAGCCATGAACAGAAATGCACCCTCTTCTGCAGGTCAGGCTCCTTCAGTTCTTGCACAACACTTATCCGGTACGGTTTTAACTTCAGTCCCCTTAAAACACGTCTGCAACTTCTCTCACTCGCATGAACCTGTTGACTCAATCTCCTGGTTGACTTTCGAGGACTTCTTGTCATTATCTCCTCCACCTGCATCTTTAATTCAGATGTGCAGACAGATGGTCGTCTGTTCCTGGGAGCATTTTGAACCGATCCTGTACGCCGCCATTTTTCAATAAATTCCTGAATGGTGCTTTTTGCTGGCACAGAACGTCCTGGAAATTTCTCCCGAAACAAATTCTTTGTTTTCACAAAAGATCCAGTGAGAATGAACCCTTCAACAATGGCAACACGCTCGGGTATCGAATACGGCATTATTACACACTGACACTCACCCGGCTTAACACAACAAGGCCTTTTTCTCAACTGGTTTCGACAAGTTTCACTGGCTGCGGCTGCACGTGACTGCTGCAGGTCACGTAAGTCGACCCGACCTCGACACGCCATCTCTTGGTAGGAAGGTAGATTATTTAAGTGTTGCCAAAAACACAATATACCAGAATATTACGGCGGGCCGGTTTTACGTGCCGCACCCTGTATTACTTCCTTTCCACTAATACGGACCATGATTCCACGAGTCCTCGTATTCGAAGTAACGTGTGTTCGATTATAGCTCTTCAACATTTTTGGACACCTCTAACTGTAAAAATAAGCACTTTTACCTGTAGGATCATATATACATTTTGTATTATCTTGTAATTTTTGTATTACTAGTATACATATTAATATGATAATAATAAATAAACATTGGGTTAATTTTTCAATTGCTCCATTGCAATTTACAATTAAACGTTTCAATTGCACCTTTACGATTGACAATTACCAATAAGTAGTAACCAATTAACACTTAGCAATTGACTTAAATTTAATTGCAAATTTTATGAATTGAATTCAATCGCAATTAATATTAATTGGAAAGGCCAAATTAAAAGCAACTGCAATTAATTTTTAGAGCAATAAGTTTAAATTGATTCATTAATTGCAAATGATTAATTAATTGCAATTGATTTTAATTGGTTAATGTCTAACACTGGCACATAACTATCTTCAATTAAAATACAAGACCTGACCATGAATCACACATGATTCAAAGATTATAAATAGATTCAATAGATGTTGAATGGGTTTCAATCAACGAGTCTAATTATTTTATGGAAAATCAAAAGGTCCTATTTTCTATACCCGTGTAATTATATCTAAACATGACTATATCAGAAATTATTGGGCCCATTTTGTTTAAGCGTTTATTGATGCCTTTAAGAACTGCTTAAAAGTGGTTTAACCTAGAACATTTTCAATGCAGATTGTTATGTTGAACACATTTTATTCAAATTTATTAGCAATTTTCTCTCTAACATCGAAACTGAAATTCATGAAACTTCAACAGATGTTCGAATGATTAAAAAAAGAAAATTTTGCAAAAAATATTTGAATATAAAAATGAAATAATGACAGGCTACAGAACGAAAAGCATGTTTTAAGCATAACAGTAAAAATAAAAAAGAAATTTGAAAAACAAAAATGTAATGTGGCCGAATGTACTGCTGATGCCTTGTGTAGAATTCAGGGGTAAAAGTGAATCTGAAAAGGTAGGGGGACGCTTGACGTCACGCTGTATCCAGCCTATTTTGCCCATTTTTAGGAAGTGGGGCGACGCTATAGATACTTTTTGGAAGTGAGAGAACGACGTCCACCCGCGTTCACCCTCACTTTTACCCTGCGCCAAGCAGCTTTTTTTTTGTATTAACTTTTTAAAAACTTTTGAACAGTTGTATTCATTAAAACAAGGAAAAGAAATAAATGAATTGTGCAATCAATTACATAAAATGTCCAGGGTTATTTGCATATTTTCAGATGTGACATTCGACTACCTTTGCAAGAAATTGAAATGGATATTACTAATTGAGCAATGTGATAACTTAGCATGACTAAGTGAACATAAGCTTCCAGAAATGAAGACAATAAATAAAGAATTGAATTCACTACTTTTATAAAATAAACTGTAACGAAATGGAATAGGTTCGTAACACAAAGGCTGTATTAGAGTTTTAGGAAACCAAACTCCTTTAAAATTGTGACAACAAGGCCTGATAAATATAAATAAATCTGGTACTATTTAATTTAAGTCCTACTCGTTTAAAGTCCTCTCCACCCCCCCAGTGGATCCAACAGTGTAGAGAGTAATTTGCCTATACTATTTCAAAAGTAAAGCAATATGGTGAAATTGCATACCGGTACTGAAGATTCTGTTGTCTTGATCTTCTAAAATTAATTTGTATTTCTAAACGCCTGCTGGATGCATTTTCCGTTTATGTAGACCAGTATGACTCATTGCGAGTTGTGAACGCGCTTCGTGTCTGCACATGACAATCACTACTGCATTAGTACTGAAGTTGCTGAAAACATATTGCTAGCAGATTTCAGTGCTATTAAGACTACATGCACTTTTACGAGATGCCGTCGAGTTGAAATATATTCTTAACTATTATTCGCTCTGAAAGACACCCTAATACATTATTCAGCGTTGTTTTCCTGGCGTATGCTTAAGGCTCCCACTGGATAACCTATGAAAGTCTACAGTATAATTCATATTTAGATGCTTACTTTTTGTTGAAACGTTACAATTAATTAAAAAATAGGCAAAAACTCACCAAAAGTGAGGGACAGAGAGTAGATTATTCCTATAGTTAAGTATCAAAAAATACATATTCTGCTCCACTAGTACACTACAAACACCTACTTCTTTAAACAATTTTCTAGGCCCCAGTTCAGAAGAGTGAAGTTTTTGTTAACTTGTTTACTTTCTCTGAATAGGATCTGGTAATTTCATCTTTTTACACAATAATAAGTTTCTTGGGAATTTCACAGTATGATACCAGCTTTGTATTAAAGAAAAGTTGTCCTTGGCAACCTAACATTCCAAATAATCGCAACATATCGCATATTCCGCTTGCTTGCTGCTTATCGTTCACTTTCTCCTTACCATTCGATGCATTCTAATTTTGTTTTCTTTCTTACTTTATTTGCTTTATTTTTCCTCTAGTATAAAAAGCACGATGACTCCACTGGTAAACTGCTCTTTTCCGGCGCGAGAATGTCTCTTGTTCGATCACGGTTATATGAGATGCATACATTCTGCTTGGTTCTATAAGTTTTGCTTATCTTTCATGCATAAGAGTTACTCTTTCAAATGACAAGACTAGCTTCGATTGGGACAATACGCCCTGCTACATAAAATCAATAGTGTCTGAGGGTTTCTCTGTTGCACTATGCAGATAAACTGCTATAAATTCTTCTTAGTACCACTACGATGTCTTGATTCAACGGTAATCCTTGTACGAAGAGCGACGGACGTCTCTTCTCGCACTGTTAGGGATTACGCATTATTCTCTATAGTTGGAAATGCAGGTGCTATCGTCATTGAAAGCATGGAAAAACTTTAAGCACACTTCACAAAAAGCACATATTTTCTAATTTTGTTCTTCCTTTACGAAGTAACCTAATAAAGCAACTTGGAAATGAAAACGATAGAAAGCAATACTAAGTTCAGCATCCTTCTGCTATGTCATACGTGAATAAGAGGACGGATAATAAATGAAAGTTAATTCTGAAGAAGTGGAGGAAAAGAGAGAACCCCAGGAAAATACATATACACAACGTTACTGCTGTTCGACAAATCGTTCAAGAAAACTCACATGAGCTAGAATTGAATGAGGGATACTTTGTACCAGACCTTAATAGTCTTGAGCCATACATTACAAGTAAAACAAATACTCTACATTGAAAACATTGTACTACTGTATTACAGCTTTGAATGTTCCTTTATTACGTATTATTATTAATAATATCATTTCTTGATAATTAGCTATATTTTCTATACATATTTTCAAACCAGTGTTTTCGACATTTCAGATTTGTCGGGAGAGAGAAGAATATTGTCCACCAACATGAGTTTCATGATTTTTTTTATTAGTATACAATTTATTGCGTTTCTTAAACTCATGTTCCTGCAATCCCCCAAATGACGCCCATGTTTCAAACCATTTTGACATCCTGGGGCGTACAGCGAGTTTTGCACGATCTTTATTATAGATTAGGTATGTGTCACGTAGTACGTGGATTGCACATTGAACATTTATAATCAGAAAGATATATTTCAATGTTCAATCTCTGTGAGTAATATTTGTTTATTTATATCTCAATAAAATGGATCATTAACATTAGTTTGCCTTGCCCGGCATATGTACAATGTATGATCCTTCTGAGATATTTTAAAATCTACACCCGTTCAATTAAAGGAGTCAAATAAAAACGTGTTTCATGATTAGCTGATAAAAATACAACGAAATAATCTAAATTTGTTGGGTATGCATCCCTTCCAATCTCTCCCTTCCCCCCGTAACCGTTCAAAAAATGATTAAATGAAATGAGCAAAGTGTCTAACACTTACCGTGTTTCTTATATTTTGCAGAAATTGAAAAACATATCGTGTTTCTAGCAACGGGAATATCAAAGAGTACGGTACGGATAGGACGAAAGCTGGATTTAGATTTGGTGGAGCCCTAAGCTACTGAAGACAATGGGGCTCTTTATGGATTCCAGATTAACATAGAACCTTATATACAGAAATGAAGAAACCAGTGATATTTTAGGAAGCAGGCTAGCAGAAGGGACCCCATTACTTATATCATAGGGGCTTACACACACGAAGCACTGTTGGTATATGATGATTTTGCTTTATTTATTGTTTTTCTTATATTTTGGAAATGTGCATTCAATTTTTTCCTTTAATTTTCGCCCCTCCCCCCAAGAGCGTTGGGCTCTAAGCTATAGCTTGTTTAGCTTATACGTAAATCTGGCACTGGATAAGGCATATTAATTAAAGCGTCTTCTTGTGATGTTAGAAGTTCGTTCAATTTTAACCTATCAGGTTATTTGAGCCAATTGGTTGGATTTTAAATTAATAAAACATTTCTCCTTGAAGCTATGAGATTTAAATACTTTAGCACTCACATAATCCTTGAAACAGGAAATTTACATTAGTATAAGCCAATGCATTAATTTCTTTCCTCATACGTATTTTCTGTTCACTTTTCTAAAAGTAGATATTTGAAAACAAATGTAAAATATATATATATATATATATATATATATATATATATATATATATATATATATTAAATACGGTATTCAAAAAACAATGGAAGGCAACCTCACAACAAATAAGCACGTAGTATTGTCCTTTACGTAACAATTCTTTTTCGTAACTGCTGTTCCTATCGTTACAAATTAAACAATCAAATAGACAAGTATTTTCATTTTGGTACGCGTTTATTACCTATAAAAGGCTTCATTACGTACAAACATCACTCGCTAGCTATATGCCGGCGAAAGCAGACCAACGGTCCCGTAGTTCCATATATATATAAAAAATAGTGTGGTACCCTTAGTGTTTCGTCGCAGAGCGGAGTCATACTACGGATACTCCAATATTTTTAAGTTGCATATCGTTCTCCCCGGATTGGGCTGAAGAACTATGCAGAATTCCAATTTGGCATCTAGTCTTCGGACTGAAATTTTAGTGGGAACTACGGAGTAATCAGCTGGCTGCCGGCACACATCATCTGCAGTGTGACAACCCTGGATAAGACAACTCTACAAAAGACTTCACAGATTATGATGACAAACCTTGACTGCCAAAGATATGTGTGTCGCCATGAAGGACAATTCAAGTCCCATTTGAAATTGGTACTAGACTAAAATGCAATTCAACTACGAGATGGAAATCTTGAAATTTTCGCTTATCAATAACACTTGCTTGTGAGCTGTGTAAACAGATGGCCAGAAGTGATGTGAATTATGGTTTCTAAGGATTTTATGGCGGACGTTCAGATCCATGGTTACAAGTCTTGTAATTTCGATTTTGTATAGAAGCTGATTCTGGACGCATTATGGTTATCCTAAGAACCAGGAAGTGCATCTCATAGTCACGTACTTTGATCTTATACTGTAGATGCTCAAGACTTTCCTGAAATTGTGCTGTGTGAGCAAATCTGGAACCAAATATGAGTTTCGAACGTTACCATAAATAGATGTGATTTAATGAGTGCATATTTCAATCTTATCCTGAAAGGGCCGATTTTTGTTGGTGGTTGTACCTGGTTGGCTGGATCTAAGGTCTTCCTATCTACTGGACACAAGTTACTTGTAATGGTGAGGTCAAGACAAGTTTCCAAGATGATTTGTTCATTCTGCGATTAATATACTGTGGCCACAGATTTCCAATGCATTTAGGCATGAGGCAGTGCCAGAATAGCAACCTGGATCAAGAAACTATTAAATCGAATTTTTGTTGAAAATTTGCAGTACCGGTAATTTGTGGATTTGTTGTATGTGCTTGTAATTATTAAGTTACAAGAATAAAATTACTTGTATTTTAACTGTTGTTATTTATCAACAACATAGTAATAATAGTAGACTTTATTACAAATGCTAGAATCTTTCATTTTCCTTATGAAAATATTTATTTCAGCTACATTTTCCCTTCAAAGAACAGAGAAATAGTAGAACAGAAATAAAAAATAGAGAAATAGAAAATATTACTACTATTAATAGTTTGTTTGTTCAAGTGATGGAAACTTGTTCTTTGTAAAAATGGCAACGCAGACTTTAGTCGTAGCATCCAAGTTGTTACATGGTCTCCAACGAATTACAAGATATTTTATTTCGTTGTGCTTGTTATATGCTTAAAATCAGGGGTAAAAGTGGATCTGAAAAGGTACGACGCATAACGTCACACCGTCCCCCTTGCCTATCTTTGCCCATTGTATTTTTTTAGGAAGTGGCCTGACGCCATCGATAGTTTATTGAACTGGGGACGACGTTACCCCGCGTTCCCTCACACTTTTACCCCTGGTCGAATTTATGTAATACTAGCTGAACCTGCGCTCTCTACCCAGCGCATCATTCACATAGGAGCATAAACCTCCTTGTCATTCCTCACAACGTCTGTATATGACCCTTTACAGACACAAGTGAAAGACGTCTTGATAAAAATCGGTAAGAAGTACACTTATGTCCAAAATGATTGTCGCATATCTATAACTGTCTTCTTGTAAGAATATAATTTGATAATGGTTTTGCAGGGTACTTTTAATACTAATACTACAGGGCGCGGCACGTAAAACCGGCCCGTCGTAATATTCTGGTATATTCTGTTTTTGGCAACACTTAAATAATCTACCTTCCTACCAAGAGATGGCGTGTCGAGGTCGGGTCGACTTACGTGACCTGCAGCAGTCACGTGCAGCCGCAGCCAGTGAAACTTGTCGAAACCAGTTGAGAAAAAGGCCTCGTTGTGTTAAGCCGGGTGAGTGTCAGTGTGTGATAATGCCGTATTCGATACCCGAGCGTGTTGCCATTGTTGAAGGGTTCATTCTCACTGGATCTTTTGTGAAAACAAAGAATTTGTTTCGGGAGAAATTTCCAGGACGCTCTGTGCCAGCAAAAAGCACCATTCAGGAATTTATTGAAAAATGGCGGCGTACAGGATCGGTTCAAAATGCTCCCAGGAACAGACGACCATCTGTCTGCACACCTGAATTAAAGATGCAGGTGGAGGAGATAATGACAAGAAGTCCTCGAAAGTCAACCAGGAGATTGAGTCAACAGGTTCATGCGAGTGAGAGAAGTTGCAGACGTGTTTTAAGGGGACTGAAGTTAAAACCGTACCGGATAAGTGTTGTGCAAGAACTGAAGGAGCCTGACCTACAGAAGAGGGTGCATTTCTGTTCATGGCTGTTGAGCAATGTTGCCAGTGGTTTCTTGGATCCACTAATGCTCACCATGAGTGACGAGGCGTGGTTCCACCTGTCTGGGTACGTAAATTCCCAAAACAACCGGTATTGGTCGACAGAAAATCCACACGTAATCCACCAGGTACTCTTGCATGATGAGAAGATTGGTGTTTGGTGTGCCATTTCCGCCACACGCGTTATTGGGCCCATATTCTTTGAGACGACAGTGAACAGTGACGTGTATATGGGAATCCTGGAGGAGTTTTATACACACTTGACCGAAGAGGAGCGTTAGTTATGTTACTTTCAGCAGGACGGTGCAACATGCCACACATCAGCTGCATCATTGTCCCTTGTGCATGAGATGTTTACACCAGAGAGGACAATCAGCAAAGGCTTGTGGCCTCCTCGGTCACCAGACTTGTCCACGTGTGACTTTTACTTATGGGGACTGTTAAAGGGAAGAGTATACGAAACAAATTCACACACAATTGAAGAACTCAAGACCAGGATCCAGGATGTCACCAATAGCATTACAACACAAAAACTGACAAGGGTATATATGAATCTCCTCAATCGTGCTCACATGTGTGTTGAAGTGGGCGGAGGACACTTTCAGCACCTGCTGTGAAGGTGAGTCGTCATATTCAATACATTCCATTTCATTTATGTGTTGTAGTTAATCATATTCAATACATTACATTTCATGTGTTCACTTTACGGGCCGGTTTTACGTGCCGCACCCTGTATGCGTATAATCGGGAAATGTATATTTGAGGTAAATTTCATAGGAAAAGAATTATAAATACGAAAATTTGAATGAGTAAAACAAAATGTTGCTAAATGGACAAGAAAGTTTTGTTCTTATTTACTGCTCTTGACATAAAATTTGCCACATACATGTCTTCGCCGATTATACACATACTAACGTTATAAGATATACCGGGCGAATTCGTTATCAAATTATATTCCTACAACACCACATTTATAGACATGCGACAATAATTTTTGACATAAGTGTACCATAAAGGGGAGACTTTTTGTCGATTATTTTTTCAATATCTCGCCTCGTTTGCAAGATTGAGCCTACTTTCGGTTGGAGTTTCGAATTCATGTATGATCAGTGTTTTATTTCTTCTTGCATGCAGTATGTAATAAGCAAATATATTACATACGCAATTAATTATGTCGTCATTGATATATGGTGTTCATTGGGCAAAACACTCCAAACAGTAAAGATTCATCTTAGACTGGAGAAATGGTTATTCTTCGTTTTTCATTATAATTTGCCCATGAAACAAATGCCTGAAAGATATACAACCCCTGTACACAATTGCTATGTTGGAATGTGTAACTCATAGGATATGATGCTTTACTTTTTTCAACACTTCCAGTGTACAACTACAAAACGTATTAAAGAAATACGAGCCACGTTTTTTCAAGATCCAATTAAAACTGGACAATCTACATAAATTTGGAATCGACCAGCGAAAACGGCACGTTTCTGGCACTTGTGGTTTTCGAGATCTCATTTTCGAAAGGATTGGAGACAAACAAATTTTTCTTTGGAGACAAACATATAAACCTAGCATTTTAATATATAAATGGGTTGTGTCCAGGGACAGGTAGATGGGGAATTTGAGCGCTTTAAGAGTATTGGTAACTACTGATGAGTCGAAAAATATGAAAAAGTTGCTAATTCGTTTTCTTCGAAGAACTAAGGCATAGGATAGAGATGTTTGATACGGTGATGGATGAGTTAGTCTCGAGACGCCCGACGTCTACACTAAGAAAATGTTTCCACTGTTTTATGGTGATTTGTTTTCAGTGTCTGCTCCAGGATTCCTTTGTTCTTGCAATATACGTTTAATAATAATAATGAATAATGTACATGCGTGTGTTTCAGCCTTAAGCATAGAAAAAGAGACTCAGAGCGACCAAACTTTGTACACAGAGAGAGCTTCGCAAGTCCTAATTGTTCGAAACCTTTTTTTCGATTCTCGACTCGGAGAGTCAGATTTAGAGGGATAAAATTGTATGCACGTTTCTGACAGTTTCTAAGATCATACATGTATACAACCAGCATTACATCGTGGGTGTATGGGCTTACATAACAGCAAAGGATAAATACTCGAATAATGAAATGGTTGTAGAAAAATTCTTTACGGACATTTTTTTCTTCCTACTATCCAGGTGCTGAATTGACCGGGAACGAGGGACACTTACAGCTCGTATAAATAATAGTAAAGCTAGTATAAATATCTCATTATGCTTGCAGTTCTGTATTTTTTAAACTGACTTTTTATCTTCAATGAATGTGTTTTTCATTGGACTTTTAGTTGAATTTATACTCTGAACATGATTAACCGAGTTACAGTGCGGTCCTTATCTTGGTTTGTTGGCTGATTCGGAATATAGCGTTCCTTCCAGCAGCGAAACACTATGAAACGTAGGCCTACAGATTAACGTGGGATCTGAACCATATGAGCTTCCACTAGGACAGTAGTTACGTTTAGCCACGCGAATGACATAGGTGCCCTTCGACATAGGTGTGAGCGCTTCGTAGTGAAGTGTTACGTACTGTGTGTTTTGTTGGGTACGTACACGTAAAAAACATGGAGTAAAGAGTGCATCGGGACATTACGTGTGGCAGCGGAAGATTAGAAACAGGACAAAGCAAATGAGGTGTAGGCGCAGAGCTAAATATAGTTCGTAGTGTAATTTCGCGGCTATAGACAAGATTTCAGGATGGTGAAAACATTCGAAGGCAACATTGGACAGATCGTCTGCATAACAGCCCAGCACGAGGACCGCTACCTGACAACGTCGAACCAGCACTTCATCTGCATTAACCTCTGTGACCCATGCCTACAGATAAGCTATGTATCGACGGCTATATGAAGTGTTTCTTTATGTAAGGCTATCCGCTAAGAAGTCCCATTCACATCAAAACACTATCAGGATCACTTAAGGCCAGGCGTATATTGACCAGAAGACAGAACAGCCAAGCCGAGTTTCAGTACTGTGAGCAATCCAACGAAGCTTCCCACTGCATACTCACTCCAGCACAAACAGCTAGACAAATGTTTCTCCAACGTTATGGTGGAGACACACATTCAATATACTAAGGCCTCTCCCTCTCAGCATACTCTTCTGCCTCCCTTTTCCTTGGTTTGACTGGCACCTTTCTCTGGTCAATATATCTGCGCCCGAGTTAACATAGTGTCCAGTCCATTCTGAGTTGACTGAAGAACAATGGGATGGGGTACTCGTCACTGGTGAGTCCCGGTTATTTTCGACGTTTGTACATCTGGCGGAGACCAAGAACACATTATGATTAGGCTGAATTTGTGGAATGAGATCATTATAGCGGTGCTGGAGTGTGATCTATTGGAACGTCATTCTGCAACAATGTGTGAAGCTCTACCATCGTCCACGTGGCCCTAGTTTCGTCTAACGAGCACAGGTGGATGAATACCTGCAACACCACCACGTTCCTTGGATGTTTCTCCAATTAAACATTTCTGGAACTACTTTGTTGTCAGATTGCGACCCAAAATCCACGATTCCCGACGGCTCCTCCAACGGATGCTTGTACAGAAATGTGATGCATTATCACAGGTGCTGCTGGATAGCTTCATCCAGAGTATGGAAACACGCTATTCAAGCTGTATAGCCATTCACGGTGATATCCTATTCTGAATATTTCTGGCGATGTCAATCGGAATCGATGTGCAATCGACGTAACGAATCCGCGAGGTAGATGCCTTAAAGTCGCTATTTGGTGTTTTTCTGCGTCATTGACCTTCAATGTGGCCTCTGGTTCTCTCTCATACACATCCGTTTCCGCAGATCGGCATTGGTACCTCCCCTTCACGCAAATATCAGTTCCCCATGGCATTCCTTAACTTCTGGACATAAATGTATGTACTAAAATACGCAAAATTATTTGCCTCGTAGTAGGTAGACAAAATAAATAAATAAAATTACAATACATAATAATAATGAAAAGCACAATTTAAAGCACGATCTTAGGGAGATGGGTATTAACAATTCAGACAGAACCAGATGAAATCATCCACTGACAGGTTTTTGTTGCTATGGCGATGATCTTTAGGGTCCCTTAAGTTAAATATCAATTTATTTCGCATTATTTATTGGTTTATCTTTTACAAACTTATACCAGTTATATTGTACATAATACATTACGTAAGATACACGATACAAGTCTGACAACAGAGTAAACGCACTCAAGTAAGGAAGAGGCACATCGTGAACACCCGCAAAGCCACTATACCTCAGCACTTTACACACATCAGTTTGCATGATCGATTTGTTAAAAAAAAAATCTCACGTTTTCACTCATTTTGAACAGAAACAGGTTTATTCTTTTCACTAGTTCTTTCTTGCAATCCTTTGTTTTTATCACTAAAATATTCAGCAATAGGTGCTGGACATGGATCTCCCTCAAACGTTTGTCCAGATGTAGTTCCGTTATTTTTGTTTACAATTTGCTGATATACTGCAAGCGCCTAAAATGAAATGGGAAAAAGGTCTTAATACATATTGTTACACTAAAGCAGATTATGTCAATGAAAAAACAAAAATCACATTCTTAGTATTACTATTATCTTGGAAGCTTAGAAAATGCACAACCTGCACAAAATTCATTTATTTATAAAAATAAATATTTACCTAAGTTATATTAATTGTAATTCATTACTGTTTTACCTTGCTGGAGAAATTGTCAGCTAGGTATATTCAGAATAACGTATTGACTGCTTTTGTTTCTGCAGATTGCTTCTATATGCAAAAACTCTACTTTTCACTTTAAACCACACTAGATAAAGGAAAAGAACTATAATATATTGGAAAAACTTGAGATGTTTTCAGCAAGGTGGAAAAAGGCAAAATATTGTAATGAATTTTAATTAATACAAGGCTTAAACTGGTAAATTAGTATATTATTATAATATAAAAGGCATTATAATGCATTATTTAACGTTTATTTGTTTATTTATTTATTGGGATCTACATTGATTCTTTGTCGTTTCAGATCCCAGTAAATAATGTTCCAATAACATAAGACGATATTATACTACGGGAAGCCTTCTTGTCCTAAATCGATCCAACAATCTATTACATAAAAATGCAACTGATTTGTTTGTGACCGAATCACAGGAAAATGGCTCAACCGACTGAAATTACTTTTTGAATATAGTTATCACCTACATCGAACTGTTATTTTTAATCATATTACTTTGATTAAAATACATATGCTAACGCGGAAGCGGGGAATCCATAATTTATGCAAAAAAAAAAAAAAATCTCAGGAACCCCTCATGCTA
Source organism: Thermobia domestica (assembly GCF_964235325.1). NCBI lineage: Eukaryota > Metazoa > Arthropoda > Insecta > Zygentoma > Lepismatidae > Thermobia > Thermobia domestica. The sequence goes on from NC_137455.1 coordinate 208,693,963, forward strand.
GGAACATGGAACTCATTTAAAAACTCGCCACTAAAAATAAACGGACAGATATCTCAGCGTTTTGTAAAGTCTATTATGTTTTAAGGGGGTAATGAGGCATTTTGTATTTATGTTATATATAAATGCCAGCATAGCTCTAGAACGCCAGAAGCATTTTCATTAAACTTGGTACACATATGACTTACAATCTGGAAACAAAATACTGTGGGGTAAGACATTTCTATTATCCCTGGAGGGTAGAAAGGAGTGACATGTAAATATTATAAAAAATGACTGACATTAGTGTCGATCCATAGTTCTCTCGATTACTGAGATGAATACTGACAGTCCCGTATTATCGTAAACGAAGTTGTACTCGACCTATGGGAAATCTGTAATGTACTTATCAAAAGTTTTAAATACTGTACAAAGCATTAGTCTCAAGATCAGAGCTACTAAAACATGGTGTCAACGAAAGTATTCAGAGCAATGTCTTCAAAACTAGTAGGAGTAACTGCAAAGGATTAAACACTGAGCAAGAAAAATAATAATTAACAAGACCACTCTCACAAATCCTCAGGAAGAAGAAGAAGAAAAAAAAGAGATTCATAACGTATTTCGTTTTGTCACTTACAAAATATTCTTGATACGCTTCAAGGATTTCCCGTATTTTTTTCCATTTTAAAGCTGAAGCCAGCTATAATCAATGAAACTTATAAATTAAAACTTGATTATGTATTTGACAACTAACAACATGGTGTTAGATAATTGATCAAACGAATATTGAACATAAATCAGAAAGATACTAGGTGGTGCAGCATGTTGAACAAAATCAAATACCGAGCTGTGATTAAGTTTATCCATCTTAGAGGACAATCGGCACAAACGATACATGAAAAATAATGTCCATTTTATGCTGTGTATGGTGAGTAACGCCCATTTTAAGTTACAGTGAAACGCTAGAAGAAAGAATTTAAATGTGATCACACAAGTTTACAACATGATCCGAAAGAATGTTGTCCCTAAATGAGTACAAACTCAGCGTGGTTGCAAAAGTCAAGTAGCTAGTACTTGAAGATAGACGTGTAACTACTATTGTCAGAAGTTTGTAAATTAATTACAGTAATTCGTATGTAATTAGTGGGTGAACCAGTAGTTAGCAGCAGGGTGGATTGATTTAAATTAGTCTGATTTAAATCGAGATTTCAATCACTTGATTTTTTAAATAAAAATCGTTGGTTTAAATCAAATTTCGAAATAAATTAATTTAAAGTGAAAATAAGTAAAATCCAGCCTCTGTTGTGTTATTTCAATTATGGAAGATAATCATAATACAATAAGATGCAAACTATGTACAGCACAGTATGAAAACGAGTGTTTCATGCAGAGGATGATTAGGAAAAATCCCATTTTGAACGGGTAACGGAGGAATTCTGCTTTCTTATCTTCGTAACATAAGGTTTTTAAATCGCTAACTATTCCAACGAGAAAATCACCATGGACATTTAAGACGAAAATTCGGACGTAAGACGATAATAGGGGCGTATTTATAAAGGGGTCCGATTCCCTCTCCGAAACTTAAATCTTTTTTAGATTTTATAACTTTAGGCGAAATTTGCGTAATTTATATGTATTTCATGCCTCAAGCTAGTTCCATTTTTTTTTTAAGGGATGCCCCTGCCAAATATGACTGACTTTTGTATTTTAAAAAAATCTCATGTTGATAAACGTCGCCGTACTTTTTCATCAGTGCTTAAGAAACACTGTTTGGGATTAGAGATGCAAAATAGCCGGCTTTTTTGATTTTTTTTACATAAAAAGACGGCTTTTTAGAGAAAAAAACTGAAATTTCGGCTTTTTTCATTTTCATGATTTTTCTATCTAAATATCTTTCTTATAGTATACTCTATAGTTAAACAAGATTTCATGACCTAAATGCCATATTTCCCTTTAGAATTCACCATCATGATGGTAGGAGCACATGTTTTATGAATTAAACATTAAGTACGTAGTATTTGAGAGCAATTTTAGAGGCTATGTAACTTTATTTTAACTTCTGAGTTATCGACATTTTTTCTTCTTTAGATCATTTCATTTTCATTATTTGTGTTTCATTTCTTAGAGCTTAGTACTCTAGTTTCTAGGACATAGTTAAACTTATGTTTTTCAATATATCCGTCAGAGCATACTTCCACATATCTGTTATACTGTAGCTGTGCAATGATGTAGCAATAATCTTCCGGATGCAACCTTGAATACCATTTTATACAAATAATCAGTACGGATTTAGAAAAGTGTTTTGGGAGTTTTTTTTTTCTTTCTTATTAATAGTTAGTTTCTTTTTTTTTCTTTTCTAAAAATGCCTGATTTTTATTTGAGGGGAGCTTGAAGTTTATGAGTAAAGACACAACTAAAATTTCGTTTGTTTTAGGAATTCCGTAATTTCGGAAAACAGGCCCAGTCCGAAAGACACCCCCATCCTAACCCCTTTCGCAAATCCGTCATTGCTGGTAATTAGTAACAACAATTTAAAACATAAGAAATGAAACAGCCAGGAATCACAGTACACACACTATCTCTACATTCACAGATGGAATTAAGAACTTTTGTCGGAATGGTCGAATGCGAGACTGAATCCCGGATTTCCCAATAGAAGCGGAAAAGCTAACCACTCACTCATGTTTGTTGTGCTTAACTTAAATGTATTTCGTAGTTTTTCTTTCCTTTTCTTTTTTATCTAAGGGGGAAAGTTCCGCAATGACATATTGAATTCTTGTTAAAAATTCAGAAACCTTCAAGACTGGGTAAACCATGATGATGGTTATATATTCCAGAGCCTTGGAAAACAAACGCTCAGATGAACAGTATTACGCATATGATCCATTAACAGAAAATTCAGTACTTTCCTGACTAAACAAGCTTAAGGAACAGTCAGTGCATTACAGAATTTGGGACTTTATCGATTTTGCAGGTCCCAAGCACCTGATAGGTGGTAACAGATTATTACGTATGTAATAAATGAATAGAAAATACATTTTCAACATTTCTGTTCCATTTCAAAGAAGCTTCTGTAGGGGTAGCAAAGGTGGAAGCAAGAGGTACATTAGCAAATTAGGTGATTTTTGAGCGTCCCATACAAAGATTGCATTTTTTCAGTCTTTTAAAGTAATATGTTGAATTGTAATAAAACAATGATTATTTTTCATTGTTACTCTAGTACGGATGTTTATGAAAGTCTCGGAAGTCAGACATAATAAACTTATAGGCTATAACAGATTAACGAGGAAATGATATTTATTTATTTAACAATCACCAGATGCAGCTCAGAAGCTATTTTATACTGGATATCTAACAACAACATCGAAAGGATTTGGGAAGGTATCGACCAGGACCTGTTTTAGTAGGTATCCTCCCGACATTTGCCTGGTAGGTCTGAGGGAAACACTGGAAAACCCGTCAGGATGGTCGGCAGCAGGAATCGAACCCATGATCTCCCGAATGCGAAGCCAACGTTGTACCACTTGGGCCACTTGATATACGTAATGAACAAAGAGAAGAACATGTTATTTTTGAGAAGGCTACGGCGTCGAAACATAAATTTGTTTTGTGCGTTTGTTCAGTAAATATATTATTATCTTCCAGATGTGTTATTTGTTTGAACTCACACACATAGTACAATAAATTCTGTGTGTCATGTAACAGTTTTTCCTTGTTTTTGTATTTTTAATTCACAATAAAAAATATTGCTTATAATGCATATGAAAGTTAAAACTTAACTGCAAATTATTATATACATGGATTAATTTTTTGGGATTCATAATAAAAATGTGTTAAGAATTAAAATTGTTTGAAACATGTTTTCGAAATTCATGTTTATTTTCCAGGTTTTGTATTATTATCTGCTCCATTACTACTTAAATGGGTTTTTGTATTGTAGAGAAGCGAAACAAAACCTGCTTTATTAATTTAAAGCAGAATTTGGAAAAAAGCCCAAAGTTTCCCAAGCAAAAAAGCGAAGCAGAAAAAAACGAGTCCCCCCCCCCCCAAAAAATAAGTTTTTTTCTGAACCCTTGCATTTCTATTTGGGATTGAAATAAATTAACGACTGGCAATCAATTTAAAATGCAAGCCCAATACTTTAATTTAAATGGCATAATTAACATTTAATATTAATTCCTAATGTTTTTTCTTCAGTTCGTGACTTGTATTACGCGAGAAGAAAGATTTGATTTAAATCAAAAAATCGATTTAAATAAAAAAAATCGATTTAAATAAAAAAATCAACAAAAATGTTTTGTTTTTTCTTCACCCTGGTTAGCAGCATCCTTAATCTTACATAGTTCGATAATTATGAATGTTTAAATATGTAAATTTTCTATGCTGAAACATTCCAGTGCGAAGTTATTTTTTTTCCTATTGTCTCGGCCCCCAACTCCGCTGGGCTGTTACGATTCACACTGAGAACAAGGATGCTATTCTAAACAGATTAGTGGCTATGGAAGAATGCTGGGTAATGTGACTCTGGAACGAGTAGAACATGGAAATATATCTCGCCTCCACTCTGAAAAATTTTAGAGTGCAGCATGCATCCAGCAAGGTCATGCCCATATTTTAGGATCATAAAGATGTGATCTTAAATGATTACTTACGAAAAGGAGCTACAATCACAGGAACCTGCTACAAAAGTAACGGGATGCCATTAAAGAAAGAATATAAGGTTTGCTCTCGAGAGGTGTGTTGCTGCTAGCGGGCAATGTACCAACACACCAAGTAGGAGAAACACTCAGATTTTGCGTCAACGTGGCTACGACCCTTTTCCCTTCCACCATATTCACCCGGTCTGACTTCGTCCAATGTGAAAAAAAAAAAAAAAAAATGCGCGATAGGCGTTTTGCGGATAATGTCATTACTTCGATGGAAATCTGGTTTGGCTCCAACTCCGCACATTTTTATACAAATATTAACAGGCTGATCCTTAAATGCCAAAAATGTAGGGCAGTACGTGAGTGACTATATATAAAAATGAAAGTGACTATGTTTGTAACTTCTGAACTCTTGAACCACCCAATAGATATCGACCAAATTGTCAACATAGATGAGGTTCGGGTCTGTGATGGTTCTAATCATTTCACTTTGACGGTGCAACTTACGAGAGGCGGAGAGGGAGATATATAAAAATAACTAAAAATGAAAGCGTCTATGCTTGTGACTTAATAACTCTTGAACTACCCGATCAATCTCAATCAAATTTTCAATACAGATGAGGTTCGGGTCTGGGATAGTTTTTATCATTTCATTTTGATGGTGCAATTTAGGGGAGGAGGAAGATCTTTAAGAATGACCGATATTAGTATCGAATCCATAGTTTTCGGGGACACTTAGACGAACAGTGACACTTCCGATACAGTTTAAATCCAAATTCAGCCCTTTATGTCCAATATGACATATTATACCCGTGCGCAGAATTGGTATTATATATATATAATTACACGTCCGTGGACCAAATTGAATATCTCTAGCTCATCTCTACTATGGTAAAGGTTACGATCTTCTGACATCCCTTCGTAGTAACTGTAACCCACTGTACTTCGTATGTTAAGTGTGATTGCATTTTAACAAACTTTTCGTCTTTCTAGGTGTTTCAAAGTATGGAACTGTAGAAATGAATGAAATGAAATACAGATAAGTTGTCTACTTTCTCTTTCTTCATCACAAATCATGAAGAAATACATGGTGTACATAACTAAGGTTGACGATTGTATAGCGTTGTTGCTGGGTCGTAAGGACATTCTAAATGTGGGCGTAGCCGTACAAGCATACTAGAAAGGAAGATCCAGGATATCTTCACCAGCAGTTAATGAGAGATGATTAACAAGGTTGAAACACTAATCGAAGGAGACTGCAATATATAATTTATGAAAGAAATATGCTAGGAGGCACACTTACGTTAAGCTCCGTGGAAAATATACATGATCACCTGTATATGGCAGTGGTATCTGGTCTACTACGCTTTTTTAGAAAGATCAGAAAGAACAATGCTCACACAATTGTTGAATCTAGCTAATCAGGACAAAGATTTGTTTTTCTTCAGGGTTACCACAATGAATGAAACCTGGGTCCATCACCTTGGTTTATCTAGTACAGAAAGCTCAAACCAGTAGAAGCATTATGCTTTGCAGCCACAATGTGCAAATCTCCGTCCAGAAGGTAATGTCATAGTTCTATTTAAAGATGAAGCAGAAGTGAACACGATTATTGGAGACAATTTTGCAAACCTCCCGGCAAAGGAGTGTGGTAAAATTAAACTATGAAGTCTATGAAGTGTGTTTTCAAAACATATATTTGTGCTTCATGACAATGCAACCGCCCATGTATCTCACTTTGCCTTTCATGAAAGCACGCCAGTACGAATGTTGTTTTACTTTATCCACCATATTCCCCAGATCTTACACCTTTCGAATTTTATAAAAATAAGTGCTTTAAGCTGACAGTGGCGTCATATTAGCAACATAATCATGGCTAAAAGAGTAGTCAGACATTTTACCCAGATGATATTGAGGAAAAAATATGTCGTTGCAGGTGACGATTACGTAGACAGCACGGTAGCTTTTCTGCCGAGACAAGTTTCCAGTACATTTGGAATTACTGAGAATAGATTCTTTTTGAATTCTCTCCTCATATTGATAGTACAAATTTTGTTAAAAAGCTTATTATAACATTTTAAATGAGAAATAACAAACCTCGGCCACAGCACCCGACACATTTCCCGCATTTTTAGGCAAGATGAGAGTATTATTTGATTTCGCCAACTTCTCAAAAGCTGTCATATATTGTTCAGCAATAATCAGAGAAGCTGCTTTAACACCATCCTGAAAGAAACAAAACAAAACAAAATTAATAACTTACATAGCTGTTTATAAGAGAAGTAATAAATTCTACATTATTATTAGCTTTAAACGAAAAGTATGTTCAAAGACTTGACAAAAAAATCGATAGATCTCATAAAACTGAACAATATATCGATGAGTGTAACTCCTATATATCTGATTAACCATACTGTACAGGGTGGCCACAAAGTTACTCCTTGATAAATGTTAATGTAATGTTTCCCGTTACCCCTTGATACATTCTAATGTAAGTTTTCCCTTTATCCCCTTATTGATGCTAATGTAAGGTTTTCCATTGTTTTAGATTGTGTGAACGATGGCTGATACTTCCAGTTACAGTACTAAAGAACGTGTTATTGCAAATTGTTGGATGCTTGAGAGAAACCACACAGGTAAGACGCCGGCAGAAGTGAGTGCAGACTTTCGGACAAGATTTCAACGTGATCCTACCCTGAAACAACACTTTTATGATGGGAACAGAAACTATTCGCCACAGGAAGTGTCAAGGATAAGGAATAAATGGAACAGAATCCTCCGCATGTGATACATGGGCAGGCATGGTCCGCAGACGCGTGTTTGGGTAGTTCTTTTTTGATGGTGTTGTGGATCACGAGCGATACCTCGAGAAGTTGCAGAACTGGTTTGTTCCTCTCTTACCGTTAGACATGTTGGGGCAACTAACCACTATGCTGTCGCCATACGCGAATATCTTACTGAAGTCTTTCCTGGGCGCTGGATTGGTCATGGTAGTCTGGATCTGCCCGCATCACTTGCCTGGCCATCACGAAGCCCAGACCTCACCATCTGTGATAATGCGCTATGGGGGTTCGTACGAGGTATCTTGTACAAAACCGTTACGATACGAGTGCTCAACTAACAGAAGCTGTGAAATAAGCTTTTACTCAAGTTACACCTGCAATGCTCCAGAAAATGTCACAGAACCTGGCGGCGTATTATCTTTTGTCATGAGAATGATGGTCGACAGAATGATCCTTTGGACACTTAATGTTTTCCATCAATAAAACTTCTCGAAAGCATTGTTGTTCATGTCATTCAGTTGTTTCCGTGTAGTTATTTACATACGTTTCGTGGTTTGTGTTACTTATTTTCAGAGATAACGGGACTTTATAGTCACCCTGTATACTCTCATCTTGTTACTGTCAAGATGAAATGCTTAATTAGTGAATATTTCAGGATCAGTTTCATTTTAACAAATGGCATGATTATAGTACAGCACACACTTTTCATTTTAAACAAAAAAAAAACTTTTTATCGATATTTTTTTCTTGAAAAACTAGCATTAGGACTTACATTCACAATATCATTTTGTTCAGCTCAATGAAACCCGATAAACGATAATAGTGTTGAATATCCAGTAATTACTATGCGATGGCTTTATGAATGCGAGATTTTTCTTTCCTCTTAAAGTTACAAAATTGGTAGGAGTCATAAGCTAAATTTTCTCATTATTCAGGAAATATACTTGCTTCTTAGAAGCCTACTTTATCATTAACTTAATCTTGGCAATCTGAATCTAAAATCATATTTTTACAGTACAACTCAGAAATCAAAATATGGCAATTGGATAAAAGTACACTATCAAATCTAATTCCTTACTTCTACACAAAGCGGTAGTAATTTTGTGATGGGTTACCAGAAGAATGAAAATGTGAATTTCATGTGTAACGACCCGTTTCGTTACAGAAGCCTTCACCCTGAGATGCTTCCTCCCAGGTAACATGTTATTCTTTCTTTTTAATGTCATTTCAAGTTTATATATTTCATGTTATATATTTATTTGTTTTCAATTGCATTATTCTGCATATAGTTCTAAATTACTGCTTTAAATACATCGTTTATGTATTTATGTTGTCATATTTTTAATTAATAAAGGTATATTACATTTTAACCTAGGCGCACAGGATAGGACAATATCAAGATGGATCTCGCAGAAATAAGAATATAAAGTAGAAACTGGATGAGTTTGCTGAAGACAAAAGTCAGTGAAAAGCCTTTGTGAATGAGCCATTGAACCTCCGGGTTCCATAAGCCATAGAATGAGTTAGTTATATTTGCATTTTAAACTATGTACTTCTTAACAACGCAAGATGGTTAATATTATAGAATTCTAACTATCTATATGACGAAATTCTGAATATTTTAATCCATGGTTTCTAGTTTTGGGAAAGATATACAGACATTGGTGAAAATCAAATTAAAATAAACAAATGTTGCAACATATTAAAGTAGAATATTCGTAACTGTTAGGAGTATGTGAGTAACTGGTACGTGTGTTTGTATCTCTGCTAGAAGAAGACATGATCTGATATTTAACAGAGTATTTCTTGTATATATACAGTACATAAATACAGCTATAAACGATCCATTCCAGCATAACTACCAATATCTACTAGCAAGGGCGCCGATCCTGGGGGAAAGGCGAGGCCTCTCCCCCCCCCCAAAGCTCATGCGGGCCCCCGCATTGTATTTATGAATATACAATGTTTGGCATAATTTGAACGCAATTTGTTTTAAAATCCTCATATATATGCCTTGTGCATCTAACTGCCCCCCTTCCCAATTTACAGAGAAATCGGCGCCCTTGTCTACCAGTACTATTGACAAGAAGCGGCATACGTTTTAGCTTCATAAAAGTTCGCTTTTGTAGTTTTCCTCGGATACCACGAATCAGAATTTACCCCGAAGCATATCATTTTGTAAGCTCGATGTGATCTATCAACTGGTCTATCAATATGTTATTAGCTCGATGTGATCCATCTTACCTTTGGACAATATTTTAGTCCAGGTTTTCTCAACCTGGGGTCGCAAGAGGGTTTCATGGGGGTCGCGAAGATAAACGGAAGAGAAATATAATTTTGTTCTCATACGCATATTTTTATTTTTCTACATATTGTTAAGAATAACAAAAAATACGTCTACTAAACATTTTCAAAAGGTACAGAGTTGTTTAAAAATCAATTTAAATGAAAGAGGTACGATATGAAACTAATGACAACTTCATACTGAAATACCAGAAAAATGCAAATGAAGGAAAAAAAAACTTACACATTGAATGAAAGCTAATGAGATACCTGAACACGGTGTAATTTCACTAGTGCGGCAACGTCCGGTTCAATCTTTGCGAAACACATTACCACGTCATTTAAAATACTCAATTTTTTAAAAACAACTATCCAAGTTTTCTTAACCAAAATTAGAAATCACTTTATTTTTATTATTATTATTATTATTATTATTTGGCCTAGGAATTAATTCGTGCGGTTGGTACGCACACATTGAAGCTGTAGTACAAACACAAAATACATAAATACCTTAAGAAAAATATTGTCCATCGCTAGCCACCACTTTCGCCCATCTGTCAGGCAATGTACGGATTCCGTGGCGAAAGAAGCCCTCATCCTTGGAAGCGATCCAGTCAGAGACCCATGTTTCGATATCTTCTGAAGAAGTAAACCGCTGTCCAATCAAATCGTTGTTCATGCAATCGAACAAGTAGTAGTCCGAAGGAGCAACGTCTGGTGAATACGGCGGGTGGGGTAAAACTTCCCATCCGACATTTTCTAAATAGGTTTTGACCGGTTTTGCGACATGTGGGCGAGCGTTATCATGTTGAACAATAAGTTTATCATGTCTGTTCTCCCATTCTGGTCGTGTTCTGGCCAGAGCTTGCTTCAAACGCATTAATTGTCGTCGATAACGTTCTCCATTCATAGTTTCACCCAGTTGCAGCAGCTCATAGTACACCACACCTTTCATATCCCACCATATGCACAGCATAACCTTTACACAGTGAATATCTCGTTTTGGTTGTGATGGACCTGGTTCACCTGGTTTCACCCAGGCCTTTTTTCGTTTAGGGTTCTCGTAATGGATCCACTTCTCATCACCCGTAATAATTCGATGCAGAAACCCCTTTCTGCTCTGTCGTTGAAGCAGCAATTCGCAAATGGTTTTTCGTCTTTCAACGTGTCTGTCTTTCAATTCATGTGGAACCCAATGTGACATCTTTTGAATCATTCCCATGACTTTCAAGCGTTTGGAGACTGTTGTTTGATCAACGCCTAATGCTGCTGCAAGTTGTTCCTGCGTTTGACACGAATCCTGCTCGAGCAATGCTGTCAATTCTTCGTCTTGAAATTTTTTTGGTTGTCCAGCTCGCTCTTGGTCTGCCAAGCCGAAATCACCACTTCTAAACCGTGCAAACCACTTCTGACACGTTCGCTCAGCTAGAGCATGGTCACCATACACTTCCACCAAAATACGATGACTTTCAGTCGCACTTTTCTGCATGTTAAAGTAATGCAGCAGGACACCCCGCAAAAACACTTTATCAGGCACAAATTGCGCCATGTTCACTTAACTACAAACTGGTGTTGTTGACGCTTTAATCCACTGCCCTATACTACGAACGATACGCGATGACAGGGGTTTGCAACACATGTGTGGATACACGGAACTGTGGGACGCTCCGTTCGTTGCGCCATCTCTTGTCCACCCGCACGAATTAATTCCTAGACCTAATATTATATGATTCAAAATTAAGAGAGTTATAAAGTTTTAACATTTTCAATCGGCGTCCATTTTGAAATAATATGGCGGATCGGATTCGATATTTGTAATATGAATGAATTGACCAAATTTAGTTTTAACCCATTCGCTTTTAAGGAAGTTACTGTGTCTATTATATACAAGAAATGGATTCTGCTACTATAGAAATAGATGGATATGGTGAGATCTCCGCAGTAGGCACGTGAAAATCCCACACAAGGTTATTATTACAAACCAGAAATTATACGGAGGTCGCAGGCAACAGAATGTGTGATAAAATGGGGGTCGTGATAAGAATTAGGTTGAAAACAACTGTTTTAGTGAAACAGAAAATAATGGTTAATAGTTAACAATGATTTTGGGCTATGTCATCAATCATATTACGAACTGTCATCTTGTTAATGTCATAATGAAGAGCTTTATACGGGTATACTTCAGTATCAGTCTCACTTTAATAGGTGGCATGGTTTTCGTTCAGCATTAATTTTTAGATTTACAAAATACTTTGTTTCTCTCAATTTTCTCGAAAACTACTCATGAGTTTTCCGACTGACGCATATTGATTTCTTCCACTCAGTAAGTTTATTGATTGGTACATATCTGATCTTCGGACATTTGTTTTCCCGTTAAATCTAATAATATTGTAGAATTTATTTTTAAATATATTTTTGTGTTTGCAGCTAGACATATAGTAAACTCACTGTTTATTTGTGAAATACTGAGATGAATGAAAGTCGATCGCAAACTTCCAAGCACTCTGATTGAAATGCAAAAATCATAAGCATAAATAACGGCCTCTATCTTCTGTTTCTGTGGTACTATTTTCATTTCTCATACCTGCAGGTTATTTTTAACTTGAGAGGCAATAGGCATTTTGTTAATGGAATAACTTACTGCGGTTATAAAGATATCTGTAACTTATTAAACTTAAAGCAATGCATTAGTGTATATTTGAATGTGCTGCGAACACACACAAATTACGTTCAACACAAGATCACGAATCAAAAACATTAAACGATTACGTACACACATTAAAATTGACTTGTCATTTTTACACCAAACTGACAAAAGTAAGGAAATAACATATTCTTAATGATTTTTGAAATATATGGAATTGTGTATATTTTTTTCAAAGCACTGTACCTCTTTCGCCAGAATTTTGGAAACAATTTCTAGGCCAAGAGCTCTTGCTTCCGCTTTTGCCACCATGGCAGCAGCCTGACCTTGGGCTTTGTTGATCTGTTCTTGTTTATCAGCCTCTGAAACGACAAATAATAATTCGCGTGTGACACTACATAAAGTATCTTGCATAGCAGTGCCTTAACAACGCAGTATTTCTTCATAAATATACTTTTCATGTACTGCATACACTATAATGCCATTTACATTAAATGAAAATATTGTTCTTCTTGTTCTTGTTCTTCAAATGAAAATATTGTAACACAAAATTACATATTTTCATGTCAAATTCAATATTACCATAAGAACAATGTACTAAAATGTTCTTATTTTAATAATGAATACGAAGTGAAAATTATATAATGCATAGGAAAGAAAAAAAAAAGCGCTAAACATGTCATTGTTACCCATATTACAATTTCACGGAGATACATATGCTAGAAAGGTTAACTTTTTTTCTTCTGTACATTTACTAATCATTGTCTTAATATATTCCAATAAACACTGTAGTTACATAATAGTGGAGTCTGCTCTCATTAAAAAGAAAGTAGGAATATTGCAAATTACAATTCTGTTCATATAAAGAAATGTGCTCTTGAGAATTTTTTTGTTTTACAACAAAAACTTAAAAAATACAACATTGTCATTTCAGAAACATTTCTAAGCACTTCTGGCATTACACATTCTCTCGTAGGACCCCCCCCCCATATATATATATATATATATATATATATATATATATATATATATATATATATATATATATATATATATATAAATGCTACTTTATAGTGCATCTAATGTAAAAATAAATGAATGAATAAAAATAAAAAGAAATGATACTCCGGACTTAATTACGTTAACTTTTATAAATATTCACCTGAAGAGGTTACAAATAATATTAATGTAATTTTAAGAACTCAAAACTAATTAGCACGGTAGAAGATTAGTGCCAAATTACTGATTTCCGAGGAATAAAATCATACTGCAGCATGAAAATATTTATTTGATTTCAAATCAAAAGATCGTTCGAATGTAGTGTTGATACAATAAACTAGGCTGTTCGAAAATAACTGTCCAAAACACACAACGTTCATTCGACTCTACTTGACTCCAAGTGTGCTAGAGAGATGGGGCAATTAATATTATCAGTGGGGCATTTCCAGATATTCACTGCAGGTCTGCCGATCGCCATTCTGAACCATATTAAATACTTCAACTTAAAACGTGCTGATGAGCAAACATTTCGGGAGATGTGAACGTTTCATCCTCCTGATCATCTCTGCTGATTCTAGAGATCTTCTTGAACAGATTTTCACAGATGATGGCTGTGTTTCCATTCCAGAACTAGGAGGCGATGGTAAACGACGACGAGTTTTGTAATGATTGGAGGACATCCGTGACATCCTGGCTCGTTGCCGCTATTTTGTCTCTCTTAACAGGTACCTCACTGCCGAGAATTTCCAACAGTTTTGCATTCTATGTGTCAAAGACTTCGCTTTGCTCAGACTTTACTTATTCAATGGCCACAGTAATATTACTAATATGTTTGCTTTAATAGTAGATGAGGTTCTGGAGACTAATCCCAAGATTTTGAGCCGACACTTTTGTTCAATTTCTGTCTCTGCACACTATCCTGTTGAATTTAATCGTTCCCGTACTTGCATTGAAAGGAACCCATTAAATTTCTATAACACCAATACTGAGCACTGTAATATTTCCTTTAAGGCTCTTACATTCAACTCTGGCTTACGTGAGTCGCTTAACATTGCTCCAGGGATTGAACATACACCTTTTGATATGTTGAGCAACATCTCGTGAGATTTACAGGTGCTATATATTCATATTCGATCGAAGATGATGTTCGCACTTCGATGGCATATGGCTCTAGTCCTTCCAACCTTGAAGCCAGAGAAGAACGCAGCAACAGTCACGAGACATGGACTCATACTTCGTTCAGCAATACACTTAGATTTGAATGTTTTAAGGAAACAGATTTTAAACTTATTGGTCAAATGATATGAGGGTTCCTTACACAAAATTCTATTTATGTCAAGCATTCATCAACCTATTATGTTTATCAGTGAAGTGAAATGAAATGAGGTACGGGTGAAGAAGAAAAAGGTGAGAATTTCAAAGCAATATTTCATTAATTACAAATCGCCAGCTGTACAAGATCCTAGTTAATGCAAATAAAGAAAAGCCATAAAGGCTATGGATAATTTAGTTTAAAGACTACTGGAAATGCGTAAGTTGGGGATATAGGAAAGGGTAATCAACGGTGATGCAGTACGTCACGCAGTTTTAGTTTTTTTTTTGGAAAGGATCTGTGTTGAGCATGGCAATAACCACTTGGCAAAACTTACACAGTTGAATAAATAAAGGGTGTTTTTGGGTTAAGTACAATTTTAATAAGTATTAAGAAGTTAATTAAAGGACTTATAGATACAAGGAAAATAAGTATACATACGTAATAAAATTACATTTTAATGTTTTATTCGTACCTGATGCTAATATTCTTGCTTGCCTTTTGCCTTCTGCAACGTTAATATCAGCTTCTCTTATACCTTCTGACTCCAGAATGGCTGCTCGTTTCTTCCTCTCTGCTTCCACCTGCATTTGCATAGCTTCCTGAACACGTGAGGGAAGTTTAATATCACCTAGAATACACAAAATAATTATGTCTTATTTATAGAATCACTGGTTTAAAGAAAGATTATGTGAAATAATGACTTAGAAAAATAATGAACTTTTTTCAGTATAATTACAAAGGGATTCACACTAATGCATTACAATCGTACATACGCAAAATACGCTACACATATCAACATTTTTATACTCTTCATTATGCGAGAGAACTAAAACTTCCTAATTAAATATAAATTTATGAATTGCAGCAAATTAACTAGATCTTAAATCCAGGGCTACTAGCTGAAAGTACAAGGCGTAGAGTACTGCAACTTACAGCATGAAAAAAACTCATCGAGTTTCCTTTCAGATATCATGAAAGGGTTTAGTATATCGATTTGACCTCTAGGCGCGCGTACAAGAAGCTCATGTGCGAAGCCTCAGCACATCGACTGTAAAGACAGGCAGAGAACTTGGTATACCATAATCGACACCGTGGAAAGTGCTGCAGAAACGATCCTTGCCAACTAATCATGATGTTCTGAAGAATCGGATCAGAGCAGCTGTGGTTAAGGTTGACCAGGATATCCTTTTAAAAGATGTGAACGAAATTAGAGAGACAGGGTGTCTACTAAAATTCCAAAATGAAATTTTCGTGACCTTTTCTTTACCAAACTATAAAATTTCGTAACAATCAAAAACTAATAACAGTACCTATATTCTTTAGCACTTATCTCTATCTTATATTTACTTTCAACGGCTGTTCCCTGGAGCGATAAAAAGGTGTTTTCTCACTCACTTTTAGAATATTCACTGTATATAGTCTGTTTTGTTTGGTAACTAACCACACTCACAAATCCACTAATCTAAAAATTACATATCTAAATTGATATTTTATAGAAAAAAATTTCCCGTATCTACTTATATTTGTACAGATTAAAAAAAATCGTGACCCAAAAACTAAAGTTCGTGACTTTTTCTTGACTTTCGTGACCATTTTCTGATTTCGTGACTTTTTCGTGACATTCGTGACCGATAGACACCCTGAGAAGTCATTTGTAGAAATCATTATCACACATTTCAAAGGTCTTCATATGGTTGTTAGTACTAAGTGTGACATAATTACTGTATAAAGCGACAGATAGCGTTTGCCAGAAGACTAACTAAAATTTGAAAAAGAACTTGCATTCAGTCTTTATTTATCTTCTCTTCCTTTTTGGTTCCTTATTCACGATAAGCCGCGATGTTTCAACCCAGGGCAAATGCGACTTTCCTTGTTTTCGGGTCAATCCAGGAACTGATTATCAATTCCACAAATCTTGAATAATTTATTAATTTTAAAATATTTTGCTATTATTATTATATTATAAATACAGAAATAACATTGAAACACGAACTAATAAGCACTTGGGAAATCAGAAGTTTTGCATTATCGAACTCTATTATATTCTTATTCAGTCTCAGATAAATGGTTGCATCCAAATTTTCGAGAATAGTTTCACAGATTTAGCATGTACATGAGCACCTTGTGGTTGAGAATAGAGAATGTCGCCATTCAAGAGCCAAAGTGTGTGGTGGCCTCATCCTTATTTACACGCACGGTTTTGACATTCTATTTCTTCACGTGCGTGGGTGTACGCTATGTCGTACGTCTTCTCCACTCACAGATGTTAACTGACGTTGTTCTTTAATGGGTACCCGTATTCCTGTAAAACCTACAACGAGGTATAATCCCCTACGATGTCCAATGAACGAAGGTTAATCCGACAGCTGCAGCGAGGAATTGCTTGTATTACGCATCAGTAACGCGATGTCCTGGTTCTTGAATGAATAAGGGAGGCCTGGGATCATAAGGAAGGCGTTGATTTCACATCGCACGGAGTTTTAACAGATACTGTGACGAACTCAGCGTAAGCTAAGAAAACCATGAAATAACTTCGCAATAATATTAAAATTTCAATTGATCATTATTGTAAAACTGAACCAATTACAGTGTGTGGAACATGTAACATTCAAGAAGCATCGTCTACATATACTCCATCAGCAAGGTAAGTGAATAAATAATAATAATAATAATAAAAAAAGCTTTATCGCATCGTAATACATGTATTTCTTCACGTTGTGCATATCTTAGTTCCAGTCGTTAGTGTTTCTATCTTGTAAAGAAATCGTTAGGCTGAGGTGTTTCTATTTCGTATTTTAATCTTGATTTATTTCTTTTTGGTAGCGTTCTCTTGTCTCGCTTCCTAGGTGTTTCATCGATTACAAAAATCAATGGATTCCTCTTCAGCGTATACCAGGTGAGTATTTAGTTTAGGTATTCTCCTTTTTCTTATCTCTTTATCTTCCCTTTCTTATTTATTCTTTTATTATATTATTTATGATATAATTTCGAATGCATGATTTTTAAATTATTAATTAAATTACTTATTCTGTTGCCCTCATTATTTACATGTATATATTTATTTAACCTTCAAATGTAACTTCATCTATTCATTTAACTTCATGCATATCGTAGACTCTACTACATTGCATTTTTTTTTATATAGAAAATATGCTATCCTTGATTCCACGCTGAAGGTATGTCGGGTAAGTACATTGTTATGAAGTTTAATGTGCTCTTAGCTTAACGAAACTTTTCCTTACGAACACACTCTGGAATACTCAAGTATGTAATTATTTTATTTGTAGACATTTAATAGTACTTGGTCTTATGATTCGTATATTTACCTTTTACTTTGCTGAATAGTATTTACGTGAGACTATGTTAGTTATTTCAAGTCGGACTTCAATATTCAATTTCCTACTGAGAATTTTGACGAACATCCAAAACTTGTTAGCAAAAACAGTTCATTTTAGTTATGTGACAGAACGATGTCAAGCATACATTCCCCGAAGAAAATAAGTTTTCAGCAACTCATCATATAACCTTTCTAGTTGAACAAATTATTCTTATTGTTAATATTAAATAATTTTGCTGGAGATAATCTTAAATCTCAAAGAAAATTAAAGTTGTCTGTAAACTTTTTGTTTTGAAATCTTGTGTGTATACTTAATTCTTACATTTTCTTTCTTTTCTTCCTGTTCAGGTGCCAGAATTAGACTTTTTCGCTAGATTCCAGTCATACTTCACATAAAGAAGTAAGCTTATGGGCTCAGATTTATGATATAGGTGCGATTATACACACTAAATTATAGCATGAAATATGAAAATAAAATTACATAACGTGTAGAAAATAATTAAATTAAAATATAATACATGAACTGATGTCTGTAGTGTGGAGTGCAAACCTGGAGTACTACAAGTGGAGTCGCTATGTGAATATTAAGATTGTCAAACACAACTTATTGTGATCACGTTCGCAGTCACATTTGCTATATGTGCATGAAAGTCATTGGAGCAGAGCAAACATCAAATCCTACGTCAAACTTGGCAAATCTGGAGCGAATGCTTTATGAAATGTGGCTAAGAATCGTGTGAAGTTTTTCGAGTGGGATGTACGCTTCACGAAGGGCAGAAGAGTACAACACTTGATGACCATAACAGAACAGACCGATTTTTCAAGAGCTCAACCCCTGAAAATGTGTGAAAATTCGGTTATTTCTCCATGAGAATCGTCAAAGAACCATTAGAGACATTGTTGCAATTACAAATGTGTTATATAATGCGGTGCAGGTAATTGTCATATGAATTAAACATACACCAACTCGCTGGAAAATGAATGCCCAGAGTTCTTATTCTCAAACAAAGTATCACCATGCTGTAGACTGTCAAGATTATTTATTATCAGTGTACTCCACAAAATTCCTTTCTTATGTCGAAGATCATCACTAATCATCACTAAGAAGAAACACGTAAAAATCCTCCCTCCGGGCCTTAGCCCTTTAGCCTTAGCACCGCCCTTTATTCTCAACTCTGGAGGAAGACAGATCATGTGGCTAACAGGCGACTGGCCAGGAAATTCCTAAAATGAAGACTATTTGATTGTTATTGGAGATCGGACGGGAAAAAAGATGAAAGCAAATCCTGCAATTTGTAACGATTATTAACTTATTATTCTTACACGTAACATTTAGCCCACAGTTCGTGTAGATTTTAAAATATGTCAACACGATTAAACTACTCTAAATCAGACACGTCACTTATATCTCTATTACCTTTTTATTATTCTTTTCACAACTCCATTAATAATAATCTTTTTCAGTCATCATAGCAACCTTTAAACAACTATTTACTAGGTAACTAGGAGTACAGTTTATACATTTAAAACCAACATAGAATTTTAGCTACTACGATTAAATCTTATTTCTTTATATTTTAGAATCAACAACATATTATCTCTTTTTTTCTTCTTCTACTCAACAGATTGTGTACTTTTACGCACCGTTGCCCAAATCCAGATACGAAAATGGAAGTAATTTATCGCATAGATATAAAATATCGTTGTATATATGGTTCTCGACGGTGACTTCTTGAATTGGTTACAATTTAAGAATCCTGGACCGTTACATAATTTTACATACATGGTTACATTACTTTTCGAATAGCCCTCGTATATATATAAATTACAATACATATATATTAATTTCATTTTATCTCATTCTTATATTTATTTAACAACTAATTCCATTTTAATTGTATAAAATTATCGACGAAGAGGACTAATACAAATAAAAAAAAAAGGATCACTTTATTAATTATTTAGGTCCTAAAATAGATTCTTTAAATCAATATTATGGGAGCTCATTGACGAATCAACTCAATATATGCTGACATACTATATAACTTATTTCTTCCATTGAGATTAGTTTTGAAGTATAGTAAAGCAGTCTCAGCATAGTATTCAACACGGAGTATAATTTGCTCAAAGTGGGAAAAGAATTCACAGAAACATAAAAATGAGTGTTTCTGGAAATAAAAATATACATGAAGAAGGTGGTGATGTAGAGCTAACAAGTATGAACTCTTCAACGAACGCGGCTGATCTTATAAGACAGCTTGGCCAGCAAATATCTCAGCAACAGCAAAAAAATGAATACTCAACTAGAGCAAATATCCCTCCAAATAACTCAATCCATAACACATCAACTAACACAACAGGTGGATGCTAAATTTGAGCAAATAAATCAAGAAATACATTCCAAATTAGAACAAACAGATCATAAGATGGAACCGATTTTACATCGATTTGCTAATGTACAAAGTTCGGTGGAAGTTGTGGAAACTGTAGTTAATGAGCATACCAATCAGATCCGGGAATTGCAAGAAGTAAATGCGATCAAAGAGAAATTTAATACTCCAAATAGTGATCGAGTTTCGGCTATCAACGGTGAACCTATTTCACATGAATCTAGAGCAGTAGTGGAAGATAATAATTTATCGGAAGGATATTCAGAACAAGACGATAGTGAAGCTACTATAGAGAGAGGTGGGAGAAGAAATCATCCATCTCAGCGCCGGAAACGCATTCCCGTAAATCCTAAGCATTGTAAGCGTTATAGTATAGGTAATCATTTTCGATTCAGTGAAATTAGATCTCTAACAAAATTTAGTGGAAAGACAGATGACATCCCGGCCAGCACATTCCTAGTAAAGTTCGAGGAAGAATGTGAGTTAATTGGAGTAGACCGATCTAAATTTTTGAAAATTCTGCCTCAAGTTTTATTACCACCGTGTTCCATATAGTTTAAAGCAATCAGAAGTAATTTACATAATTATTTAGATTTTAAAAATGCCTTACTTTCCAATTTTGAAAATGATTTCATGTTGGCCAATAGAGACGCCTTAGTTCGAAATAGACATTATAACCCAAAATTGGATAAGAGTCTTACTGATTTTGTAATATCCGTATATAATGAATTGAAGTTAATTAATCCATACCAACATGAATCAAGAGTAATAGCATTGTTGATTTCTGCACAATGCGTTAATTTCAATCACCTTATTATGATAGTGCTAAATTTTGAGTCGATTTATGCTGCGAGCTAATAGTAATCGAAATCAAGCCTATGCTAATCGTAATCAAGTTAGTTATGTACCTGTTCGCAACACCAATGTCAGAGAAGAAGGTGTTCTTAACCCTTTCGTAGGCCAATTTTTTCTACAAGTGATGGAACGATACCTCCTCCATGTTACCAAACACGCACTCAAAATAACCAAGCTATCAAAAGAAATGATTTCTCTAATGTAATTCCCATTTCCGTGGTGAAAACGACTCATAACCAATGAGAATATCGCTTCCCAGTGGAGCAAATAAGAGCATACCTATGTTCCCTTGGCGGGAACTCTTCTTCCCATTGCCCACAAAAGGGTTAATGCGAGAAATAATACAAGATTCTATTGTAATGAGAATAGAACTGAACCCAATGTTACCGGTACGAAAATGGAAGTAATTTATCGCATAGATATACAATATCGTTGTAAATTCAAGTTAAAACTGTATGCTAGTGTGCTTCCAGGAATTTACTGCAAGAGTTCGTTCCAAGAAGCTGGCGACAATTGCAATATCATAGGAGGTAACCTAAGCTTTCAAAGAACTTCGCTTGTTCAACTGAATGACAGGAGGACAATACTCTAGTATTGCAGTTGCAAAACGCACGTGTTCTGTATCGACCGTCGAAGTTAGAAATGGCTCCAGTTGCCTCAACTTTATCCGCGAAATTGCTGTCGTGGGTAACTATCGATGATGCGTTTACTATGGATAGTAAAGTGATGTTGTGCCAAGTGTGTGATAAAAAATAAAAAAAAAAAAAATTAAAAAAAAATGGATGTTCAATGAAATCTCAGTTACAACATGTACCAAGTGCACTCCATGCAAGAAATAAAAATTTGCGAACTGCAAAAAAACAAGTACTCTTGACACAAATGCATCAAGATACTTCAGTGAGTGAGCTTTTCAAAGACTTGTGCCAAGCAATGATAGCATCAAACATTCCTTGGAACAAAGTTCAAGTCAGGGCCGTGTCGGGAGGGGGGGGGGGGGGCGAGCGGGGCGACGACCCCGGGCGCCGAAGTGAGGGGGCGAAAAAATCGGGAGAAAAAGGGGCAAAAGAAAGGAAAAATTACTTGGAATATATATGTATGGGGGCGCTGTCGTATACTCTCGCCCCGGGCGCTGATTTTTCACAGCACGGCACTGGTTCAAGTGCCAAAATACCGTGCTTTTCTGGAGAAGTACTGCGGGCGTCGAATTCCTGACGAATCCACTCTTCGAAAGTGTTATCTCAAAGTTTGTTATAGGGAAGCTATAGATACCATTAGGGCAGAAATAGGTAGTTCATATATATATATTTGGATTTCTGTGGGCGAAACAACAGACGTTTTGGAATGTTATGTAGGAAATTTAGTGATTGGAAAGTTAAGTGAAGATGCTTCATCTAAATCCCATCTTATTGCGAGTAAATTGCTGTAACACACGAATCATTCCACGATTGCTTGCTTTGTAAACGATGGTCTTAAAGTGTTGTGACCGGGAGGAGTTCAGGAAGAAAAAGTCCTTGTTCTCTATACAGACAGTGCAGCGTACATGTTAAAAGCGGCTAGAGCACTTACAGTTTTTTACCCTCACTTAATTTATTTCACCTGTATGGCCCATACTCTTCAGCGTGTTGCTAAAGAGGTGAGAGACAACATTTGCGAAGTAAATCAACTAGTTTCTTCCACGGAAAAAAAAAAAAATGTTTGTTAAGGCGCCACAACGTGTTCAAGTTTACAGAGATCAACTGCCAGACGTGCCACTTCCTCCGGAGCCTGTGCTAACGCGATGGGGCACTTGGAAACAGGCAGTACATTTCTACAATGAACATTTTCAAAAAATTAAGCCTGTTGTTCATTCATTTCCATCGGAGTCTGCTGTGTCAGTTGGCATTGCTCAGAAACTGTTTAATGACTCAAAAGTAGCGTGTGATATCGCATACATAGACAGCAATTTTGGTTGGCTATCTACAAGCATTCAAAAGCTAGAGACTGTTGGGCGGCCTCTTCCGGAATCCATGGAAATAAATCATAGAGGGTGCAAAGAGACTGCTGCAAGGTGTGTGTGGAGATGTAGGAGAAAAGTTCGAAAGAAACTAAATGCAGTGCTGGAAAGAAACCCGGGTTATGACAGGAAAGAAACCCAAATACAAAAGGACTATATTTGCACCAAGAGCCCAGAATTCTCACGACCGAAGGGGGCAAGGCACAGCAGCATGACGCTAAACTCATATATTATCTAAACACTTTCAAATTTATGGACAACTTATAGTCTAAGGTCAATGGTGTAGAAATTTAGGACTTCGAACCAGATAGGTAACTATTAATACCGACTGATTTGAAACAGTAACAATTTCACGTTTTGAACTTTAGTTGTAACTCATAGTCTAAGCTCATTGGTAAAAACTTATCTTTAGTGAAATCTGACTGGTTATCATTACTCCAAACTCCAAACTTCATACTTAAAACCTGATAGATAATTATTGCAATCTATTGACATACATAACAATTTCACACTTAGAACTTAAGTTACAACTCACCTTAAAACCTTCTTGGTAGAATCTGAGTGGCTGATCAATGGAAAGTTACTCTTGATGCAATGTGATTAGTTGATCACTTTTCAACCTTTGTTTAATACTTTTTTTTTTCTTTTTTTTTTAAAGTTCCTAAGTTGCTTAAAAAATTTTCGTTAATGTTTGATTTTAAAAACTTTGTTTCAACATTTTTAGTTTGAAAATTTGGATTTCAGAGTTGTTACTTTGACAATTTTGATTTGGAATTTTGTTTTGTTTTATATCTGTTTTATTTTTTATTTATTTATTTATTTTTTTGTTTGAACATCTTTGTTCAAAGATATTTATGGAGTAAGTTTCTGTATACTTTAATACTTTTAGTGCAAAACAAAACAAGAAATGAAAAATAAACAAATAAACAGACTTTTCCTAACGAAGAATTACATTTGCTTCTGGTCATCTTTTCTTTGAATAATATGATAATTACACTTCCATAAAATTTATGTAAAACTAACTTCTTATCGACAAGCAAAATCTTACACGTTCGTGATCTTGTATTAAATAGAAAATCTCATCTTCCATAGTTGTTATTACAGAGCAAATAAATAAAAACCTGCAAATATTTAAAATGAGTGACGCTTCTCGTGTGAACTATATCTAGTGAAAACAGCCCTTACTGATGAATTTACTTAAATTCTTGTCATTGATTGGTTGTAAATGTGTATCAACATGAATGTCAAACAATGCGACGATATATGAATAGTGTTTACTCTGAAGTTAAACAAAAACATGAATATATACATGCAGTTTACAAAAAAAGAAATCAGGAAATAAATATACTTGCATCTTCATCATATGGAAAACTAAATATAACTGGAACCATAAGAACTGGGAGCATGATGGCTCACCTCTGCTGCGTGGGTTTGATCCCAGCTCGCGTCAAGTGGGTTTTCTCGGGGTTCTCTAGTTTTCTCTCACTTTATTCATTCCACCATTGCATTCATTTCTCATCATCACAGTTTCCTTAGCCTAGCTGGCATAATCGTGGGACGTAAAACTGAAGATTTTATTTCATTTTTCCATAACAACTAGTAAGAATGGAACCATAATAATTTACTTTGCTTGATATATATATATATATATAGCTTTTTAATGAAACTACTTACGAATTTCGTATCTCAAGCATGTAATTCCCCATGCTTCACTAGCCTTATTGATGGCAGCTACAATACCAACATTCAAGCTTTCTCTTTCTTGGAAAACAGTATCCAACGTTATTCTACCCAGTTCTGATCTGAAAATAAAAACAAAGACGTGGCGAAATAATAGTGTAACGTGGCCTTATTAAATAGACCAATTATGTGAGTTGTCATAACACAATCAGATGGAAACATCCGACATTAGCATACAAATGTATCCTTTTGAAAATTCAACGCAAAGCAATGTGAAACTCGACTTCACGTCTATGTCTGAGAGAGAGTGGAAACGTTGTGTGTCTTAACTGATCCATGTCTTGCATCATCTGTACATTCTATAATGTCTTTAGTGAAGCCGATTTTCTCGCTGAAGGCGCATGGACTTCGGTCTAAGTTCGATCAATATTTTATAAAATCTTGGGTTGAAAAATAAATGTTAAATTCCATTTAAACAATAGACTGAGATTCTTTATCATTCTAGAACTTCTCATGGTTCCAGATCTCCCAAGTTCATTCAAATTCTCTGGCACATTATTTTACACATTTAGAAATCTAATACCTCTCTTCCACAAGTGTTCATTAAAATTCAGTTCCTGAAACCTAGTGTAATTTGCTATATTACACGACACAAGCATCAAAAAAATCTACTGAATAATTTGTAATACAGAATATAATTATCTGTATCTATACAGCTAAACTTCCGTAGATTTATCGGAATAACATACAAGTTATTTCATAATGTTTATCGTATAGAAAATAGTCGTTATATTTAAAAAGGAAATCAAGGAGAAATTTCTTAAAATGACACACGAAGTTTAGAGGCACAAGTACGTAATACATCACACTCTTCTACAGCGAACGATTTAAACCATACAATCTAGAAACAAATCAAAAATCGGGTTCCATCCGACTCGACTTCTAGACGTTCTTCACAGTACTAAATAATAGCCAGTTTTTAGTCAGGATAAGGCCATCTAAATACAAACCCGAAGAGACTAATTGAATCTAACACATGTCATCTTTAAGTTAATAATAATAATAATAATAATAATAATATAAAAATAAAAAGGAAAGAAAGAAGCTTGTTCACATTCTGTTCTGCCTTGAAGCAGCGGTAATACTCATATCACCACATGTTTCTGCAACTTTTTACCAAGAAATTACAACGAGTTCAGGATGTTCAAAAATTCTCCCTACAACTTTGTATATTTAATGCAGATACACTGCATGAAAGAGACAAATGTGGCTGCACATGGCCGAAATTCCAGTTCCAAACAAGCTCTTCTGTGATGCCCGAAACGGCATTATTGAACCTGGAGTTTAGGTCATTGATGTCCTGCACCTTTGTCTCGGTGTATACATTGCGCTTGGTTGAAAGTTCTCCAACTGTGGAACAACATATCCACGCTAAACATCCAAGTAAAAATTTGCCATCACTATATTCTTTCGCACTAAAGAAAATGATCCAAGAATTCGAGTAACACCGCTCCATTTGTTCTCTTTATCACTTCTCTCTCAAGAATCCAGAGAGGAATTTCAAACTCCCGAAATTCTGACACTCTGTCTATTTATTTGCCCAGAAACATGAAAAGTTGAAGCATTCAAAGAACAAAGATGTGGTAACAAACTCGGAATCTTTAGCCAGTCAATCAAGAATCGCTTTTGCGAATATTTTTCGTTGAGGGTATACTGTTTGGCGCCGTGTGCTTGTAACAATAGCAGTTTGTATGCATTTGGACATACATAGTGCATCTATGTAGCACCTTGTGCACCGTCGACCAGGGCGCTTGCAGTTCTATGACAGCGGAACGAATTAATTTCTTCAGGCTTCGTGAAAATGAATCACGAACACGTTTGATGGCTTCTTCCAGAAGCACAGTTATAGCCCTTGTCCGCCAGGATTGGTTACATGTACGTACAATTTACATACGCCAAAAGATGTTAGACAAAGAAAAACGAGCAACTTGAGAATATCGAATATATAAATAAATAAATAAACACACAAATAAATAATAGAAGTCAAATTAAATATATGAAAGCTTAGCTATATTTAACTACACTTAAGAGAATAAGAAATCACACACGAAGCGTTCTCCTGCACTTCCCCAAGACTTAGTTAATAGCACCAACATACTTACTAAAAGACGTAAAAACACATTTTTAAACTCTCATCCATATTCCCTGAGGACAGATATTTGTGAAAAGCCATTTGCTATATATTTCAAAGGCTAATCGGCCTTCTTCTGGCAGCAACAGATTGAAAATTTTTTGTGATAGTGTTTCCTCTCATATTGTATATTCATTGAATTAATGTTCAGAAATCTATAGAACAGACTCACAAATTCAATGTTCCCGACTAGTAAGCTTACGAATATAAATACAAATTATTATTTTTATGTATACCTCAATAAATAACTGCTTTTCATTCAGCAAAACAAACCTACTGTATACAAAACCCATCGATTAAACTAGAAACTGATTATGTTCACATCTTTAAAATTATAAATAACGAAGTTATGCAGTACGTCTAGATACTACTTTGATTATTTTTGTGTTTAGTGTATGAAATATTTTTGTTGTATTAAAG
The DNA here is from genome assembly GCF_964235325.1 of Thermobia domestica. NCBI lineage: Eukaryota > Metazoa > Arthropoda > Insecta > Zygentoma > Lepismatidae > Thermobia > Thermobia domestica. Next base: position 208,721,475 of record NC_137455.1, read on the forward strand.
CACATGTATTTTAATCTATATATATAAAAGAGAACGTACAAATCCTTTGTGAACTCATCACGCTAATACGGCTGAACCGATTTCTTTCATTTTTGGGGGGTTGTTAGGATTTGGACCCTAGATGGTTTTTATCATATCACTTTAATTTTTAATTACCAGTGTCTTGAGATAATGGACCATTCAAGTCTCCATAGTTCATCATAGGTAAAAATAAACGTATGTATATGCAACCCGCATGACCACGTGACTCGGCGGGTTAACATAAATGACAGGCGCTTGCAATTTGAAAGCGAAAAAGTAAAAATTATCTAAGTAACAAAGTTTATTGCGTTCCGGGGTGACCGCAGCGAAGCGGGGTGAACGCTGCTAGTCAGAAATAAATGGGAAATACAATTTAAGAGTGCTTTTTACTAATGTAATTAGTGATAATAGTGTCCCGTTGAATGTTAAAGTTTGTTTTTCCTGTGTTTATCCATGGTTCTTCGTCCTTAAACACAAATCTTTCTTTCACCGACGGAGAAGTGCAAAATCTTCTTGTTTTGAATATTCTGATTCAAATTTTGTAGACCAAACACTGCAACATTTACTTGAAAGATCAACCAAGTTCTTCTGCTTTGTACACAATTGCCGTTGTAATCTATCAATTTCTGCATAGTACTTGACAATGGTAATGGTTTTATCAGGAGAGAAATTGTAACGGACAATGGAGCCTAGTGCTGTGAATCTCACCAATGACAAAACATTGATGAGGTCAGACTGGGATTGGGAAATCTTTGGTGAGTTTCACTAAGGACTAACCCTGTCTATTTCGCTTACGATTATCGTACAAGATCCACTTCTCATCGCAGTGCGATTGAGATTAATTTAGGTTATGAACATATTATAACAGATGTCCACTGACTGTTGTTTGTGATGGCTAGCCAGTTCTTGTGAGACCCAGATGTTATCCATTTTCAGTTTATTCACATACTGACAGTCAGAAATTACTGAAATGGATATGTAGAGCTACTGGGCAAATTCCCTAACGGTAATGCGTGAATTTTCTTATACACGTGTCTTTAAACTGTTGTTATTCATCCTTGACATGAGTCCTTGCTTTCCTCATTTTGAATACTCTGGTTCTTGGCACGAAATATTTTAAATCAGCGATGTAGTTACACTTCTGAAGGAACGACTATCTGTTGAAGTTATTTTCAGCTGATATTACTGAGGGTTCCATTCCTGAAATATATCTAGAGACAGGAACGTCGAATGTTGATATTACATTTTGACCACTTATTTATTTTCCTGCGAGATAGCAAACAAGGCAGCAAATATTGTTTAAATATACCGCATAAAATATCAACACGACCTCTTTAACAACATATACCTGAGTTATTCTTATATGTACGAGGAGCATACTGAAAGTCATGAGCAACATATTTTCACAACCGTAATCTTTAGTAATAAGTGAAACCAAGTATATCATCTCAATCTATAGACCGTTCTTTCTTTCTTTCCAGACGTTGACGCTGTTTGTTGATAAACGTGACCACAGGCAGGATTTCCAAAATGGCAGGCAGCGATGTTTCGTTTCGACAGCGTGCTGTGATCGTACTTCTTGTTAAACAGGACCAATCTGCTTCTGAAATTCACCGCATACTGCAGCGTGCCTATGGAGATAAGTGCATGGGTGGCAGCAGTGTTAGGAGGTGGGTGAAACATTTTAAGGATGGAAACACAAGTATCGAAAATAAGCCTCGCAGTGGGCGCCCTCGAACTGCCTGCACGGAACTCAACAAGGTAAGGGTTGATGAGCTGATTAGGGGAGATAGGCGTATCACTGTGAATGAAATCGCTGCAAAACTTGGTGTTGAACATAGTGCGGTACAAGAAATGATTCACAGCTTAGGTTATCGGAAGGTTTGTGCCCGTTGAGTCTCACGTTTATTAACCGAGGACCACAAACGTCAGAAACTAACCACTGCCCAAACCCTTCTTCAGATATTTCGACATGAAGGTGATGAGTTTTTGACGAGTATTGTGACTGGAGATGAAAGCTGGTTCCATCATTATGAACCTGAAACAAAACGACAGAGTACGGAATGGTACCACTTGAATTCGCCACCGAAGAAGAAAACGAAGACAGTGCAATCAGTAGGGAAAGTTATGGGGAGCATCTTCTGGGATGCACAGAGTTGCATTCTGGTTGACTTTCTTGAGCCTGAACAAACCATAAATTCTGCCTGCTACATCCAGACACTTTTGAAGCTCCGTCGTGCCTTGCACGATAAACGTCCTGAAAAGATCATCCTTCAACAGGAAAATGCGCGTTCGCATACTTCACGTGCTACTATGGAGCAGATCAGGAGATTTGGGTACGAAACGCTTCCACATCCTCCCTACAGCCGCGACATGGCATCCTCCGACTACCATCTTTTCGATTTTGTGAAGGAACAGATGAGAGACCATTGCTACGAGACACTGGAGGATATTCGGCAAGCAGTGTATAAATGTCTACGGGCAGCTGGAATGGAATTCTATCGCAAGGGTATTTTCAAACTTGCAGAACGATGGGAAAAATGTGAAAGAAAGAAAAAAAAAAAAAAAAAGGAAAAGTGAAAGAAAGGTCTATACACTGAGATGATTATTTGGTTTCACTTACAAATAAAGATTATGGTTGTGAAAAAATGTTGCTCACGACTTTCAGTATGCCCCTCGTATTTCTTAATACCGTAATAATAGTTTAATGTATTCTTTTTTAAAAAAAGCATGTAGACATGTAACCGTTAAAGAACTGTCTGTTGTTGGAGAATCTCATTGCCTTACACTATCTCATCAAGTTAACTTAAAGCCGTAATTCTCCACAGAGATACATATCTGAAAGCATGGAATGCAGTAAGCGACAAAAGTAGAAAGTTTCAAAATAGTTTCTGCTATAAACTTCACTCCGCTCGCACTAAACTTCTATCGATTACCAAAACTGTTGAGAAGAAAATCTGAAGAATAATTCCCACAAACAATACCTCGTAAAAAAGTAATTTATAAAACAGTTTGTATTTCTGTCATGAAATAAGCACACATACTACCTACAGCATATTTAATATTAGTATGTAAACGAAAATTCATATATAAATTTAATAAACGCAATAAATCAACAATCGCATCATGAACACGTATTCGCCTTAATTTCCACACACTCTAAGCAGTACGTCAAAACAAATATCGTTAAAGCGGTCAAGTAGGTTGGCTACAGTGTTTACAAAATGCTAGGAGATATGTCACAAAGAGTGTAGGTTTGAAAGTTTTGCAGGAGTTGATTTTTACAATCCATTACTTCATGATGTTCATAGCACATCTTGCATTTACTTGGTTAACTAAAGCCATTCAACAGTGTTCCCTTCGCCAATCTAACTTTTTGTCTTTTCTGTAGTGGATAGGATAAAACTATTCAGAAATGTAAACAGAAAAAGTCGCTTTTTTCCCCCAACAACTATACTTTTACCGATAAATCTATATGCATTTTTCTCTGGGTGTTAAAATTTTCCAACTTTGCTCACAAGCTTCGAACATTGTTGGATGTAGTGGCCAATGACAATGGTAAACTTTCTTCAATATTACTTTCCAGCAATGGTGGTCGTAGAAGACAGTGAGTATACGCGTGGGAGTATATCGAGTTTATGGTATATACTCTATATAAAGCAAGCTATTTTGTTTTGTCGCAAACTGTACATGCACAGTTCCGAAACAACATATTTCCGTACGATATTACCCTTCTGTTTCATGTATTTCATTATTTATTTCATACTTTGTCAACATCATGAAACTAACCTCATTGTTGTTTGGGCAAGCTGTGTGATAGCGAATTCTGGATCCTCCACTCCATAACTGGCCTTGAATGGGTCTATTATCCTCAAATAAAGCACTCCATCTATGTTTAATGTCACATTATCTATAAATAAAATGAAAAGTTTAAACATATAATGGTTTAATTTCCAATTTGGTAGTTTAAATGTACAAAGTACGCATATATACACACACACGCATGCTTTAGAGTAACCTGTTCTATTTTCCTATGTAACTTAAACAGACATTGTGTCCCCTTCCCTTTTCTAAATAGTTTCCGGAATTACGTGCACAAAAGGCGAAAATGCTAACCACTCAGCTTCTGGATATTTACATATCTGAATCATCACAGAAACTGTATTCGGAATCATAATGACCAACATGATCTGTAATGAATTATACCTACAAAATTTATTAGAATTTCTGAGAATGTGATAAGCGTATCTTCACGAGAGGCAAAAAATGTATTTACAGCCGACATAATTTCTTTTTAGTGGACATTTTAGAACTCTTTCTTATATACACGATATTCAAACTGCGTATCTGTACCTAATATTTTCAGCTGCAACAATTCACAGCTAGAATCTGAACAATATCTTCGAACAATGAAGTACGTATTCCAACCACAACGGATTTATGTTATTACTACAAAAAATTGTCACAATAACTCCCATTGGTTGCAGTTGAAATTAGTCAAGTATAAGTGAATAAAAAGAGATAAATTCCTCGAATTTTGAAATTTTCCTTATTTAAATAATGTGATAAATTAATTTTTGTCGACAACTTTCACCAAAATTGTCTATCTTAGTGAAGTATGACATACCTCTTCTTTGAGGTTTCCCAATTATCCCTACTGCTTGGGCTTAAAATCAACTGGGAATAAGGGAGTAAATTTAACTCCTCCTCATATGATTTAAGAAAAATGTTCCACGGTAGCTTTGGTAAAACCAGAGGCGGCTTATGAGGGAAGTCACGATAAAAGTTTTATCGTTTTCTTTCCTCAGTTTGAAAGACACCCTCATGAGCAGCCTCTGGGTAAAATTCATTTGATTTTGATGTATCTAGATATATGTTTTATGAGTTTTTCTCACAATCTAGACTGCTTGGAGTTGAAATGAATCAATAATAAGGGAGTGACATCCCCCTTCCTCTTTTATCAAAATATTTGCGTAAAATCGTGAGTCTTCGATTTTTATGAAACAGTTCAATCAAACTTTTATTTTTAAAAAATGTCTTGCTTCTACAACAATGCACAGTAATAGTAGTGGTATTTCTTTTTTTAAAAAAATAAAATTAAAAGGGCAATGATCTTGCCATTTACCATTGAAAAATATTACTTACTGCTTTCCATTTTCGCATTTAACGACCAATTCTTGGCCAACAAAAGCGTTCAGCAAATCTCGCGATGATTAGACAAAAATTCAACACCTCGCCACTGATCTGGCATCTGTATGGCATTATTCTTTACTTCTGTCCTCTCTTCACTCCACCGTAAAATAGTTCAAAGCTTGAAAGCTAGGTGTGCGTGTTTATAAACCAACAATCAAGTAAGCACTTCTTATATAATAGTATTAGGATCTCAGACTTACCTGCAGTTATAGCACTTTGTTTTGGTACATCTATTGCTATTTCTTTTAGACTTTGGACATACTTCACTTTATCTACAATCGGTATTAAAATATTTAGTCCAGGCTCTAATATGCGGTGAAACTTTCCCATACGCTCTACAATCCATGCCTGAAAGAAAGAAAGAAAAAAAAAGGTACCACACTATAAACATGAATTTACAAAATATCGAAATAATTTCAAGTAATATACAGAGTTATCTGATCCGCCCTACGGGTACAACTGCTCTAGGTTTCAACGAGTTCTCACACTCTTGATTTATTATTATTATTATTATTATTTATTCCTGTAGTTATTCTTATCCTTCTATATGCATTTCTTAATACGGGAGGAGGAAGATGAATTCCGGAAAAACTTGAAACGCAGTAAAGCAATTTTTGGACAGACGGAAGCGAGTATTGTTTCTTATTATTAAATAAATATAAGCCCTACTCCTCTTCTACCAACACGAAAGCCTTGATGCAAAACCTGTCCTCTCTTTGATATCGTTTGACCTGTGGACATCTTAGAACCGACAAAATATACTCAATTTCGTCTTTCAGTGATTGTGATTCTTAGAATCTTATCTACTTCGTAAAGTGCATTCACTACCCCGTGCAATTTTCTAAATATCATTAGAAATACCCCATCCTCCAGAACAAGAAAGAAAAAGAACAAAAAATGAACTTGCTGGTTAATCCATATCTATGATACCTGAAGTGTAATCTTAAATAAAATCCAAAGATTTCAGCATAGGACGAGTTGAGTTGATTTTAACGTCCCTTTCAGCAGTGAGTCTATATGAGATGGGACCTACTAATTAACGTGGAATCCGAACCACATGAACTCCCGCCGGAAATCGAACCCGGGTCTCCCATGCCAAAGGCGCGTACGCTAACCGCTTAGCCACGAAGGAGCTCGCACCATAGGACGAATATTGCTGTTCATACAAATCAGTAACAAAATCTGTAAAGGTACACTTTGGAACAGCTATACAGGAAAGCAGCAGAATTCAACATAATTTGGTACATTGCTAAACGAAGTTCATTAAGTTTACAACACATATAAAATTGTAAAATTAGTGGACTGACTAAGAATATATTTTCTTCAAGGTCTCAATTTTTTTGTTAATGACCTACGATAATGAATTATAGTTGTAACTACTCCTCAAAATTATAAAATTATACAAACCTCCTGCTGAGGAACGAACATGATGATTGTGTTGAGTGGCGTAGATGCTTTCCATCTTACTTGAGACTCTGATTGCAATCTGGCCGCCGAAACTGACAAATTAACAACTGTGCCCTGAAATGTGAATAAATACATGAGATTAAAATGTCCAGTATTTTATAATTAAAACTGAAATGCCGCTAGATGTTCAATATTATACGCAGTGTGTTATTAAAATTCACAACAAAATACAGGATATATTACAACTGCTAATTATGAGAAATTTAATTGTCATTTACGTTTATTTAGATACACATGAAAGCACTAGTACGTCTCTACATCTGAATGAACAAGGAAGCAATACCAAAATTGTCAGCTAGCGTGTTATGTACTAATTTTATCTTTGCCTGGTGAAACTGAGATAAAAATACTTACTAGAATTATCCTATTCTATACACAGACTATTGATCGTACGAAGTTTTTCTGGAACTGTTTTCCAAGTCTTGCGCACCAAAAGCGAAATGGTAACTCACAATTGAGTTTCTAGGGAGCTACATGTATGAGATTATGACAAAAACTTTACTTTAGAAACACAATAATCAACATTAAATATAATCGTCAAAGTACTTTCGGTTCTCGATCAGTGAATACACTAATATTTTTCTCTGATATTACACTTCTGCTAAAATGTAACAAAGAACTTGCGTGGCACATTTTGTTATGTAACACAACAACTCACCAGCAAAATGGTTAATCAGGTATATAGTTAATAATATTTAGTAACACAGCCAAAATTTGAAAATAAATCTGTGATTATTAAAGAACGCGGATACTGATATTACTGATTAGTTGACAAATCAGTATTTTCTGATTCAGTTAACAAATTCAATTTCATACCGCTAAATTTGGCTTTAGAATGTACTGAACAATGCTTAAAGCTGATGTAACACGCTTCATTGTACATATTAATTGAGTGTGTTCATTCAAGTTAAAAGTAAACAAAACAGATTGGCTCTGCATATATCCAATTTTTCTCCTTTTATTTAAAAGAAAGAAAGAAAGAAGGGAGCTCTCATGATTTTCTGCCACACACGTGTAAACGCGTCTTCAAGCTTGTAAGTTTTGTGGTTACTTTTGTGAAATTTTAGAATGTCGCGTTTTACCTCCCAAAACGAGGATATTTTAAATGTAGACAGATCATCGATAGACGAGAGATAAGGCTTGAATTTTTTTTCGAAAAGCCTTACTTGGATGTGTCATAAACATATATATATATATATATATATATATATATATATATATATATATATATATATATATATATATATATATATAAAATCTGATCTGTTGGTTTAGGCTGAAAGTGGGGGAAGAATATTCTGGAATGTCCACCCACACCTTCAAACACACTGACTGGGGAAGTGAACGAAAAAAAAAAAAAAAAAAAAAATCAAATGACAAATCGTTGTCAGATTTAATGAAAAAGGAGCGATATAAGAATATGTACTGCATATATAGAATTTAGCTTATTAAGAGTAAATAACGTAAGGGTAACGTGCCGGGGGAGGTTTAACAGTATTTTGTAGAAAAAATGAAATGAAATGAAATCTTTAAGTTTTACGTCCCACGGTTATGCCGGTTAAGCTAAACCTAATGAATGAATGAAATGTAATGAATGATAATGAATGGTAATGAGTAATGAATGAAATGGTGGAATGAAGAAAGTGGGAGGAAACGCGAGAGCCCAAGGAAACACACGCACACGGTGTTTGTCCACCACAAAGTTCACTTGGCGGGGGCTGGAATCGAACCCGGGACCCCAAGCACCAGAGGTGAACGCTCTACCACTGAGCCACCGCGGCCTATTTTGTAGAGCGGAAGATACAGAATAATGTACTATCAGACGCATCGAGATTTGGCAACAATTGAACACATGGTAGAGTAACAGCATTCAAGGCTATGAGAACACGATAATTTGTTCGGAAAAGAAAAACACGTTCCAGAATTCTGCTTCGTCAGGGGTTAAGAAAAGTATGACCTGACGCTAAAAAAAGAATTTTAATTTTTGAACAAATACGCGAAGCGCACAAACCGCATGATGAGAAAAACGAACCAAAACCAAATTGTGTGGTCATTTTAAGGAAATATTCCCAGGACACACTGGCGTCTCTCGAAATTTATTAAGACACGTAACATGTAATACGAGGGTCCATGGTCAAAGCGGTCAGTTTGCAGCTGTGAGAGAAAAGAAAAGGTCTTTGAAAGGCAATACCAAGAGACAGAGACAGACAGACAGACAGAGAGAGAGCGAGCGAGAGAGAGAGAGAGAGAGAGAGAAAGAAAGAAAAGAAACCTCACGGAACTAGAGAGGGCTTAGAGAAGGGGATGCGGTAATGCACAATCGAAAGAGTAGGGAGTGATGCATCAAGGCGAGAAAACGTGCTTATTTTAATTTTCTTAAATAAAATAATTACTTAACTGAAAGTATTGGAATACATAAAAATGCTTGGAGTTGAGTATTTAACATACAAATCTATAAATAAATAAATAAATAAATAAATGGAGCATTATTTCTTTAAAAGGCTTTCTGTCTCTCTCTCTCTCTCGCTTTAAATCTATATAGGATCTATTCACATATGTATAATTATATATGTCAAAATATTATCAACCCATTGTTAGGCAAAAGATCACTCCTGACCTAGTTAAAAGCAGTATGTAATCTGTGCAAATATTTCGAGATAAAATAGCATTATTATTATTGTCACTAAGTTAGCAATATCATAAAAAATTGTGAAAAGTAGGATCATTATAATATTGTATAGCCATTTCAAGTGGAGAAATACTTTTATAGGGATACCTTGAATACCAAATAATTATTAATAATGTTATTAACACAATCAAAATTATGAGTATAGTTTTATCCAACAATTATTATACTAGTAGTTCTATCATTAGTAAAAGTAGTTAGTAGCAGTTTTATTTTCATTTTTATATCAAGATTACAATAGCGTACCGACCACTTTTCCTCGTCAGCACGTGTTACTTGATATAAACCTATACGTTGCGCGTGTGCGAAAGCTAGAAACAGCCCAACCCCTGGAAACTGCATTGGGTACCGTGTACCGAAAGGGGCGGACCGCAAGTGACCAATTCCGGTACCGATCGCTTTCTTTCGTCAAGCCAAGCTGATTGATATATATGTTACATGTGTGTAATGATTGGAAATACTCCACCCCCGGAAGCTGTATTATTCCCAATTACCCCCTAATTTTGAGACTTTTCTAATGATAGGATCTGTTTTCCTAATTGCTGATTTTGTCGGCAGTAGCTGTTTTTCTCGGCCGTTGTTTTAGAGTCAATGTTTTATCCGTAAATTGTATGCATAACGGGCATATAGAGTTCTTTCGAGGGAGATAGAACCATAAACCTAATATATTTTAAAAATACTGAGTTTCACGGCTTTCTTTCCAGGGGGGCGAAGGGATGGTAGTTATCCAGCATTTCTTATAAGTACCTTATTTGAAATATGTAAAACAGTAACAAGTGGAAAACACAATATACACACATCTTCTTAGCTTCACTTTTAATTGCTGATTTCAATTGCAATTAACAATTACAAGTTTCAATTGTAAATTGCAATTAACAAATGTTTCAATTGCACCCTTTGTGATTGACAATTAACAATTACAAGTTTCAATTGCCTGGTCACCAATTAACAATTGACGAAAATTTAATTGCAAATTTTGATTGAATTCAATTGCAATTGAAATTAATTGCCAAGGACAAATTAAAATCAATTGCAATTAATTTCAGAGCAATTACTTTCAATTGATTGATTAATTGCAATTGATTTTGCCCAACACTGGTCCCAGTGTTATTGAGAATTTCCATTTTAAGCGGGGTAAAGGGAGAACTTTCTATAATTTGAAAGCGATGTTGCCTGTTGTGTCTGATCATATCACGGGGAGACGGTTAAGCAGTTTGAAATTAACTTTTGAACATACAGTAGTTAGTACCTACCCTAAGTTGGGTTTTCATCACATTACTTTGATTTAAGGGAGCACCCTAGGGAAAGGGGTAGACGGGGCTTTAGAACTGAGGCAAAAAAAAAAAAAAAAAATTCAGTGTCACGAGTCTGCCAAGTTAGGAAGATGAAACTCGGTATAAAAACTTGTCATTAAAAAAAAAGTAGGTATGTGTTCCAACGTCCTAGAAAACTTTCGTTTTAAGGAAAGGGAGTGGTTTTCTATAATCCTCTGTTTACCAAACGATGTTGCATGTTGTTTGTGATCGCATCACGGGGAAACGTTTGAACAGTTTGAAATGAATTATGGAACATAAGTTATTATTATTCGTATATTTATTGTGTTACTTTGCTTAAAGGGCGCATGGTAATGGAGGTAGAGAGGATTCTAAATTTTAACCAAAATTATAGTATCTCATCATGAGCATGTCATGTTAGAAGATGAAATTCGGTATATAAACACATTAAAAATAACGGGGCATGTCAGTTCCTGTTTTTCAAGGAAAGAAAGAGAGTGTTTTCTATAATTTCTTTCTTCACATTTCAAATGACGATTCCTGTTTGTGATCGCGTCACGAGGAAATGATTGAACAGTCTGAAATACATTTTTCAACATGGTTAGTTCTTGCCTGAAGCTGGGATTTTATCATGTAACTTTTCTTGAAAAGTGTATCCTAAGGGACAAAGAGGTACAAAGTTAATGCCAAAAATACAATATCTTATGGAGTTTTATTACAATACTTTCATTGATATGCATATCGTAAGGGAGAGAGGAGGGTCAAATATTTCCATGAACCTAACCGTGCAAAGATTGGGCATTTCAGCTAGTATGGGATAAGAAGTAATGCGACTCCATTTCCTTTATTTTTATAATACATACTTGTGTATTAATATAAAACTTGTATATTAATATAATCAGATAATAAAATGTCTTTCTCCATATGTGAGTCAGTTACAAATCGTGTACATTTCAGTTGAAAAAGGAAAGTATTGACGATGTATCTATATGTTCTCAACACTAACGGCAATTAGATCGTGAAGCTCACTAGTTCTTCTTGTTTATATGGTGGAGCATGTGAAACACAGTGTAATTATTCTATGTCACAAAAGCCCCTTAATCGTTAAATCTATTGCAAGAAAACAAATTTGCAACTGAAAATTAGAAAAAATCAATTTCCAACATTACAGTTCTTAAAAAAAAAAATTACTTTATTTCTTTTAGAAAAATAACATTCATTCAATAGAGCCATTTTATCTCTGGCCCCTGAACTTGAGATACTATCCCAGTATTTACCTGGAGTGTTTTGCGCGAAACTAAAAGAATCTTTAGTCAGGACAGTGCCTCAAGGATTTGAATCCTGAGTGTAAGAGGGGGATTTTATCCCTATTCTGTATTACATAAGATTATCGACTACTTTGTTACTCAAAAAATCGTGTACTACTTCTTCCTAGAAATCAAAATATAAGTGAGTTAGGTTAGAAATTAGATTTCTGGGTTTTGGCATCTATGGCCATATTGGCCCGGCACGTATGAGAATGACGTCCCTAGCCGATCACACTATCCGAGGAAAGAGTAGAAACAAAGGATTGGGATCAGCTTGAGACGCGTATGTTAGCTACAATTCCGGAATTTGCCTGGTGTGAATGAGGAAAGCTCAGAAAAATGCACTCAGGATGGCTGACCTGGAAAAGCTTTTACACTTCTGAACGAGTGTCCCCACCGGGAAATATAAGCGAGTGTCAGTGGTGCAAGCTGTGTCCCACGAAACGAGGATGGGCTTCACGGATTTTGCGACCTTTTTCTTTCTTTGTTATTTTTAAGTTAAGTAAATTTCTCATGACTGTACACCGGGGCTAAGGAGAGCGTGACGATGAGATGGATGATAATGGTAGTATGACGAAAGTGGCAGGAAACGGAAAAGCTCCGAGAAAACCCATGCACACGGTATTTGTCCACTACAAAGCGCACTTAGCAGAAGCTGAGATCAAACTAGGAAACTGCGTCAGAGGTGAATCACGGTGGCTCCACAAGGAATTTCATACTTTCATTTGTACAATAGAACATGAATGCTCATATGGTATTTAAGTAGAAATATGGCTTATATATACAATTTAATACTATATTTTTTTTTTAACTATACTATAACATTTAATAAAATCCAATATTGCCCAATAAAACCCAATTTTACCCAATAAACCCACTGGGCTGGGCGTTTTAAAAAAAAAAACCTGGGTTTTTCACAACCCTGACAGCAGGAGAATATTTAGATGAGTCAACCTACAAAGAGGGATATTTGTTGCCTGTGTATATGACTGTGACTGGTGGCTTGCAGAGGTTATAAATATCAGTTGTGGACTAAATGAAATTATCATGAACTTTATGCTACCACATGGACCGGTTACTTGATACAGCACTCCATCTGCAAGACAGCAAGCCACCCTCAGAGCTCAACTTCGATTCGCGACGTTTTAAAGTCTGTGAGTGCCCCATCCAGACAAAGCATTTAATATTTTGCCGAAATTCGAAAGGTTACAGTACAAGACCTTACATACATATTTCCTAACAGAGTATATCACTGGAATCATTACATTATTATCTCGCAAATAAAACAAAAAGCAACAAAATATCTTGAACCATTCCAGACAGAGCATTTAATATTTTGCCGAAATTCGGACGTGAGAAACGTCGCTATCTTTGGTGGTCTGTATCTCGGGGCAGGAATGTTACTTGGATAAAATGTCAAAATACCGGTACGGATTTCTTACTTCATCCTGAATTTTAACACCTGTTAAATTCAATAATATTTGAGACCATCAAGATTTTTTTTTTTTTTTTTTTGCCTGCCTGAACTGATCTGGACTATGCCCTTTAAGTCCTGTTCCCTCCAATTGTATAAGGCCTCAAGAGGATGTTTTATTTACACGTTCGACTTAATTTTGTTTAAACGTGATGATATGCAATGAATGATGAAAGTTGCAAGCGTTCGATTTCCTATTTTAAGGAGGGTTGAGACATAAAAACTCATAAGTCGAAAAATAACATATCTTCTTTCATCAAAGCCTTTCATGAATAATACGTACGATTACTTCATTATCATCATTCAAAATTGTGAATCTTCCATATCAACCACGGTTTGCCGTAGTGGACCCAGCCTGAAAAAACCAACAGGTTTTTTCGGGTTGGACCCATCTGAAAAAACCCCACCTGGGTTTTTGAGCTTTTTGTTAGTATATTATTGGTACAACTAAGGTGATCACATTGAAAACGATTTTTATCAGATCTTGGGCTTTTCTTGGGCGAATTAGATGCTTTCACGTTAAGGTATACAAAACATTCAACATAAGATCTTTATAAAGTTCTGAATGCACTGAATGAATAAAAAATCTTACCTTTGCTGAGATAATTATAGAACAAATTAATGTATGGATTATGCTTATAGCCTATTTGAAGTAAAAATGCAATTTTATATATTAGAAAATAGTTTCCGTGAATAGTGTGCTCGCCGACTCGGCGACGCCGAGGAACGTTCGTTATTCCTCATGCGTTTGACGGGTTTAAGGTCATAGGTGCCAATATTGTCAATAAATATGTAGTGCATTAGTAAAACTATTAGTGTTATTTTTATTACCTTTCATGGTAACACAAGTATTTTTCAGTAAAACTTGGTTTTCCAAGAGCAGCAGCTTAGTTCAGTTATTTGTTGCTACTCTTCAAATAAGCATTCTGTAGAATCAGCACCAGCAATAGCGTAAAAATTCTTGTGAAATTTAAGAAGCTTAATGCTCAGAGTTCCGAAAACTACGTAACGATATTTCAAGTGCTGAATTCTAACTTCCGGACTAGTGGAAGCTTCGATGTACAGTAAAGAAAGCTACATTTTGGAGAAAAAAAAAAAAAAAAAAGTCGCGAAAGAAAAACTCAGAAAATTCCCGCAATTGAACGCGTAAAGCATCGGAACTGAATACTTCAACAATAAAACTATTAATTTACGCTGGAAGATATTTAATTTCATTTAAGACATTTTGAAACATTTACTTTATAAAATATGTATTATATCTTTTTTAATTGTTTTAAATCAATTATCTGGAAAGAACCATATTGCAACAAGTGCTCGAGAAATTCCCGTAATTGAATGCACAAAGTATTGGAAGCGAACTTTAACGATAAGACCATTTATTTTACGTTGGAAAATACTTATGTCGTGTAAGACATTTTTAAACATTTATTTTATAAAACATGAATTATATCTTTGTTTTAAATTACTATACTTGGCGAACGTCACTGAGGCTTCTGGGATGATTCTATCTACATTTGTTCGTTCGTCTACCTGTACCACACATACTACAGGGTATCACTTTCGGTCTTTTAAGTTTAAATTTTCAGGGTACAAGCACGAGACACATTAATTTTAATGTATAAATTTTGGCGGCATACCAACGTAAAATTTCAAAATAGCGGGTATTCACGGTACGCAGCGAAATTTTCAGTCTTTAACGTTGAAATTTTCAGACTAGAAACACGAGACACTAAATCAGCTGTATATATTTTGGCTGCGATCCAACGTAAAATTTCAAAATGGCAACCATTTTCTCAAAACAGCAGTGAATAGAAAATTATGACAATGATAATCTTGAAATATAAATCACATTCAACTTTTACCCCAAAGACAGTGAAATATTTCAAAAAAAAAAAAAAAAAAAAAAAAAAAAAATTAAACCCGAAAAAAACAAACCCGACAATACCCGATAAAACCCACATGGGCCCAGGTGGGATGGGCTTTTTCAAAAAACACGGGTTTACTCGAACCCTGATATCACGAAGCAATTAACCAGGATCCAGTTCCTTTGAATAATTTACGGGTTAGTCTCTTTGAAACCGCCTCAGCCTCTCCGAGGAAATCGTCCTGATGAACAAATCCATGAAACTACTATACTCACCATAATATTGCGCCATACTGTATGTGAATACGTAGTTCTGGGTTCGATTCTCGGTGGGAGAACACTTAAAATTTAATTTCAAAATAATTCACTTTCATTAGTCGTCCGTCTTCTTTAATCTAAAGGGTACAATCGTGGGACATTAAACTAAAATCATTTTTGTCTGTGATTAATATATTGAGGGCTTTAGGGAAAAAAAAAAAAAAAAAAAGAGCAAGAGCAAATCAGGTATGGAGAAGACAAATTTGAAGTGAAAATAGATTCTATTGTGGAACACCAAGAGGAATTTGATTCTCTAACGTGTGATTCCGCCTATTTCTAAAAGCACAGTTAAAAATTATACGCAAGTAGGAAATGTTTTGTTCTGTAGTTTGGTTACGTGTTGATTCACTTTAACGAAGTTAAATGAGGCGCCAGTTTAATCATTTTGGTTTTACTATATTTTTCTCTAGTATCCTTTATCAGACATTGTCTGATCCATAGGACACATAAAAATTTTGATATCTGCCACAATTTATCCTATATGCAACAGAACACAGCAAATTTGGTTAAATAATATCTGCAATGTAAGACCACTGAACACGTGCTACTATAATAAAACGTATTTTTTTCATTGTATGCTTAATTTTTCACAAATATGAGTAATATTCTTAGATGAAAGATTCGGTGCTGCCAAATATTGTATTACAATGATGGCACCATGTATTCTTATATCTCCTATCTCTGATTATTCAATTTCAATTGTATTTATTTAATTGTGGCTCCCTTCAAGTAAATCTGCATTTACAAAGAACAAGGGAATTCCTTTTGCGTAATTTACAGGCAAAATCTGTTAATTCAGAATAGAAGAGCAATACTTGAACAGATTTATGCAGGTGGAAACCACGCAAGTCATGTATCAACTTGGATAGACCCTACAGCATTAAAAAGTGTGTTACATAACCATGCAACTGTATAGTGAAAAAAAAGGCATTACAAAATTCATTTTTAAGCCACATAAGTGCATAAAGTGTGCATTACTGTTACCAATTGGTATCCTTACGTATGCAACAAAGCCGCCATTTTTGAATCGATGTTTTTTTTTTTCACATAAAAAGCCGGCTTGTTTGGGGAAAAAAACGAGAATTTTGGAAATTTTGGCTTTTTTCATTTTCATGAGTTTTCTGTTTAAAATAGCTTTCTTATAGTATACTCTAAAGTTAAATAAGATTCCATGACCTAAATGCCATGATTCGCTCTGGAATTCACCATCATGATGGATGGAGCACATGGTTTATGAATTAAAGTAAACATAAAGTACATAGTATTTGAGGGCAATTTTAGAAGCTATTTAACTTTATTTTAACTTCTGAATTATCGACATTTTTTCTTCTCTAGATCATTTCTTCTTAGTCATCCGTGTTTCACTTCTTAGAGCTTAGTACTCTAGCTTCTAGCACATAATTAAACTTATGTTTCTTAATATATCCGTCAGAGCGAACGTTTTTCAATATATTCGTCAAAGCGTACTTCCACATTTCCGTTATACTGTAGCTGTGCAATGATTTAACAATAATCTTCCGGACACAACCTTGAATACCATTTGATAGAAATAATCAGTATCGGATTTAGAAAAATATTTGGGAGAGGTTTTTCTGAATAATGTTTGTTTTTTCTAAAAATTCCTAACTTTTATTTAAGAGGAGCTTAAGTTTATGTGTACAGGCATAACAAATATTTCATTTCGTTTGTATATTCAGCTATAATCTTCCAGATACAACCTTGAAGACCATTTTATACTGATAATCAGTAACGGATTTAGAAAAGTATTTTGGGAGGGGCTTTTCTTATTAATGCTTAGTTTTTCTAAAAATTCATATTTTTCTTTTTTTCTTTTTTTTTTTATTTGAGGACAGCTTGAAGTTTATGAGTAAAGGCAAAACTAATATTTAGTTTGTTTTAGAAATTCCCTAATTTCGGGGTAGAGGCTTCAATCCGAAAGACATCCCTACCCTAATCCTCTTCGCAAACCCATCATTGCTGGTAATTAATAATAACAAAGATTTAAAAACGATTAGAAAGTAAGTCGGCCAGGACTCACAGTACACGCACTATCTCTACATTCACAGATGGAATTAAGAAAAACTTTTGTCAAAATGGTCGAATGCGGGCTTGAATCTCGGACTTCACAATAGAAGCGCGAAAGCTAACCACTCACTCATGTTTGTTGTGTAGTTGTGCTTAACTTCAATGTATTCTCTCTCTCTCTTTCTCTGTGGCCATAAAAGCTCTCCATTGACTTCTGTCCTTATCCAATTCAATCCAGTTTCTACTCTGTATTACTATTTCTGCTAGATCCATCTTAATATTGTCCTCCCACCTGGGCCTAGGTTTTCCAAATGGACATTTCCCGATTGGATTTCCAGTTAAAACTTTGAAAGCGTTTCTACTTTCTTCCGTTCTGGCTACATGACCTACCCACCTGAGCCTCCTAGACTTGATGACTCTAACGATGTTTGGTAAATCGTATAAATTATGTATTTCCTCCTTATGAAGTTTCCGCCATTCCCCATTCCTATTCGTCTCAGAATTTTATTCTCAAATAATTTCAGTCTGCATTCTTCCTTCAGCGTAAGCGACATGCTTCACAACCATAAAGCATAACAGGCATGATTATCATTTTATATATTTTAAGCTTTAAATTCCTCGACAGAATTCGCGACAAACTATTTTGAACTGAATAATAACAAGAATTTCCTGATTTCAGTCGACATTTAATTTCTTTGTGGGTATAATTTTGGTCTGGTAATACTGATCCAAGATATTTGAAAGTATCCACTGTGTCCAAAGTATTAATTGATATTTTAACGCATTCATAATTTGCCGTATTACGATCCTTATGAACTTCCTTGTATTTAGATTTCTCTGCATTTACTCATGTCCCTGCAAGCGTTTAATAAGGCCTCTGCATTTCTTTCGATTGTTCTCCTATCAGATTTACATCATCAGCATACACCGTAAATACCATTCAACTCTAGGCCCTGGTTCCTATCTTTGATTTTTCTTATAGCGTACTCCGGAACAAAGCTGAATAATAGCGGCGATGACGCATATCCTTGTTTCAGGCCAATCTCGACGTGGAAGCTCGCATTTTTCGACTCGGACTTTACTCTGGGATTCATTTAAACACTTAATAAATCTAGCTTTTTGGGTATTTCAAATTCTGTAAGAATGTTGTACAATATTTCCCTCCTAACCGAGTTGTAAACCTTTCCAAAATCAATAAACAGTTGATGTACTGGGTAATATATTCCCACTTCTTTTCAAGTATTTGTCGAATGGTAAATATCTGGTCGATTTCGACTAAATCCACACTGATAATCTCCAATAATTTCATCTGCGTATGGGGTCAATCTTAGTAATAGAATGTTAAGAAAAATGCCTCGATAATTATTACAATCAATTTTTTCGTCTTTCTTGTGAATTGGAACAGTGATTGATTCTTCCACTCTTTTTAAATGTATTCCATACTTTTTCTTTTTTGTAAAAAAAAAAAAAAAAAAAAAAAAAAAAAAAAAAAAAAACGTAACGATATGTTGAATTATCTCGTGAAAAATTCAGAAACCTTCAGGACTGGGTAAACCGTGATGGTGGTTATATATTCTACACCCTAGGAAACCATACGCTCAGATGAACGTATATGATCCATGAACAGAAAATTCGATACTTTCCCGATTCTAAACAAGCTTAAGGAACAGTCAGTGCATTACAGAATTTGGAGCTTTACCGATTTTGAAGATCCGAAGCACCTGATAGGTGGTAACAGATTATTACGTATGTGATCAATCAGTGAAAAGTTTCTTCGAAATATTCATACAATGTATATGAAAGTTAAAACTTAACCGAACTTAAAAATCTCTACGAATTACTGTCATGCGCCCTGAAAAGAAGACTGAAGAATACATGACGGTTAAGTTCCAATAAGGCCCATTACACCAAATCTTTGAGTTTTTTACGTCCCACGAATATGCCGGTTAGGCTAAAGGAGACGGTGATGTGAGTAATGAATGAAATAGTGGAATGAAGAAAGTCGGAGGAAACGGGAAAACCCGAGGAAACATACGCACATGGTGTTCGTCCACAACGAAGTTCACTTCGCGGGGGCAGGAATCGAACCCTGGACCCCAAGCACCAGAGGTGAATCACCGCAGACCCTCCCGTCACACCAAATAATGTGCTAAGGCAAGTAAAGTACACCAAACCTAACCTAAACTAACCTAACCTATTCGTAAGTCATCATTGCCATGACTTATGACTTGCATGGGGAAAGGTTCTAGAACGCAGGTGCCCCCATATAGGTTAGTAACTAGGTTGGTTCCTTTCTGTACCAAAGTTTAATATTCAATTCACATAGTATTGCCGAGCGAGCGTTAGCGAGTGAAGGTGCGTTAGAGCCCCACAGGGCACGTTGTTTTCTGTCTTTATTACAGCTAAATGGGAAGGGGGACCTGTGTTCTAGAACCTTGTCCTTGCATGGTGAAAAGCTGGCGGGGCTTAACGGAATATATGCCTATATGATGATATTTAAAAGTTATATAAAATCATTTTATCAAATGCTCTATATTCTTAATCTCCCAATGGCAGAACTTTCTTTGGTTTTCTACGATGAGTTTTGTAAGTCAAAAATTTTCTACATAAGAAACACTTGTGATTGTTAAAAATACACTTTACGCGACGTAAAAAACAGTTGAAACTATATTTATGCAAGTCGTCCGTGCATTTAAGACACATAGCAGGCATGTTTTCACTTTTCTACAGTATTTTTTTTTTTTTTTTTTTCCTCCTCTGGTAATATTTCTGCACAGGCGCGGCAAATTTTCTGTGATAACATAGCAGATCGCGGCATGTTCTGCTATGGGGTTTAATGTGTACAGGATTTAGTCATAATCTGAGGTTTGGAGGGTACCAGACTTTCATTTATACGTACCAAAATTTATTTTAATAGACATGAGCTATAAAACTAATTCTTGTTTGGATGGTCGAGCCTCGTGATATCTGCTTTGGGAAAGGTCACGTAATTGTGCATACACATACTACATGGGTGAATAATTGCGTCACATAAACAGGTCAACAGAAAACAAAAGGTAACTGTATTGTGTTTCCGTTAGTGGAGTAATTAGAGTTACAGTTCTTTTTTGGCAAGGTTCTCGAACACAGGTACCCCTTCCCAATTAGCTGTCATAAAGACAGAAAACAACGTGCCAGCGCTCTAATCCGCGTTCACTTGCTAGGCAATGCTATGTGAACAAAAGGCAATTATTCCGAAGTTAGGCGTCCGCTTTCGCCACGTTTTTTCGCTGTTATTTCCTTTGCACACTTTCTGCAATTTGTTATTAGGTTTATTAATCTATGCTCTTCACAAACTTTTAGGTTCGAAAGTTGGGCGTCCGTTTCCTGTAAAATTTTTAAAATTTACAGGAAAGATATGGATAATTTGATCGTTTGTGTGCTTGATAATATATAAGGGTCTCGATAAAATCTGTTTGTTTGTTATATATAAGCGGTTATAAACATGGGACTATACCGCGAGCGGAGGAAACTATTTGGCGCAAGCTAACTAAACAGTTGCATTGTGGGAAAGTAACGAGCATTTATGTTATCAACATGGCGAATGTACAAGGGCAATGAAATAACAGTTTGAACATTTGTGAAGCAATACGTTGATAAGGAGCAAAATCTTTTTAAAGTTTGTGAAGACCACGGATTAATGAACCTAATAACAAATTGCAGAAAATGTGGAAACGAGATGACAGCGAAAAAACGTGGCGAAAGCGGACGCCCAACTTCGGAATAAATGCCTTATCTAGCACACAAACGATCAAATTATCCACATCTTTCCTGTAAATTAAAAAAAAATACTGGAAACGGACACCCAACTTTGGAACTTAACCCGAACAAAATATTAAACTTCGATACAGCAAGGAACCAACCTAGCTACTAACCTATATGGGGGACCTGGGTTCTAGAACCTTTCCTTATTTTGCCATAAAATCAATTTGAACGGGAAGGTTCTAGAACGCTGGCTCGTACATATAGGTGAAAGTGTATTATTATTATTATCAAAGCTCAGTACCAAATTCACATAATGCCGAGTGAGCGATAGCGAGTGAAGCCAGCTCGTCTACTCTCTTTATTACGACTCAATGGGAATCCGAGCCAGTGTTCTAGAACCCTATCAATTTGAACTAATAACAATGCAGTTTACTATAAAAATTAAAATAGCCGGCAACACCTATTCATCCTTGTACTACAAAAGTGCAACTTCATTGTTGATATTACTACAATGTGAACATGAAAATTATGATATACATGCGTACTATTTAATTGTTAGATTTTACCTACATATTTAGCTCTAAATAAATATTACCTGCTGAAATCTCGAGTTCCTCAGCTGTAATTCGGCTAACCTTAAAGCGGGACGCCACATGCTACTTACCGAACAAGCAGACAGTATAAAATAGAACTAACAAATATCTTATGCTCTAACCATTTGGCTCAAATGATCACAATGACCATTTTTTAACGGAATTAATTTGAAAATATTTTTCACGTCAACAGAAAATCTCTAGGTAATACCAGTTTTAATGGGTAAAGTTAAGGTATTGCTTAAGAATAGTCCGTCACAAAAATAAAAATTTTACAGTTAAAATGAGTGAGTGCATATCAAAAAGTTCATTTATTAAAATGGAAAATTGGTAATTTCAGGGTTGCCACACATGGCAACTCATTCACTATGAAAGTCGAGACTAGGGATGGCGAATAACCCCGGGATCCGGATATTTTCCTTTGGATAGCCTATCAGAGAACATCTTTATTTTAGCTAAAAATCCAAATTACGGAGAAATCCAGGTATCGAATAAAATTCGAATTTCATAGGAATCAAGATTTTGAATAAAATCCGGATTTGGGCCTGAAAAATTTTCGTTACTATTTTTTTAAGACGTCTATGTGGGTAGCAACACATTAAATTGTATGTACGTATGTATTGTCCGTTTACTGTAGCTTGAAGCTGTGTTTTGACACAAAACCTGGCTAGCGAGTCTTAGCAGTCCTTCCCCTTCTTTCCCCTTATAGCAGTGGTAACAGTAGCACTAACTCATCAACTTTAGTAGGGTTTGGTATTTGCAAGTTGCGTAAATTTCGAAACAGTTTACTTCTTCTCTAAAAAGGACCGTAACTTGTGTGGGGCAGGGGAGGGGCAACTGCCCCCAGGGAGGTTCCCCGCCGTTCGAAGGGGCTCATTTGGAGACAAAATTTTCTTAATCCATATACAATACGAATATGAAATTATAAATGAAGCATCAAACAGTTTCACTACATTACATAAAGCAGGGCAAAAAAGGTAAATAAAACAAAAGTGAGCCGTGGGCCCACTTCAGTAAGAAACGTCTATTATTAGGGGCCCTAGAAATAACTTTTATTCGTATGGCTGTGAGATTTGTCAATATGGTCCCCTAATTAATTTGTCATGTATGGAACGGACCCAGGGGCGTGAGTAACGGCCCCGCAGACCTTGCTGTGAGGGAGGGCCCACAGGCTCCGGGGGGGCATAAATAGTAAGAAAAGATAGAAAGAGGGGGTCCCAAGAATGAGAAAAACAACTTTTTCTAGGAGGCCCAAATACACGTATTAATGCTTGCCCCCCCCCCGAAAAAATTTTAGTTACGGCGCTGTCTCTAATGTGAATTTATTGGTACAGTTCTGCTAATAGTTAACTATATCAGGTTGGTCTCTTTAAACCTTGGGTCGTGGAGAAAAACAATCTTATAGGAGCATAGTATTCATATTTTAAGAAGGTGGGGAAAGGAGAACGAGGATGAGAAAGATCAGAAGGAAGAAAGAAAGAGAATGAAAGAAACACTTCTACATTTACTTCATAATGAATTTAAGCACATATAAACGAAAAAGGGATGTCGGAACCCACCACCATAATATTTGTGGAAGTGTTGGCAACATAATATTCTGAAGGAATATATTTCCCGCCAATTCTGGGGTCTCGGTGTTTGGCCCAATTCTGGCCTTACAGCAGTGGCGGATCCAGGGGGCGATTGTCCCCCCCAGGAAAGGAAACTTTCTCATTTTATATATTTAAATAAAACCCAATCCCAGAGTTTGGAGCTCTTAAAAGTAGCTCTAAGTAGCAGTATTAAAACCCACCGCTCCCAAGAAGTCTGTCCTGGATCCGCCCCTGCCTTACAGAAGCTACCATCTAGGCATTCATCTCGTGGGACTGAGGAAAACCTTAATAAGGAATACCGGCCAGAGCCGGGTTCATACCCACGCTCGATCTACCTATTTTAATGCCTTTTTTTGTGTTGCACAGTGTCTGGTAAGGGCACCCAAACAGGGCAAATGTGTACAGCTTTAAAATGTTTAAATGTTAAAATTCGCTCTATACTGTACTTTGAACACGTAATTCAATGTGTATTATATTCTTCTTACAGCAGCATGGTTTATTTCCTAATACTTTAAGTCTATGGTTGTTAGTATTTATAATTATTACATCATACTAATCCTTCTCAAAGCTCGTTCAATTAGTATGAAATTCTACACTTAGCAGTTTGCAACATTGTAAACCTTCACCAACAGGCAATATGTCGCGAGAATATTTCCACCTATACTCGCATCGAAATTCCTAGTCCTTGTTTACAATCAGTACAATATATTTCTGTCGCCTTATCATGAAAACAATGCTGTCCAGCGAACCTAACGGTCTTCGGTTCGCTGACCAGGATAGCTGTGCGGTTTTGCGAGGATGGCGCTGCTGTTGTGTTTACATCAGTTTCTAGGCAAGCGCGGTGGGACAGGGGAGCGGAGAGTTTCACTTTGCAGTGTATCCAACGGTTTTTTAAAGTTGCAGTTTAGATGTTATGAATAGTCTAATCTCTTTACGCTTAATAAAAAACGCCGCAACTTATGTATGTATTGTAGTGAACCATTCCTGAAGTAATGCAGATGTATTGTGAATAGTGATTTATGAATGGAAATTACCAATTTAAGAACAACATAGCACAATTGACAATTCAGTGAGCTTCTACTGTGTATTAAGCAGATTGTATAAAAATTGATTATGTTTTATTCGATTTAATTATAAAACAGTAGCAGCCTGTAAAACGCAGGAATGACAATGTCAGTGACTAAAAGATTAATTTTGGGTTGATAGCTTAGAGTTTTGCGCAATATATTGTAACTGTAAGTTTAAATCAAGTTAAGGTTAAGGCTCATGATGCTGCTGTTTAAGTGTATGTTTATCGATTGACAAATAAATTACTTTTTCGAGTTTTAGCCAGGGAGGAATCTCAAAACGTTTCTTCTCGAGAACTGTGAAAGTCCTTTCCGCTGGTCTATTGGCCAGCGCATGTGCTTTTATTGTATGAGGTTCTGGGTTTGATTCCCATTGAGAGAACAAATTTTAATTTTACAATCTTTCACTTTCATTAATCATCTCTCTCCTCTAGCATAAACAACATAATCATGGGACGTTAAAATAAAGAAATTTCATTTTTTTGTTCGAGAAATGTGAACCTTTTGGGGGGAAAGGAGGTGGAGAAATTTTTCCTTCATTTTTTAAAGATTTATGGGATTGGATAGCTTGCCTTTAGGGATTGATTTGTACAATTTGGTTCAGTGCACCCTTCTTTTAGGATCATTATAGAAATTCAGCCCTTTGGTAGAGTTCGAATAAAAGTATTGATGAAATATCAGCGTATGGGTAGTGTAAGAGTAAGTATCGTTGCTTCAGCACACAATAAATTTTATTTATGAGGAAAGAAATTACCTCTGGACTAACTCTGAATTTCTCTCAGGTTTTAGCTATCAGGTCACAAAGAATTAAATCTACTAACTGTTTACACACACAATATAATTTTGAAACTTGGGAGCCTAGTGTTATATTTGTGTCTGTAGTATATAATAATGCTGATACGTTATTCTGTTGAACATCTTAAAGATATTTGTCGATTGACTTCAGAGGACTGAGTTTAGCCCGTAAACACAAGTTGCCTATAGTTCAAACATATCAGATGTACGGTCTTGTTTAATAAAACCTGCTCCTCCCTGTCCTCTATCTGAAAAGTCCTATATTGTTATTCACATATGAAATTCAAAGGCAAAGTCAATCGTCTTTATTCAGTTGTATTTTTATTTCAAGTGTAAGTATTAATATGCGCTACGCATGGTTGCAAGAGGTTGGGTGGCTTTTTTTAAAACACTGAACTGACATATCTAACATTGGCACTCATCTTCTTTATAAATTGATGTAAGAAACGGCCGATTGATTTCCAGCCAATTAATTCATCACCGGTATCTTTGAGCAATGAGATAACAATGGAAGCCAAACTTCGTTCTTTTTAAACTTGATACTTTGAAAAACTTATGCAAGTCGTTTTGTTATTCAAATACATATTCGCTCTAATAAATTTCAGAAGCAGCATTAATCTTAGAATAACGTAATGGCTGTAAGAGTTACCCTAAAAATTTATTTTGTATGTTTTCTTTTTTACGTAATTCAGAGATTTTGTCTGAATTTTACTGGAGTTATAAGGAACCTTCAATTATCAGGCACCCCATTTTAATCGCTCCCCCTCCACCGTCAATGCAACACTTCTAACCGTCTCCCCAGGGGTCCTGGGTCCACCCCTGATTGAGATGGTACATAAAAATAATCTCTGTCTAAAATAGTCTTAGTAATTTAAAAAAAGATATTTCTGCCAAATTTTGAAAACTTTATTTGAAAGTTTTCAAAATGTGGCGGAAATATCTTTTTTTTTTTTAAAAAAAAATACTAAACCATGCTAAATAATGACAGAGATTAGACAAAATTATCTTTATGTACCATCTCAATCAAGGGGTGGACTCAGGACCCCTGGGGAAACGGTTAGGAGTGTGGCGGTGAAAGATTATTAGTTCTTTCTCTCACCAAACGTTTGAAGTACATCCGAATATGATGTCAATGCAAAAGAATTTTCTTACTCAATACCCCGATCGCTCCGCCCCTGACTTGAGCATATGCGTGAAGTGGTTTATTACGAACAAGACAGAAAGAACTGTGATAGATTGGTTACAGAACTGTGATAGATTGATTACAAGTAGTCCGGTTAGAAACACTGCTGCTTGCATTTTAGTTCCAAAACCGGCCGCCCGCACTCGTTCGCTGGTTGTGTTATACCTCTGTTTATTGTTTACAACACAAACTGCCATCTTCCAATATTGCCAGGCGTACAAGGTTTTCGCACACTTTCGAACAAGAACACTTGTACAAAATTGAGTGTGCATTATATGTAAGATTTTATTACATAATAACTAACTCGATTTGCCATAACGTTAATATCTCAGTCATCTCAAAAGCAGCAATTTATGTAGTAATAGCACTTGGTCCATGACTGTGCAGAAGAGGGTACATTCGGTTCGGCGATTCATGTGCCTGGCAACCATGAATTAACCATGTAGGGGTGAGAAGCAAGGTTTTGACGCTCGCACTACAATTGTTGTTTGTAAACAATCTTCCATCCTAGAGTGAAAGGACAATATACATGTAAGTGTGTGTGTGTGTGTGTGTGTGTGTGTGTGTGTGTGTGTGTGTGTGTGTGTGTGTGTGTGTGTGTGTGTGTGTGTGTGTGTGTGTGTTAGAAACCTGCACGGGTAGAGCTTAAGTGGGCCAGCTCTGTTATTTCTTTGTGCCGGACCGGGCTTGGGCGTCCGACACTGATTTCTCTTTAGGTCGGGCCGGGCTGGGGCCGATTAACTGCAGTTCTTTAATAATTATTCAGTTTCGTTAAACGATAATTGCAATAAAGCCAAACGTTGAAGAAGTGTGCCCGTGAAAAATATTACAAAGAATACAATAGCTATTTACAGTTTGTGTTGCTTAGCGGCTCCACATCACTATAGAGGATTGCAGGCATTGCGCGGTAAATTGAGCTCTGACCTTGGCCTTCACTGAACCCAAAATATGACAAGAAGGAGTGGGAAAGTTTTGCCTGTCGCTAAACAATATTGCCATCTTCACTTTATGCTAAAAATCAATTAAGTTAGATTTTCGTTACAGGAAATGGAGTTTTGTTCTGTCGATGACAGGCAAAGTTCTAGGAGGCAATGGTACCATTCGGGAGGCAAGCGTCAGGTTGTGAACCAAAGTTTAGAAAACGTTTCTGAGGGTTAGGTCAAGTTTAATATTAAATTTTGAGAAAGATTGGTGAACGAGATAATTTTTTTAAAAAAATCTCGGGCCTGGGTCGGGCCGAAAATCTTCAAAACTTTTCGGGCCCGGGCTGGGCCGGGCCTAGGTACATTCGGGGTGGATTGGGTTCGGGCCGAAAAATTCGGCCCGTGCAGGTTCTAGTGTGTGTGTGTGTGTGTGTGTGTGTGTGTGTGTGTGTGTGTGTGTGTGTGTGTGTGTGTGTGTGTGTGTGTGTGTTAAAATGAAAATGAAATGACATTTTTTAGTTTTACGTCCCACAGCTATGCCGGTTAGGCTTGTAAATTATTCATTGTAGCTTTGGAAAATTTAAGAATACTAATACAACCCCAACTGACCAAAGCAATAGGCTATATATATTTTAAGATTATATATTTGTGTTACAGTTTCGGCTATGTGACATATCCTTCATCAGACACATTATGAGAGAAATATCCAATTTTGACAGCTTATATATCATGGCTATACCGGTTAGGCTAAAGGAGATGGTGATGATAAGCAATGAATGAAATGGTGGAATGAAAAAAGTAGGAGGAAACGGGAGAACCCCGAGTGTGTGTGTGTATGTGTGTGTGTGTGTGTGTGTGTGTGTGTGTGTGTGTGTGTGTGTGTACAGGGTGTTAATAAACTAGGCCGACAAACTGAAACAGTTGATTCCTCACATCAAAATAAGGAAAAAAGTTAATATGGACCTGTGGTCAGAAGGGCATAGTTTCAGAGCTAGGCAACGTTCGAAGTGGAAAAAAAAAGCATGGGCGGTATGTTCTTTAAAGATTTTGACTCGACATACCGGGTATCTAAATGTTGAGATAGAATGAGGGTTTGTTGTCTAAAAGATTGCATCTCAATTTACATAATGACTAAAAACTAGTGATGAGGAAATGCAAAACCAAGACCGGGGTGGTCTTGGTCTTGGTCTTGCACATCCAGTCTTGGTCTTGGTCTTACACTGGAACCCTTGGTCTTGGTCTTGGTCTTGCACACCCAGTCTTGGTCTTGCATGCAAGAGTCTTGCAAGTCTTGCATTTAAGAAATCTCAAGCTTTTCATAGGTAAATTTTACTATGGATATAAGGGATAATAAACTCTACAATGCTCCAATAATAATGGAACTATAATGAATGTTTCTAAATGTAATATAGATTAACTTTGTGTAAGTATCATGATAGCGTACAACATAGGCGCCTTTCCTTTTTTGATGGGTGCCCACGCTTCACTACTTGTAAGATAAGCCAAAATCACAACGTTTCGTAATCTGTTTATATTTTTTAACAGATCCAACTAGGGATGGTATCGAGACGAGACGAGACGAGACTTTGTACAGTCTCGGTCTCGTCTCGGTTTAAAAATAGCTGTCTCGGTCTCGGTCTCGTCTCGAGTCAAAAATCGCCGTCTCGGTCTCGGTCTCGTCTCGGTCAACAAATGCTTGTCTCGATCTCGGTCTCGGTCTCGAGGGCCAAATCTCGGTCTCGTCTCGGTCTCGTCTCGAAAGTCTCGAAATAAATAGGTGAAATTAAAATTGTAAAAGTATTATTATTGTAAAGTCTGTCATTTCTGCTTCTTATTTTTGGCCTTATTCTTGACTTAGAATTATAGTATGGTGTACTTCTTCAGAGCTAATTTGCTAGCGCTGATGCCTTCCATGCGTGTGTTCCAATTTCAATCATCAGTGGGTATATCATATCTGAGATAAAATTCTAATAGTAACCCATATTTCACTTTCAGCAAAAGACTTTCTCATATGGCCTCAGTACTCCTATACAATTAAACTCTATTAAATTAACTTCAGTACTATACAGTAGTTTATTTCCTTCCTTAGAATAAGAATTGTTCAATACATTCTAACTTATAACGCAACACATAGCAGCATGAATGTATTTAATCGTACCGAAATTGAAATTTTACAATTTCTCATTTATTGTCCAATACATTTTGTTTTGA
This sequence comes from Thermobia domestica, assembly GCF_964235325.1. Lineage (NCBI taxonomy): Eukaryota > Metazoa > Arthropoda > Insecta > Zygentoma > Lepismatidae > Thermobia > Thermobia domestica. The sequence goes on from NC_137455.1 coordinate 208,751,212, forward strand.
CTCTCATTTTAAAAGCATAATATAACGTTCATTATTTGAACAAATAGGGTAAATTATTACTACAATATATTTTGTTTAAAATTGATCAAATGCTTTATTACCGTTTCACATCTACGTGTTTAATTGACACCTTATAACACGAAATTCCTGAACTTTGTGATGGGAGCTACGGCACTCATCTTGTGTGGCCTCGGGTTGCATCACGAAACAAGTTAGATTCAAAGTCACATGTTTCGCATAGTTCGCTTCTAAATTTAAGTACATTCTGTTTCTTATACAAGTTCCGAAAGTTGTAATGCATTACATACGCATACGTATATCCACTGCCGTAACATAGATTAAGCTTATTCCTGAGCTCTTAGCGGTGCATGTGATCTTTATTCGAGAAAACCAATTGTGCGTTCATTACGTTGAAATTTTATATTGATTGAAAATTACTTGCGAAACATAAACATACATATTATATAAGTATGCATATATAGGTAATTCGAGCTAGCTGTATCTATTTTTTCTCTCTCGCCAAAACAAGTGATTATTAACTTTCTAGTTTTCTTTTGTATTCATTTTCTTAGTTTTGCAGCAACATGAAGTATTAAATAGTCAAAAATATATTTTTTTTTCGCTGTATGACTTTCATTAAATTTTGGATCCAATTTTATTCCACCTTACCTAATAAATTTATACAGTATATATATACATAAACATTAATGGTAGACTATGTTAAGTCACTTTTTGGTCAAATTGAGTTAGATTTTTTTTTTAATAGATTATGTTCTTTCTAGTGGTGTAATAATGTAAGCCTAAAGCCACCTTACTACTTTGCAACTACTTAGTATAGTTTGAAAAACAGTAGGGCCTATTATAGATCTTAGTTAAGGAACCGGTTTTTCGCTTCTCCTGTAAAATTACGAAATTATGACTTGGTTTAGCTTACCTCTCAGGTCTTGATATAAAATCATCACCATCATCATAATCAAGCATTATCAATCCACTGCTGGATGAAGTCTTCCCAAGTTTTCTCTACAACTATCTAACTTGGGTAATTCTTTTCCAGGTTACTCCCCAGTGGTTCCTGATTTTGTCACAATTTCTTGTATGCGGACATTTCCTAGGCTGTTTTTGTCACGTGGTATACAATCTAAAATTGTTTTTGTCTATCGATCATAATTTCATCTTGCAATATGTCCATAAGATTTTCCGATCTATTTTAAACATTTTTCATTAGTACCAGTCATTAGTTGCCAAATAATTCATTTCTATATATTCGGGCTACAAATAGTTCATATCCTCTACTTTTGGAGCACAGACACGCTACTTTTTGATCTTCGGATCTGGCAACACGGACTCAATTATTTAAATCAACACAATGTAAGAACCCCCATTTGCTATAATGGCTAGTACGCTTGATTTTGGTTCGCATGGTCCCGAGTTCGATTCCCGGTGGCGGTAATGTTCAACGACCGAAGTTTTTCGGATTCCACTATGATCAGTAACTGCACGTCTCCTTTAGCCGCCCTAGCATAATCGTGAGACGTTAAACTAAAACAAAACAAACCAAAAATCAACACAATGTGTATTACTAACTGTAAGTCTTTGAATAATTGCATATAGCTATATGATATGGATCGAGTTTGAGGTGGTTGGTGGTCAAACTATAACAAATGAAATGCAGTTAGGGCGTAATTAAAATTTTAATAAATCAGTTTTTTAATCTAAAAAAATACACCAGGCCTAAGGCTTAGGGAGAACAACTAGTGCTACTGAAAAGTTGTCAGTTACGTTTAATTTCAGTTACAATTTGATTTTACATGTATTGCTGGAACGAAACCTTTGACATTAACATTATAAGTAGCCCAAAGACTATGAAAAACATCGTGTTTTGAAAACATTCTTGCATCATAAAACAAATTACGAGTAATTTAAAAATATTTTGCACTTTAGCTACGTTATTTGCACTATATTTATAATAATATTTAGCAATTTATTTAAGTTCGCAACACTGCTTAAAATGATGTAACTGCGACTTGTTGTAATTAAAACTACTGAACACTAATGTTATAATGTTCCTGCCATTTGAGTTATTAGAGATCTCCAAAATGTTGATGTTAGTGATACTGTATTGTTCTTTGTTACACTGAATAAGATATGTGCTTTTGTGGTTTAATTTAATATCTAAATTAGAAATATGTAGAGCTCTTTCGTGGCTAAGCAGTTAGCCTATGGCATGAGAGACCCGGGTTAGATTCCCGGCGGGAGCTCATGTGGTTTAAATTCAACGTTAATCAGTAGGTTCAGTCTCATATAACTTCGCTGCTGAAAGAGGCGTTAAACTCAATTAAAAATGAAATGAAATTTTTGAGTTTTACGTCCCACGGTTATTCCGGTTAGGCTAAAGGAGACTGTGATGATGAGAGATGAATGAAATGGTGGAAAAGGAAAGAAATGAAATCTTTAGTTTTACGTCCCACGGTTATGCCGCTTAGGCTAAAGGAGACGGTGATGATGAGAAATGAATGAAATGGTGGAATGAAGAAAGTGGGAGGTAACGGGAGAACCCCGAGAAAACTCACGCACTAAACTAAATTAACTGAACAGAAATATGTAATATCAAACGTAGTGCAATTTGAGAAATTACAACTTTATGTTGCGTTGGCAACATTGCTCGTTTATCTAGTGGTATTGCAGAGTATCTGGAAGAATTTCCCCTTCCATATTTCACACAGCATGTTTAAAAAATCAGCATTTTTAATATATATATGACTATTACTAGATGAAATACCCATTTTTCGCATGGGACCAGTATTTGGAAGTCAAGGCATGTGGGAGTATCACTATCTCAGCAACCGCGAAAACTACTGTATGTATTTGACACTAATATAGGTCATTTTGTATTATTTTTACATGTCTGGGTACCCCCTCCCCAGCAGGTGAGCCCCGGCCCGCATGCACTGGTAGCTGAATTTGAAAGTCATCGCTAATGGAAGTGACACCATTGATCTCAGCGACCGCAAAAACTATACATTTGACACTAATATCGGACATTTTGGATTACTTTTACATGTCTCGGTATCCCTCCTGTGAACTCCGGCCCGCAGCTGAATGCGGTGAATTTGGAGGTTAATGCGATCGGAGTTTCACCATTGATCTCAGAAAACGCGAAAACTATTTGACACTAATATCGGTCATTTTGTATTATTTTTACGTCTCGGTACTCCCCTCCCCCGCAAGTGAACTTCGGCTCGCATACACTGGTAGCTGAATTTGAAAGTCATCGCTAATGGAAGTATCATCATTGATCTCAGCGACTGCGAAAACTATGTATTCGACATTAATATCGGTCATTTTCTACCCTCCCGATTTATTTAAAAAAAAAAAAAAAACGCTTCTTCTTGGTTTGAGGCCTGGGACATAATACTTGTCACTCAAATTTCGTAACTCTTGGACTCTTGTCTGGTCCCCAGGCCGCACACAGGCAATCAGAAAGACAGGCACACAAACACATAGACAAACAAACTCTTCCTTTTACTTATATTAGATATCTATACAGGCGAGGATCCAAGGGGAGTGTTAAAGGGGTTATACACACTGGATAAAATGTCAAACTATGGTTTGCCCCTCCCTCGATCATATCCTTGATCCGCTAATGTATATATATATATATATATATATATAAAAGTGTGTTTGTGTGTGTGTTGAGAGAGGGAGAGAGAGAGATGACTATACACATCAGCAGTGGATTTTGTTTCGGGAGAGGCTTGAGAACGATTAAGAAATATTTGTGTTGTACGTGCAATGCAAAAAAATGATTACAAATCTATTTCGAGAGGGGCTTCAGTCCGATAGCCATCCCCTAAATACGCCACTGAACATTACTCAACCGTTCCCATATTACCTAATACAGCAACGAAAGAAATTTTGAGTAAAGGTCAATCTTAATAGTTGTCTATATCAATATTCGAGACGAGACCGAGACTTTCGAGACTGACCTAAGTCTCGTCTCGGTCTCGTCTCGATTTATAGAGGCCCGTCTCGGTCTCGGTCTCGTCTCGGTAGATAAAAGGCCGTCTCGGTCTCGTCTCGGTATATAAAAGGCCGTCTCGGTCTCGGTCTCGTCTCGATAATTCGAGACGATACCGAGACGAGACCGAGACTAGTCTCGGTCTCGGTACCATCCCTAGATCCAACACTCCACTGTTCCCCAAACTGGGGAGGCTACCCCTGAGACGCATGAAAGAAAATCAAGACGGCACAGATTATTTAAATACAATGAATTGCAAAATTATTTTTACGCTCTAAAGGCGTCAGATTTTTCTTTTCAACCACGATTAGCTAATCCTTGTATTAATCAAACTTCCAATTAAATATTGTGATTTTGTTTTACAGATTTCCATATTAACTCTATGGAGCAGAAACATTGACATTACGCAAAAGCGATGAAAAAATTGCAGACTTTCGATACATGGACATGGAGAAAAAAGGAGAGAATTAACTGTGTTAAACGGACAAGGAGAGGGAAGGAGTTGAAAAAAAAATAGCAGTTGGGAAAAAAAGAAGAATTTTAGGTATTGTTAAGAAGAAGAAGAGGAACTGGTTAGGATATTGGCAGAGGAGGAACTGTATTATGAGGGATGTGCTGGAGGGTATTGTGGAAGAAAAGAGATGGAGGGAGCGAAGGAGACTAGTTGAAGGAAGGTATTAAAACAGAAAATTGCTATGTCAAGACGAAGAGACTAGCTGAGGACCACTGAACGTTAAAGCTTCTCAGTTGCAGCAAGGAACCTGCCAATTATGGCAGAATAGCTATTATGAAGATGATGATATATTTAGCAATATTGACCAAAAGAGAGAGAGAGAAAATTAAAATAATAATTATTATAATCAAACTTCTTAATATTTTAGAATAATTTGAGTGAAAACTGAAAACGATTCAACTGTCTATGTCTTTTGTGTAAATTCAATCTATATAAATATGTTGCGAGGTACTGCATCGGATGTGTCATTGTTCATCTCAATGACATCGAAAACCATGAGTTCGACATCGATAATGGTAATTTTTGATGATTTTATATATCTTGTTCCTCCCCCAAGTTGCGGTGCTGAATTTGCATTTAAACGGAATCGGAAGTATCACTGTTCATCTTAGCGACGCCAGAAACTATGGATTCGACACTAATATTTGGTCATTTTTAAAAATCATTATTATTTATCTCCCTCTCCCCAAGTTACGAGGCTGAATTTGGTCGTAAACGGTATCGGAAGTATCAGTATTCAACTCAGCGAACTGGAAAACTATGGATTCGACAATAATATTTGTCATTTTCGATCGTTTTTATACCTAGGTATATATATATATCTTCCCTTCCCTCCGCCAAGCTACGGGGCTGAACTTGGATTTAAATAGCATTGGAAGTGTCACTGTTTATCTCAGCGACCCCTAAAACTATAGATTCCATTTTAATATCGGTCATTTTCAATCATTTTAAAATATCTTTCATTCCCCCTCCCCTAAACTGCACCGTCAAAGTGACATGACAAAAACCACCTCAGGTCCGATCATCATCTATGTTGAAAATGAGATCGAGTTCGGTAGGGTGGTTCAAGAGTTATTAAATTTTGTTTATTTTTGTACATTTTCCATCCCCACCTCCTACCCTAAGTTCTAACATCAGAGTGATTTGATAAAAAAAACACCCCAAGTCAGAACCTCATCTAAGGTTGAAAATTTGATTGAGATCGATTGGCTGGTTCAAGAGTAATGAAATCAAAGTAAAATGATTAAAATCGCTCCAGGCCTGAACTTCATCTATATTGAATATTTGATCAAGATCGGTCGCATGTTTCAGAAGTTATTAAGTTTTATTATACAGGGTGAGTCAAAATAAGTGTTACAAGCCAATATCTCGCGAACTATACATCATATAAGAAAAATATTAAGAGACAATGTGCAATACAGAGGGGCCTAAGAAATGAGTCAAACATTAGGTTTCCCCCGCCCCCCATTTTGGGGGGAGGGGGTGAACGTGATATTTTCAAATGGGAACATAGGTCGAGTGATACCTCGTTCGAAAGAGCTTGAAAAATTGAACAATTTTTGTAGGAAACAATTTTTGGTATGGGGCACTGTTTTCAAGATAGATTCCAAAATTGATCCTGTAGCAGATAAAATTTCCAGTACTTATAAATCGGAAACGTATGAGTAGGAAACGATTAAACAAAAAATGAAAAACGAAAACATCATAGGCAATGTGGAATGATGTTGTCGTGGTGTCCCCAGGGCCCTAATCATGGGCCCCGGGACCAATTTCAAAATTTCAAATGGGAATATAGGTTGAGTGATACCTCGTTCGAAAGAGCTTGAAAAATTGAACAATTTTTGTAGGAAACAATTTTTGGTATGGGGCACTGTTTTCAAGATAGATTCCAAAATTGATCCTGTAGCAGATAAAATTTCCAGTACTTATAAATCGGAAACGTATGAGTAGGAAACGATTAAACAAAAAATGAAAAACGAAAACATCATAGGCAATGTGGAATGATGTTGTCGTGGTGTCCCCAGGGCCCTAATCATGGGCCCCGGGACCAATTTCAAAATTTCAAATGGGAATATAGGTTGAGTGATACCTTGTTTGATAGATCGTGGAAAGCCAAACAGCTTCGTACATTTGTTTTCATTTTAGGCAAGCCTGTTTCAAAATGGCCGCCAAAAATGGTTCCACATTCAGATAGAAAGTGCAGTGTTCAAATTGAGTATTACACGCCAATATCAAGCGAACTACGCAACAAATAAGAAAAGTGTTAAGAGTCAATGTACAATACAGAAAGCCTGAAATTTGTGTTAAAGAAGTTCCCTCGCCCCGCTTTTGTATGGAGGGGTGTACATGGAATTTTCAAATCGCAACATAGGGCGAGTGATACCTCTTTGATAGATCGTGAAATACCAAACAGCTTACTACAAAAGTTGTTTCGATCTCAGGCAAGCCTGTCACAACAGCATTACCACACAACCTAATATCCTGTAAAGTAGTAGAATAACGTTTAGTAATTCTACGGGTATGTGCGATGTTAAAAATTGTAATTTCTATCACTGTAAAGCAAATAATTTCAACACTTACCATGTTAGAAATGATGCTCGATATGTCCTCCATCCTGCTCCACACACCTCCGTAAGCGGCGGCATAGGGATGTTCGTACATCATGTAGCATCTCTGGAGTGATAGATGCACACACACCTTGGATACGCGCCTTGATATCATCAGTAGTTGTTGGTACGTTGGACATTACCCGATCCTTAACATAACCCCAGAGGAAAAAATCAAGTGGGGTTAGGTCAGGAGATCGTGGAGGCCAGTGAATAGGACCTCGACGCCCAATCCATTTATTCGCCATACGGTGGTCCAATAAGGCTCTGACCTGGCGTGCGTTGTGTGCTGGAGCACCATCATGTTGATACCACATTCTTATACGTTCAGCGAAAGGAATATTCTCTAACAACTCCGGGTATAGTACATCACTGATAAATGCGGCGCCACACCATACATTAAGAGACCACCGATGCTGATGAGCAACTTGTCTCTGCCATAGTGGATTTTCCCTAGCCCAATAATGCATATTATGTCGGTTTACGTGTCCTGTGTTTGTAAATGTAGCTTCATCGCTAAACAAGATGGTGGATATGAAGCTGCGCTGTCTGTTTTCCATACCTTCCAACCATAGACAAAATTGCAATCTGGCATGAAAATCATTGCCAGATAGTTCCTGATGTAAGATGATATGATACGGATGAAACATGTACTCGTGTAAAATACGCACTACAGATCTTTGGCTAACTCCACTGGCCTGAGCGAGGTGTCTCGTGGTAACATGTGGGTCTACATGCATGGCTGCCAATATTCCTGTTGCACGTTCTTCATTGGTTGCAGAGCGGTAACGACCCATACCTCGTCCCCGGACAAGACTACCATGTTGCCGCAAACGTCTCTCCAATCGCAGAAATGCCATGTGAGATGTTTGTTGGCGTTGGGGATAGCGCATTGCATACATTCGTGCCGCGTTACGATAGTTTCTTCTACATTCGCCCAACACCAGCAACATATCTACACAATGATCAAACACCGCCATTGCTCTATTCAAACGCTACCCAAACTAATAATATTAATGCGATAGTGTTCGTTTCCTTGTACGGAAAACTTATCACCAAAGTTGATAACCCGTTCTTTATACGCTTTTGAACCGTTCAACACACAACTACAGCCCCTATCTACAATATCCACACTGCCACTTCCCTTTAAGTCACTAACACTCTCACTAACAGCTAGGCAATGTGACATCAATGATGATTTTACGTTGAACACTACTACTCAACAAGAAAAAAATAATACCATACTATTCACACTGCATGAACAAACAACACACAGGTACATTCAAATGTTCTCAGTAGAACAATGAAAATCACATTCCCCGTCCCCTGTGTGAATACAATATACAACGTTATCGTTGTACTATGTTCCGAAGGCCATCGGTTCCATTCCCCAGGCAATGACGTTGACGGGCTTTCCTTACTCTAACTGGGCACATGTTGAGATGTTGCCTACAAGTAGGGCCTAATAGGTACCTTCCTATCCCTTTCTCATATGATTGTAGTGATTGAGGAACGACGTCTCTTTGCGCATACGTATTAGTATTATTCATTGTCTTATTATTTTCATTCATATTATTATTATTAGTACTAGTTTTATTATTATTTTTCGTATTCTTCTTCTTATTATTGTTATTAGCCCTTATAGGTCGATTTTGCCCCCGAACATTTTACTTGTTATTCACTTACAGTATGATGATGGAACCTCATGTTCGACATATTTTTAGGCCTGTCTGTATTGTACATTGACTCTTAACACTTTATTTGATGCAATAATTCGCGGGATATTGGCTTGTAACACTCAGTTTGAACACTGCACTTTCTATCTGAATGTGGAACCATTTTTGGCGGCCATTTTGAAACAGGCTTGCCCAAAATGAAAACAAATGTTGTACGAAGCTGTTTGGCTTTCCACGATCTATCAAACAAGGTATCACTCAACCTATATTCCCATTTGAAATTTTGAAATTGGTCCCGGGGCCCCATGATTAGGGCCCTGGGGACACCACGACAACATCATTCCACATTGCCTATGATGTTTTCGTTTTTCATTTTTTGTTTAATCGTTTCCTACTCATACGTTTCCGATTTATAAGTACTGGAAATTTTATCTGCTACAGGACCAATTTTGGGGTCTATCTTGAAAACGGTGCCCCATATCAAAAATTGTTTCCTACAAAAATTGTTCAATTTTTTAAGCTCTTTCGAACGAGGTATCACTCGACCTATGTTCCTATTTGAAAATATTACGTTCACCCCCTCCCCCCAAAATGGGGGGCGGGGGAAACCTAATGTTTGACTCATTTCTTAGGACCCTCTGTATTGTACATTGTCTCTTAATATTTTTCTTATATGATGTATAGTTCGCGAGATATTGGCTTGTAACACTTATTTTGACTCGCCCTGTACATATCCCTTCCTTCTTTTTCCCCTAGGTTCTACCATCAAAGTGAAAAAAAAACTAAAAAAAACTTTCCAGGACCGAACCTCAAAAATGTTAAAAATTTGATCAAGATCGGTTCAAGTGTTATTAAGTCACAAACTTAGTCATTTTTATTTTTATTTATATTGATTTTTGTACATCTCCCTCTCCTCCTCCTCCCCTACATTGCTCCGTCAAAGTGAACTGACATAACATTCCAGGCTTGAATCTCATTTATGCTAAAAAAAAAAATAATCGAGATTGGTCGTTTGGTTCAAGAGTTACTAAGTTTTATTTATTATTTTATAACTCCCCCTTTGCTCTCCCCTAAGTCTTACCGTCAAAGTAAAATTATGAAAAGACTCCCAGGCCCAAACCTCATCTATGTTAAAAATTTGATCGAGATCGGTTGGCTGGTTCAAGAGATTAGGAGTCACAAAAATAGTCACTTTCAATTTTATAATAGAAATTTATTGTTGTAGTATAATGTTATATCGTTCAATCCTCGATGTGCCGTATAAATAAGGAGGCTAAAAGTTATATTAATAAACAATTATTCAATATATAAGCATCCGCCCATGAAATCAAACTTGCGGTCACATGTACTGGTTTTGTAAATGTCATGAAAATGTTATGTCGATATTAGTTTTAAGAATTGCACATTGAATATTTCCAACGGATGCTTGAGTCTCGGAGCCAAGGCCATACCCATGTAGTCGACACCTATGGTGTACGGTATTACCGATGTTCAATACTACATTTCTCTTTAGTTTTGGAAGAAGAACACCACTAATATGATTTGGAATGAAATGAAGTATCTAGTTTAACGTCCAACGTTTGTGCACCAAAGCTAAGGGAGACAGTGATGATGAGAAATGACTGAAATGGTGGAATGAAGAAAGTAGGAGGAAACGAAAAAATACCGAGAAAACCCATGCACACGGTGTTTGTCCACCAAAAAAGCTCACATGGTGCGAGATGACACCTGTGTGGCTTGAAAACGAGTAATATCTACAGAAAACGCGAACAACCAATTCAGAAAACATTGCTAAAATCTACAGGGGCAGATCAACTCACACGGATTGCATAAACTACTGGGAACACAATCACTCCAGCAGCATTTTTACTGAAGCCAAGAAATCCATCTCCTTCTTTTTTACATTATATAAAAAAATCAAGTAGTGCCGGTACTTGTGCAAGACTCTTGCGCAAGAGTCTTGGTCTTGGTCTTGGTCTTGCAGGTATGGTCTTGGTCTTGGTCTTGGTCTTGCATAGGGATTCCTGGTCTTGGTCTTGCATGCAAGACTCTTGCAAAAACTGCAAGACCAAGACTCTTGTGCTCATCACTACTAAAAACCACTGGAGTTATTGGGGAAGGGATGGAGGGACTTTGATCCCCCACCAGCGACTTTCTGAAAAAAAATCCCCTTATATTGTATTATAGAGAATTATACATGAAAATACTCAAAAACCGAGTTTTTATATTAAAAATTTCCTGCGGGAAAACTCACAGACCCTCCACTCGACTGAGGGGTATTCCAAACCCCTAGAAGATTCGTCCCCCACAGCAGACAACCCCTAAATCCACTGCAAGGCACACCTTGCTGTATTTCTTATAAATTGTGTATACTAGTAATAAATAATTAGTAGATTAAGACGTACCAGGCCTGGTTAATAGTATGGTAGTGTATATATTGTGTATATATAGTCTATGTAAATGTGTACTAATTTATATTCATATTTTTTTAGTTTTGTAAATTTCTTGTATTCAATTTAGTGAAACTACCATAGTCCCCGCTACCCGCAAGAGATTCCTGTGACCGAGATTTGCCGAACAGCTATAAAAAGAGGCGGATTTTTAAGTTAAGTGATTCTGAAAGGAATCCTCCTGAGTAATGGAGCCGCGTTTTCGTCTTTACGTTTCTCAGAGTAAGAGGAACAGTTTCCACTAGAGTATATATTGGGGAACTATTTTCTAACTTAGAAATGTTGGTTTTGATTTCGAAAGAGGATAGGATTCGTGAATTAAAGAAATAATTGAGTTGGATAACTCGGATTTAAGATGTTTTGGAAGGGATCGCGAAAGTAATTATCGTGTGAATTCTGGGTAATTGAATATGGGTTTTTGTATAATTAAGGCGCGAGGAGAAGTGTGTAGGGAAATTAAAGAATATTTTATTCAGGACTAAAGATTTAATTTTTGGACATTATCGTTTGGACATTGGACACTGTCGTTTATCACAGAACGACGAGAAAATTGAGTTTAAGTGAACTAAGAGGTGTTCACAGGGTAATTAAATGGGTACCCGGCTATTAATTGATCTAAGATTCTTTTAAGGATCTTAAACTTATTTTGAAGCGGAGTCTTGAAACATAGACGAAGCTGATAGAGTCTCCTACCACTTAATTTACCCTCGGATCCAGTTTACGGATCCAAAATACCTTACCAAACCCTATACAAACCTTAATTATTAGCTAGTTTTTTTCCAGTGAAGCAGTGCACATAAGAAGTTGTTTCACGCTGAGGGCAATTAGGTGAAGTATACTATAAGCAATTAGTATAGCTGATAGAAAGAATTAACGAGTAAATTTGTCAGCTTGTAAGAGAACGCGAGGCAAATTACTCAAGAGGCCAATCCCTTATTAGAGATCAGTATATATATATTCTAGAGCAGTTCAATTAAGAATTTAGATAGGAATATTCTTGAGTGGGAGCATTTTAGAGAAGAAGTAGACAACTTATTATTATTGAACCAATTAAACTTTTTTAATAATTTATCCAATAAAAGGTTAATTATAAAAAGAAAGATTATGTTTTCTAATTTCAAAAAATTCGTTTCCGGGAAGGGAAAATTTCTCAAGTAGTCTTACCCTAGACGAGACTAATTAAATTAAAAACGAGCTAATTTATAAGCAACCTCGCTTTCTCAATTAGTTAAAGGAAAGAGAAAGGAGAACACCCAGGTTAAGGGTTGATAAGAACCTTCTTTTTAGCATTAATATAGAATAATCTTTATTTTTCCTGTAGTATGTAAATGAGAGGAAGGAAAAATAGGGAGAGTAAGGAGCTATTGCACCACCCATGCTCAAAAGACGATCTTTATATGCATTAGGGAAAGAAGACACGCACACATATCAGGGCGTGATTTAGGGGGGCAGGGATGGGCATTTGCCCCTCCTGAGTTTGAGATGTATATAGACTTTATTAATAAAATAGTAGTAAATCAGTGAAAATCGCGAAATTTTACTTATATCAAGGGGCCTTGCCCCCCCAAGCAAAATCTGAAATGACGCTCCTGGCACATATAAGAAAGAAACAATTCAATATGGCACATCAACATATAAACTAAATGAACAACTTTGAAGACACCTTATTCGAAAACAAAAGGTAGGGAAAAAATAACAGTCGGTGTTGTCAACTTAAAAATTATATCTACACAAAAATAAAATATTTTTATGTGCAACGTTATTCGTCAATTATAGGGTTGCCAGACGTCCCGGTTTTGAATGAAAGAAATAACTGTCCCGAAAAAGGCTTTCGGGACGCTTATTTGTCCCGGTTTTCGTTCTTCAGATTGAAAAAAAAATCAACCTGCAAGAATTAGTCTGTCACCTAAAAGCGGAAGGTTTTCGGAAGATTTGTGTAGCCGACTTTACTAAACAAACAAGGAGTTTAAAAATCGCATTCATTCTTTCGTCCTATGGACTGTTTCGCTTCCAGAAGAAAGAAAAAAATATAAGTTATATTCATAAGGGGCATAGGATGGCAATAATTTCTTGAATATCACTTTCTCGGTGACGGGCTCTAACTACTAGTTATTTTACATTTCAAATGTTTTTTTTTCTTTCTTGCTAAATGCTAAATTTGTATCCTATTTCTTTTAGAGTAGTGTTTCTGATTCAGATGACGCAACAAAGAAAAAATATCCTTTCAATCACAAATGGGAGGGTGTGTTGTAATTGGTGCAATATTTAGGATCTGTTAAACACAACAAATCAGAATTCGGAATGAGGGACACCAGGCAGCTCTCTTTATGTTTACTTTTCACATTCTTTATACATCCCTTGTGGGACTTCATTTGTGTTAACTGTATATAGAATAAACTGGAAAATTATGAGTAAGAACCTGGAAAAAACGGGTAGTTAATTGATTCTGACCAAGTGAGTAGGAAACCCTGACCTTATATATAGCCTGAGATTGGTGTTCCGGTTTTTCATATACAAAATTTGGCAACCCTAGTCAATTACCGTGTATAAAAATGGATTTATTAAAGCATTCATTGTCCAGTGACGGTATGTCTTATCACTGAAAAACCAGAAGCGGTATGACATACCACCGCATACTGTCTCACTTCGACCACTGGAGCTAGGGCTGTCCAAAACCGTAGGAAAATGAATTTTGGGGGCGAATAGCCCCAAAACTATTTGTTATTGAGCTAAGCGGCATATTATTGTCTTAGACTTGTAATCTATTCTATTCAAAAATGTATGATTTTGAATCGTTCAATGACGGCGCAAGTGAGCCCCCATAGAAGGTGTGGGTCCCGAAAATTCCATTAGGAAAATTGGGTCCGATTCATGATAGATGGAACGACGTTCCACCAAGTAACAAAAAGTGGTTGACAGGTCATAGATATTTTGAACAGAATCGAGATGACGACGGATTTTTGGTATGTTGTGCGTGGTTGCACAACTACAACAGGGACTGAATGTAATGGATAAAATGAAATTAAATAAAATTATTACATGTGGGTGGTCATGACCAGGCCCGTATTTATATCTTGTGCGCCCCTGTGCTCTACATAATTTGCCGCCCCCTCCCACACAAACTTATGTCTCAAACAAGGAAACAAGCCTTGATTTTGCAAACATACAGCTCTTGTTAAGTAGCAGTTTAGGTACTACAAGTTACAAAAGTTACAACGTAATTTTAAATGTCCTAATTCTCTCAGTAATGATTACGATGTGGTATTCCGTCCAAAGGTAGGTGTTTGACCCGAAGGTCCCTGGGCAAGGTGAACCCACAGATAGTATCATTGCATTCCATGGGATGGTGATGACGTATAAAGAACGGGACCTAGAATATAACTTGGGATTCGAACCTCTTGTGTCCCCACCGGGAATCGAACCCGGGACCCTTTGATTACAAGGCAACGAGCTTAGCCACTCATTAATTGAGGACACATTTTCTCAATACTGGCATGTAATTCATTCATGTAGGTTTTAATTTACTGACCGGAGAAAATACATTCTATTAATTTCTAGAGAGAGAGTAACCTACTAGAAATCTAATGGGGGCGTGAGTTTGAAGCTGGGATTGGCTGACATCCATCACTAAGACGCCTATAATTATTGGTGATAACTGATAAAAAAAATAACTGTTTGCATTATTCACCGTCAGTAATAGTTTAATAGCATCCATATTAATGATACAATAGGCTGTCTGTCTGTAGTGCTGAGAACCATAATAGATAGAAACATGAAATTTTAATATGTTTTAAAGCTCTAAGAGAAATCATCCAAATGACTGTTCTAGGTTCCTAGGTCACACTTGAGTTGAAATATGGGGGTATAAATTAACTATAAGAATGACATGGAACATTTTTAAAATAATCGAAAACGACCAATATTGGAGTTGAATTAATAGTTTTTGGGGTCGATGAGATGAATAGTGCCAGTTTTAATATAATTCAACTCTAAGGTCATACTCTACTCCTCAAGGAGGGGGCGAGATTTTAAAAATAATCGAAAGCGACAGATATTAGTGTTGAATTAATAGTTTTCGATGTCACTGAGTTTAACGGTATCAGTTTACATAATGTTCAAGTTCATCCTCACCCCTTGGAGTGAGTCGTGAAGGTAGGAGACGATGACTTTTTAAAAATAATCAGATAAGCTAGCTAATTAGTAACTACTGTAATTAGAGCGCATTAAACACATTAAGACATTTTCTCGAGCTTGCGCGGAACTCTGTGGGTTGCTGGTTTTAAATATTACTTTATTGTAAATCGTAAAGAAAAAAAAATCCAAAATTTTGCATCCCACGAAATTCTGCCGCCCTGTGCTCGAGCACAGAATAGCACTTACGTAAATACGGGCCTGGTCATGACCCACAGTTATGGCATGTGTGCTAAAGGAGACACACATTTATAATACTCAATGATTTTTGAGAAGATAAAATGGCCAGAGAGAGCAACAAACGAATGTTTTAACACGGACAGGAGAGAAGTGGACACTTGTATCCAGCATCCATCGCAGGAAGGTCAATTGAATTAGACACATCTTGCAAAGGAATTGTCTTCTTCACACCGCCATAGAAGGAGATGGAAGAAAAGCGAGGAATAGGAAAAGAAGAACAACACAACTGATCGATGATTTTTTAAAAAAGAGAGAAAATATTGGGAGTTAAAAGAGGAAACTGAAGATCGAGAAAATTGGAAGAAACATTTCCAGGCTGAAATCTAAAACTGAAAAAAAATCCTCATTAGTCCCAGAACTTGCCGAAAGGTAAAATACTTAATAATAATAATAATAATAATAATAATAATAATAATAATAATAATAATAATAATAATAATAATAATAATAATAATAATTTTTGAAGAATTGATACGAGAATTTGCGGGAAAATAGAAATATCACATGAAAAAAACAGCTGATGCAATGTTCATCACAAACTCACTTGGTCGTGGATCTAAAGTGGGACCGTTTGCCATATAGATGCACACTACCACTCAGTTACCAAGTACCCCTTTTCCCCTTAAACAAGGAAGGCGATGACAAATAAAAGTAACAATCAGGGCCGGTGTAACGGGCAAATTTTACCCTAGCAAATTATTACCCTAGAGGGTAAAATTTGCCCGGGAAAATTTGACGTCAACAATAGGGGTACAAATATTATCGTGAAAATATTACCCTACATGTCAATCAAATATATTGTTGAAAGGAGGGTAAAAATTGACCGGGAAAAAATGACTTCTCACGTAAGAGGGTAATAATATCCCGGGCAAATTGTACCCTATAGTTAAACTCGCTTGAACTACACAGTAAATTTCTCCTAAAGAGGGTAATAATTGACCAGGAAAAAATGACTTCTCACGAAAGAGGGTAATAATTTCCCGGGCAAATTGTACCCTATAGCTAAACTCGCTTGAACTACACAGTAAATTTCTCCTAAAGAGGGTAATAATTGACCAGGAAAAAATGACTTCTCACGAAAGAGAGTAATAATATCCCGTGCAAATAGTACCCTCTTGCTAAACTCTACAGAATTACAGTATACATTTCTCCTAAAAAGGGTAATAATTGACCAGGAAAAAATGACTTCTCACGAAAGAGGGTAATAATATCCCGGGCAAATTGTACCCTATAGCTAAACTCGCTTGAAATACACAGTAAATTTCTCCTAAAGAGGGTAATAATTGACCAGGAAAAAATGACTTCTCACGAAAGAGGGTAATAATTTCCCGGGCAAATAGTACCCTCTTGCTAAACTTTATAGAATTACAGTATACATTTCCCTTAAGAAGAGTAATAATTGACCAGGAAAAAATGACTTCTCACGAAAGAGGATAATAATTTCCCGGGCAAATTGTACCCTATAGCTAAACTCGCTTGAACTACACAGTAAATTTCTCCTAAAGAGGGTAATAATTGACCAGGAAAAAATGACTTCTCACGAAAGAGGGTAATAATATCCCGGGCAAATAGTACCCTCTTGCTAAACTCTACAGAATTACAGTATACATTTCTCCTAAAAAGGGTAATAATTGACCAGGAAAAAATGACTTCTCACGAAAGAGGGTAATAATACCCCGGGCAAATTGTACCCTATAGCTAAACTCGCTTGAAATACAAAGTAAATTTCTCCTAAAGAGGGTAATAATTGACCAGGAAAAAATGACTTCTCACGAAAGAGGGTAATAATTTCCCGGGCAAAAAGTACCCTCTTGCTAACCTTTATAGAATTACAGTATACATTTCTCTTAAGAAGGGTAATAATTGACCAGGAAAAAATGACTTCTCACGAAAGAGGGTAATAATTTCCCGGGCAAATTGTACCCTATAGCTAAACTCGCTTGAACTACACAGTAAATTTCTCCTAAAGAGGGTAATAATTGACCAGGAAAAAATGACTTCTCACGAAAGAGGGTAATAATATCCCGGGCAAATAGTACCCTCTTGCTAAACTCTACAGAATTACAGTATACATTTCTCCTAAAAAGGGTAATAATTGACCAGGAAAAATGACTTCTCACGAAAGAGGGTAATAATATCCCAGGCAAACAGTACCCTCTTGCTAAACTCTGCAGAATTACAGTATACATTTCTCCTAAAAAGGGTAATAATTGACCAGGAAAAAATGACTTCTCACGAAAGAGGGTAATAATTTCCCAGGGAAATTGTACCCTATAGCTAAACTCGCTTGAACTACACAGTAAATTTCTCCTAAAGAGGGTAATAATTGACCAGGAAAAAATGACTTCTCACGAAAGAGGGTAATAATATCCCGGGCAAATAGTACCCTCTTGCTAAACTCTACAGAATTACAGTATACATTTCTCCTAAAAAGGGTAATAATTGACCAGGAAAAATGACTTCTCACGAAAGAGGGTAATAATATCCCAGGCAAACAGTACCCTCTTGCTAAACTCTGCAGAATTACAGTATACATTTCTCCTAAAAAGGGTAATAATTGACCAGGAAAAAATGACTTCTCACGAAAGAGGGTAATAATTTCCCGGGCAAATAGTACCCTCTTGCTAAACTTTATAGAATTACAGTATACATTTCTCTTAAGAAGTTTAATAATTGACCAGGAAAAAATGACTTCTCACGAAAGAGGGTAATAATATCCCGGGCAAATTGTACCCTATAGCTAAACTCGCTTGAAATACACAGTAAATTTCTCCTAAAGAGGGTAATAATTGAGCAAGAAAAAATGACTTCTCACGAAAGAGGGTAATAATTTCCCGGGCAAATTGTACCCTATAGCTAAACTCGCTTGAAATACACAGTAAATTTCTCCTAAAGAGGGTAATAATTGACCAGGAAAAAATGACTTTTCACGAAAGAGGGTAATAATATCCCGGGCAAATTGTACCCTCTTGCTCAACTTTATAGAATTACAGTATACATTTCTCTTAAGAAGGGTAATAATTGACCAGGAAAAAATGACTTCTCACGAAAGAGGGTAATAATTTCCTAAACAAATTGTATCCTATAGCTAAACTCGCTTGAACTACACAGTAAATTTCTCCTAAAGAGGGTAATAATTGACCAGGAAAAAATGACTTCTCACGAAAGAGGGTAATCATTTCCCGGGCAAATAGTACCCTCTTGCTAAACTCTACAGAATTACACTATACATTTCTCCTAAAAAGGGTAATAATTGACCAGGAAAAAATTACTTCTCACGAAAGAGGGTAATAATATCCCGGGCAAATAGTACCCTCTTGCTAAACTCTACAGAATTACAGTATACATTTCTCCTAAAAAGGGTAATAATTGACCAGGAAAAAATGACTTCTCACGAAAGAGGGTAATAATATCCCGGGCAAATTGTACCCTATAACTAAACTCGCTTGAAATACACAGTAAATTTCTCCTAAAGAGGGTAATAATTGACCAGGAAAAAATGACTTCTCACGAAAGAGGGTAATAATTTCCCGGGCAAATAGTACCCTCTTGCTAAACTTTATAGAATTACAGTATACATTTCTCTTAAGAAGGGTAATAATTGACCAGGAAAAAATGACTTCTCACGAAAGAGGATAATAATTCCCCGGGCAAATTGTACCCTATAGCTAAACTCGCTTGAACTACACAGTAAATTTCTCCTAAAGAGGGTAATAATTGACCAGGAAAAAATGACTTCTCACGAAAGAGGGTAATAATATCCCGGGCAAATAGTACCCTCTTGCTAAACTCTACAGAATTACAGTATACATTTCTCCTAAAAAGGGTAATAATTGACCAGGAAAAAATGACTTCTCACGAAAGAGGGTAATAATACCCCGGGCAAATTGTACCCTATAGCTAAACTCGCTTGAAATACACAGTAAATTTCTCCTAAAGAGGGTAATAATTGACCAGGAAAAAATGACTTCTCACGAAAGAGGGTATTAATTTCCCGGGCAAATAGTACCCTCTTGCTAAACTTTATAGAATTACAGTATACATTTCTCTTAAGAAGGGTAATAATTGACCAGGAAAAAATGACTTCTCACGAAAGAGGGTAATAATTTCCCGGGCAAATTGTACCCTATAGCTAAACTCGCTTGAAATACAAAGTAAATTTCTCCTAAAGAGGGTAATAATTGACCAGGAAAAAATGACTTCTCACGAAAGAGGGTAATAATTTCCCGGGCAAAAAGTACCCTCTTGCTAAACTTTATAGAATTACAGTATACATTTCTCTTAAGAAGGGTAATAATTGACCAGGAAAAAATGACTTCTCACGAAAGAGGGTAATAATTTCCCGGGCAAATTGTACCCTATAGCTAAACTCGCTTGAACTACACAGTAAATTTCTCCTAAAGAGGGTAATAATTGACCAGGAAAAAATGACTTCTCACGAAAGAGGGTAATAATATCCCGGGCAAATAGTACCCTCTTGCTAAACTCTACAGAATTACAGTATACATTTCTCCTAAAAAGGGTAATAATTGACCAGGAAAAAATGACTTCTCACGAAAGAGGGTAATAATATCCCAGGCAAATAGTACCCTCTTGCTAAACTCTGCAGAATTACAGTATACATTTCTCCTAAAAAGGGTAATAATTGACCAGGAAAAAATGACTTCTCACGAAAGAGGGTAATAATTTCCCAGGGAAATTGTACCCTATAGCTAAACTCGCTTGAACTACACAGTAAATTTCTCCTAAAGAGGGTAATAATTGACCAGGAAAAAATGACTTCTCACGAAAGAGGGTAATAATATCCCGGGCAAATAGCACCCTCTTGCTAAACTCTACAGAATTACAGTATACATTTCTCCCAAAAAGGGTAATAATGGACCAGGAAAAAATGACTTCTCACGAAAGAGGGTAATAATATCCCGGGCAAATTGTACCCTATAGCTAAACTCGCTTGAAATACACAGTAAATTTCTCCTAAAGAGGGTAATAATTGACCAGAAAAAAATGACTTCTCACGAAAGAGGGTAATAATTTCCCGGGCAAATAGTACCCTCTTGCTAAACTTTATAGAATTACAGTATACATTTCTCTTAAGAAGTTTAATAATTAACCAGGAAAAAATGACTTCTCACGAAAGAGGGTAATAATATCCCGGGCAAATTGTACCCTATAGCTAAACTCGCTTGAAATACACAGTAAATTTCTCCTAAAGAGGGTAATAATTGAGCAAGAAAAAATGACTTCTCACGAAAGAGGGTAATAATTTCCCGGGCAAATTGTACCCTATAGCTAAACTCGCTTGAAATACACAGTAAATTTCTCCTAAAGAGGGTAATAATTGACCAGGAAAAAATGACTTTTCACGAAAGAGGGTAATAATATCCCGGGCAAATTGTACCCTCTTGCTCAACTTTATAGAATTACAGTATACATTTCTCTTAAGAAGGGTAATAATTGACCAGGAAAAAATGACTTCTCACGAAAGAGGGTAATAATTTCCTAAACAAATTGTATCCTATAGCTAAACTCGCTTGAACTACACAGTAAATTTCTCCTAAAGAGGGTAATAATTGACCAGGAAAAAATGACTTCTCACGAAAGAGGGTAATCATTTCCCGGGCAAATAGTACCCTCTTGCTAAACTCTACAGAATTACACTATACATTTCTCCTAAAAAGGGTAATAATTGACCAGGAAAAAATGACTTCTCACGAAAGAGGGTAATAATATCCCGGGCAAATAGTACCCTCTTGCTAAACTCTACAGAATTACAGTATACATTTCTCCTAAAAAGGGTAATAATTGACCAGGAAAAAATGACTTCTCACGAAAGAGGGTAATAATATCCCGGGCAAATTGTACCCTATAACTAAACTCGCTTGAAATACACAGTAAATTTCTCCTAAAGAGGGTAATAATTGACCAGGAAAAAATGACTTCTCACGAAAGAGGGTAATAATTTCCCGGGCAAATAGTACCCTCTTGCTAAACTTTATAGAATTACAGTATACATTTCTCTTAAGAAGGGTAATAATTGACCAGGAAAAAATGACTTCTCACGAAAGAGGATAATAATTCCCCGGGCAAATTGTACCCTATAGCTAAACTCGCTTGAACTACACAGTAAATTTCTCCTAAAGAGGGTAATAATTGACCAGGAAAAAATGACTTCTCACGAAAGAGGGTAATAATATCCCGGGCAAATAGTACCCTCTTGCTAAACTCTACAGAATTACAGTATACATTTCTCCTAAAAAGGGTAATAATTGACCAGGAAAAAATGACTTCTCACGAAAGAGGGTAATAATACACCGGGCAAATTGTACCCTATAGCTAAACTCGCTTGAAATACACAGTAAATTTCTCCTAAAGAGGGTAATAATTGACCAGGAAAAAATGACTTCTCACGAAAGAGCGTATTAATTTCCCGGGCAAATAGTACCCTCTTGCTAAACTTTATAGAATTACAGTATACATTTCTCTTAAGAAGAGTAATAATTGACCAGGAAAAAATGACTTCTCACGAAAGAGGGTAATAATTTCCCGGGCAAATTGTACCCTATAGCTAAACTCGCTTGAAATACAAAGTAAATTTCTCCTAAAGAGGGTAATAATTGACCAGGAAAAAATGACTTCTCACGAAAGAGGGTAATAATATCCCAGGCAAATAGTACCCTCTTGCTAAACTCTGCAGAATTACAGTATACATTTCTCCTAAAAAGGGTAATAATTGACCAGGAAAAAATGACTTCTCACGAAAGAGGGTAATAATTTCCCAGGGAAATTGTACCCTATAGCTAAACTCGCTTGAACTACACAGTAAATTTCTCCTAAAGAGGGTAATAATTGACCAGGAAAAAATGACTTCTCACGAAAGAGGGTAATAATATCCCAGGCAAATAGTACCCTCTTGCTAAACTCTGCAGAATTACAGTATACATTTCTCCTAAAAAGGGTAATAATTGACCAGGAAAAAATGACTTCTCACGAAAGAGGGTAATAATTTCCCAGGGAAATTGTACCCTATAGCTAAACTCGCTTGAACTACACAGTAAATTTCTCCTAAAGAGGGTAATAATTGACCAGGAAAAAATGACTTCTCACGAAAGAGGGTAATAATATCCCGGGCAAATAGTACCCTCTTGCTAAACTCTACAGAATTACAGTATACATTTCTCCCAAAAAGGGTAATAATTGACCAGGAAAAAATGACTTCTCACGAAAGAGGGTAATAATATCCCGGGCAAATTGTACCCTATAGCTAAACTCGCTTGAAATACACAGTAAATTTCTCCTAAAGAGGGTAATAATTGACCAGAAAAAAATGACTTCTCACGAAAGAGGGTAATAATTTCCCGGGCAAATAGTACCCTCTTGCTAAACTTTATAGAATTACAGTATACATTTCTCTTAAGAAGTTTAATAATTGACCAGGAAAAAATGACTTCTCACGAAAGAGGGTAATAATATCCCGGGCAAATTGTACCCTATAGCTAAACTCGCTTGAAATACACAGTAAATTTCTCCTAAAGAGGGTAATAATTGAGCAAGAAAAAATGACTTCTCACGAAAGAGGGTAATAATTTCCCGGGCAAATTGTACCCTATAGCTAAACTCGCTTGAAATACACAGTAAATTTCTCCTAAAGAGGGTAATAATTGACCAGGAAAAAATGACTTTTCACGAAAGAGGGTAATAATATCCCGGGCAAATTGTACCCTCTTGCTCAACTTTATAGAATTACAGTATACATTTCTCTTAAGAAGGGTAATAATTGACCAGGAAAAAATGACTTCTCACGAAAGAGGGTAATAATTTCCTAAACAAATTGTATCCTATAGCTAAACTCGCTTGAACTACACAGTAAATTTCTCCTAAAGAGGGTAATAATTGACCAGGAAAAAATGACTTCTCACGAAAGAGGGTAATAATATCCCGGGCAAATAGTACCCTCTTGCTAAACTCTACAGAATTACAGTATACATTTCTCCTAAAAAGGGTAATAATTGACCAGGAAAAAATGACTTCTCACGAAAGAGGGTAATAATACCCCGGGCAAATTGTACCCTATAGCTAAACTCGCTTGAAATACACAGTAAATTTCTCCTAAAGAGGGTAATAATTGACCAGGAAAAAATGACTTCTCACGAAAGAGCGTATTAATTTCCCGGGCAAATAGTACCCTCTTGCTAAACTTTATAGAATTACAGTATACATTTCTCTTAAGAAGGGTACTAATTGACCAGGAAAAAATGACTTCTCACGAAAGAGGGTAATAATTTCCCGGGCAAATTGTACTCTATAGCTAAACTCGCTTGAAATACAAAGTAAATTTCTCCTAAAGAGGGTAATAATTGACCAGGAAAAAATGACTTCTCACGAAAGAGGGTAATAATTTCCCGGGCAAAAAGTACCCTCTTGCTAAACTTTATAGAATTACAGTATACATTTCTCTTAAGAAGGGTAATAATTGACCAGGAAAAAATGACTTCTCACGAAAGAGGGTAATAATTTCCCGGGCAAATTGTACCCTATAGCTAAACTCGCTTGAACTACACAGTAAATTTCTCCTAAAGAGGGTAATAATTGACCAGGAAAAAATGACTTCTCACGAAAGAGGGTAATAATATCCCAGGCAAATAGTACCCTCTTGCTAAACTCTGCAGAATTACAGTATACATTTCTCCTAAAAAGGGTAATAATTGACCAGGAAAAAATGACTTCTCACGAAAGAGGGTAATAATTTCCCAGGGAAATTGTACCCTATAGCTAAACTTGCTTGAACTACACAGTAAATTTCTCCTAAAGAGGGTAATAATTGACCAGGAAAAAATGACTTCTCACGAAAGAGGGTAATAATTTCCCGGGAAAATTGTACCCTATAGCTAAACTCGCTTGAACTACACAGTAAATTTCTCCTAAAGAGGGTAATAATTGACCAGGAAAAAATGACTTCTCACGAAAGAGGGTAATAATTTCCCGGGCAAATAGTACCCTCTTGCTAAACTCTACAGAATTACAGTATACATTTCTCTTAAGAAGGGTAATAATTGACCAGGAAAAAATGACTTCTCACGAAAGAGGGTAATAATACCCCGGGCAAATTGTACCCTATAGCTAAACTCGCTTGAAATACAAAGTAAATTTCTCCTAAAGAGGGTAATAATTGACCAGGAAAAAATGACTTCTCACGAAAGAGGGTAATAATATCCCAGGCAAATAGTACCCTCTTGCTAAACTCTGCAGAATTACCGTATACATTTCTCCTAAAAAGGGTAATAATTGACCAGGAAAAAATGACTTCTCACGAAAGAGGGTAATAATTTCCCAGGGAAATTGTACCCTATAGCTAAACTCGCTTGAACTACACAGTAAATTTCTCCTAAAGAGGGTAATAATTGACCAGGAAAAAATGACTTCTCACGAAAGAGGGTAATAATTTCCCGGGCAAATTGTACCCTATAGCTAAACTCGCTTGAACTACACAGTAAATTTCTCCTAAAGAGGGTAATAATTGACCAGGAAAAAATGACTTCTCACGAAAGAGGGTAATAATATCCCGTGCAAATAGTACCCTCTTGCTAAACTCTACAGAATTAAAGTATACATTTCTCCTAAAAAGGGTAATAATTGACCAGGAAAAAATGACTTCTCACGAAAGAGGGTAATAATATCCCGGGCAAATTGTACCCTATAGCTAAACTCGCTTGAACTACACAGTAAATTTCTCCTAAAGAGGGTAATAATTGACCAGGAAAAAATGACTTCTCACGAAAGAGGGTAATTATTTCCCGGGCAAATAGTACCCTCTTGCTAAACTTTATAGAATTACAGTATACATTTCCCTTAAGAAGGGTAATAATTGACCAGGAAAAAATGACTTCTCACGAAAGAGGATAATAATTTCCCGGGCAAATTGTACCCTATAGCTAAACTCGCTTGAAATACACAGTAAATTTCTCCTAAAGAGGGTAATAATTGACCAGGAAAAAATGACTTCTCACGAAAGAGGGTAATAATATCCCGGGCAAATAGTACCCTCTTACTAAACTCTACAGAATTACAGTATACATTTCTCCTAAAAAGGGTAATAATTGACCAGGAAAAAATGACTTCTCACGAAAGAGGGTAATAATACCCCGGGCAAATTGTACCCTATAGCTAAACTCGCTTGAAATACAAAGTAAATTTCTCCTAAAGAGGGTAATAATTGACCAGGAAAAAATGACTTCTCACGAAAGAGGGTAATAATTTCCCGGGCAAAAAGTACCCTCTTGCTAAACTTTATAGAATTACAGTATACATTTCTCTTAAGAAGGGTAATAATTGACCAGGAAAAAATGACTTCTCACGAAAGAGGGTAATAATTTCCCGGGCAAATTGTACCCTATAGCTAAACTCGCTTGAACTACACAGTAAATTTCTCCTAAAGAGGGTAATAATTGACCAGGAAAAAATGACTTCTCACGAAAGAGGGTAATAATGTCCCGGGCAAATAGTACCCTCTTGCTAAACTCTACAGAATTACAGTATACATTTCTCCTAAAAAGGGTAATAATTGACCAGGAAAAATTACTTCTCACGAAAGAGGGTAATAATATCCCAGGCAAACAGTACCCTCTTGCTAAACTCTGCAGAATTACAGTATACATTTCTCCTAAAAAGGGTAATAATTGACCAGGAAAAAATGACTTCTCACGAAAGAGGGTAATAATTTCCCAGGGAAATTGTACCCTATAGCTAAACTCGCTTGAACTACACAGTAAATTTCTCCTAAAGAGGGTAATAATTGACCAGGAAAAAATGACTTCTCACGAAAGAGGGTAATAATATCCCGGGCAAATAGTACCCTCTTGCTAAACTCTACAGAATTACAGTATACATTTCTCCCAAAAAGGGTAATAATTGACCAGGAAAAAATGACTTCTCACGAAAGAGGGTAATAATATCCCGGGCAAATTGTACCCTATAGCTAAACTCGCTTGAAATACACAGTAAATTTCTCCTAAAGAGGGTAATAATTGACCAGAAAAAAATGACTTCTCACGAAAGAGGGTAATAATTTCCCGGGCAAATAGTACCCTCTTGCTAAACTTTATAGAATTACAGTATACATTTCTCTTAAGAAGTTTAATAATTGACCAGGAAAAAATGACTTCTCACGAAAGAGGGTAATAATATCCCGGGCAAATTGTACCCTATAGCTAAACTCGCTTGAAATACACAGTAAATTTCTCCTAAAGAGGGTAATAATTGAGCAAGAAAAAATGACTTCTCACGAAAGAGGGTAATAATTTCCCGGGCAAATTGTACCCTATAGCTAAACTCGCTTGAAATACACAGTAAATTTCTCCTAAAGAGGGTAATAATTGACCAGGAAAAAATGACTTTTCACGAAAGAGGGTAATAATATCCCGGGCAAATTGTACCCTCTTGCTCAACTTTATAGAATTACAGTATACATATCTCTTAAGAAGGGTAATAATTGACCAGGAAAAAATGACTTCTCACGAAAGAGGGTAATAATTTCCTAAACAAATTGTATCCTATAGCTAAACTCGCTTGAACTACACAGTAAATTTCTCCTAAAGAGGGTAATAATTGACCAGGAAAAAATGACTTCTCACGAAAGAGGGTAATCATTTCCCGGGCAAATAGTACCCTCTTGCTAAACTCTACAGAATTACAGTATACATTTCTCCTAAAAAGGGTAATAATTGACCAGGAAAAAATGACTTCTCACGAAAGAGGGTATTAATTTCCCGGGCAAATAGTACCCTCTTGCTAAACTTTATAGAATTACCGTATACATTTCTCTTAAGAAGGGTAATAATTGACCAGGAAAAAATGACTTCTCACGAAAGAGGGTAATAATTTCCCGGGCAAATTGTACCCTATAGCTAAACTCGCTTGAAATACAAAGTAAATTTCTCCTAAAGAGGGTAATAATTGACCAGGAAAAAATGACTTCTCACGAAAGAGGGTAATAATTTCCCGGGCAAAAAGTACCCTCTTGCTAAACTTTATAGAATTACAGTATACATTTCTCTTAAGAAGGGTAATAATTGACCAGGAAAAAATGACTTCTCACGAAAGAGGGTAATAATTTCCCGGGCAAATTGTACCCTATAGCTAAACTCGCTTGAACTACACAGTAAATTTCTCCTAAAGAGGGTAATAATTGACCAGGAAAAAATGACTTCTCACGAAAGAGGGTAATAATATCCCGGGCAAATAGTACCCTCTTGCTAAACTCTACAGAATTACAGTATACATTTCTCCTAAAAAGGGTAATAATTGACCAGGAAAAAATGACTTCTCACGAAAGAGGGTAATAATATCCCAGGCAAATAGTACCCTCTTGCTAAACTCTGCAGAATTACAGTATACATTTCTCCTAAAAAGGGTAATAATTGACCAGGAAAAAATGACTTCTCACGAAAGAGGGTAATAATTTCCCAGGGAAATTGTACCCTATAGCTAAACTCGCTTGAACTACACAGTAAATTTCTCCTAAAGAGGGTAATAATTGACCAGGAAAAAATGACTTCTCACGAAAGAGGGTAATAATATCCCGGGCAAATAGTACCCTCTTGCTAAACTCTACAGAATTACAGTATACATTTCTCCCAAAAAGGGTAATAATTGACCAGGAAAAAATGACTTCTCACGAAAGAGGGTAATAATATCCCGGGCAAATTGTACCCTATAGCTAAACTCGCTTGAAATACACAGTAAATTTCTCCTAAAGAGGGTAATAATTGACCAGAAAAAAATGACTTCTCACGAAAGAGGGTAATAATTTCCCGGGCAAATAGTACCCTCTTGCTAAACTTTATAGAATTACAGTATACATTTCTCTTAAGAAGTTTAATAATTGACCAGGAAAAAATGACTTCTCACGAAAGAGGGTAATAATATCCCGGGCAAATTGTACCCTATAGCTAAACTCGCTTGAAATACACAGTAAATTTCTCCTAAAGAGGGTAATAATTGAGCAAGAAAAAATGACTTCTCACGAAAGAGGGTAATAATTTCCCGGGCAAATTGTACCCTATAGCTAAACTCGCTTGAAATACACAGTAAATTTCTCCTAAAGAGGGTAATAATTGACCAGGAAAAAATGACTTTTCACGAAAGAGGGTAATAATATCCCGGGCAAATTGTACCCTCTTGCTCAACTTTATAGAATTACAGTATACATTTCTCTTAAGAAGGGTAATAATTGACCAGGAAAAAATGACTTCTCACGAAAGAGGGTAATAATTTCCTAAACAAATTGTATCCTATAGCTAAACTCGCTTGAACTACACAGTAAATTTCTCCTAAAGAGGGTAATAATTGACCAGGAAAAAATGACTTCTCACGAAAGAGGGTAATCATTTCCCGGGCAAATAGTACCCTCTTGCTAAACTCTACAGAATTAAACTATACATTTCTCCTAAAAAGTGTAATAATTGACCAGGAAAAAATGACTTCTCACGAAAGAGGGTAATAATATCCCGGGCAAATAGTACCCTCTTGCTAAACTCTACAGAATTACAGTATACATTTCTCCTAAAAAGGGTAATAATTGACCAGGAAAAAATGACTTCTCACGAAAGAGGGTAATAATATCCCGGGCAAATTGTACCCTATAACTAAACTCGCTTGAAATACACAGTAAATTTCTCCTAAAGAGGGTAATAATTGACCAGGAAAAAATGACTTCTCACGAAAGAGGGTAATAATTTCCCGGGCAAATAGTACCCTCTTGCTAAACTTTATAGAATTACAGTATACATTTCTCTTAAGAAGGGTAATAATTGACCAGGAAAAAATGACTTCTCACGAAAGAGGATAATAATTCCCCGGGCAAATTGTACCCTATAGCTAAACTCGCTTGAACTACACAGTAAATTTCTCCTAAAGAGGGTAATAATTGACCAGGAAAAAATGACTTCTCACGAAAGAGGGTAATAATATCCCGGGCAAATAGTACCCTCTTGCTAAACTCTACAGAATTACAGTATACATTTCTCCTAAAAAGGGTAATAATTGACCAGGAAAAAATGACTTCTCACGAAAGAGGGTAATAATACCCCGGGCAAATTGTACCCTATAGCTAAACTCGCTTGAAATACACAGTAAATTTCTCCTAAAGAGGGTAATAATTGACCAGGAAAAAATGACTTCTCACGAAAGAGGGTATTAATTTCCCGGGCAAATAGTACCCTCTTGCTAAACTTTATAGAATTACAGTATACATTTCTCTTAAGAAGGGTAATAATTGACCAGGAAAAAATGACTTCTCACGAAAGAGGGTAATAATTTCCCGGGCAAATTGTACCCTATAGCTAAACTCGCTTGAAATACAAAGTAAATTTCTCCTAAATAGGGTAATAATTGACCAGGAAAAAATGACTTCTCACGAAAGAGGGTAATAATTTCCCGGGCAAAAAGTACCCTCTTGCTAAACTTTATAGAATTACAGTATACATTTCTCTTAAGAAGGGTAATAATTGACCAGGAAAAAATGACTTCTCACGAAAGAGGGTAATAATTTCCCGGGCAAATTGTACCCTATAGCTAAACTCGCTTGAACTACACAGTAAATTTCTCCTAAAGAGGGTAATAATTGACCAGGAAAAAATGACTTCTCACGAAAGAGGGTAATAATATCCCGGGCAAATAGTACCCTCTTGCTAAACTCTACTGAATTACAGTATACATTTCTCCTAAAAAGGGTAATAATTGACCAGGAAAAAATGACTTCTCACGAAAGAGGGTAATAATATCCCAGGCAAATAGTACCCTCTTGCTAAACTCTGCAGAATTACAGTATACATTTCTCCTAAAAAGGGTAATAATTGACCAGGAAAAAATGACTTCTCACGAAAGAGGGTAATAATTTCCCAGGGAAATTGTACCCTATAGCTAAACTCGCTTGAACTACACAGTAAATTTCTCCTAAAGAGGGTAATAATTGACCAGGAAAAAATGACTTTTCACGAAAGAGGGTAATAATATCCCGGGCAAATAGTACCCTCTTGCTAAACTCTACAGAATTACAGTATACATTTCTCCCAAAAAGGGTAATAATTGACCAGGAAAAAATGACTTCTCACGAAAGAGGGTAATAATATCCCGGGCAAATTGTACCCTATAGCTAAACTCGCTTGAAATACACAGTAAATTTCTCCTAAAGAGGGTAATAATTGACCAGAAAAAAATGACTTCTCACGAAAGAGGGTAATAATTTCCCGGGCAAATAGTACCCTCTTGCTAAACTTTATAGAATTACAGTATACATTTCTCTTAAGAAGTTTAATAATTGACCAGGAAAAAATGACTTCTCACGAAAGAGGGTAATAATATCCCGGGCAAATTGTACCCTATAGCTAAACTCGCTTGAAATACACAGTAAATTTCTCCTAAAGAGGGTAATAATTGAGCAGGAAAAAATGACTTCTCACGAAAGAGGGTAATAATTTCCCGGGCAAATTGTACCCTATAGCTAAACTCGCTTGAAATACACAGTAAATTTCTCCTAAAGAGGGTAATAATTGACCAGGAAAAAATGACTTTTCACGAAAGAGGGTAATAATATCCCGGGCAAATTGTACCCTCTTGCTCAACTTTATAGAATTACAGTATACATTTCTCTTAAGAAGGGTAATAATTGACCAGGAAAAAATGACTTCTCACGAAAGAGGGTAATAATTTCCTAAACAAATTGTATCCTATAGCTAAACTCGCTTGAACTACACAGTAAATTTCTCCTAAAGAGGGTAATAATTGACCAGGAAAAAATGACTTCTCACGAAAGAGGGTAATAATTTCCCGGGCAAATAGTACCCTCTTGCTAAACTCTACAGAATTACACTATACATTTCTCCTAAAAAGGGTAATAATTGACCAGGAAAAAATGACTTCTCACGAAAGAGGGTAATAATATCCAGGGCAAATAGTACCCTCTTGCTAAACTCTACAGAATTACAGTATACATTTCTCCTAAAAAGGGTAATAATTGACCAGGAAAAAATGACTTCTCACGAAAGAGGGTAATAATATCCCGGGCAAATTGTACCCTATAACTAAACTCGCTTGAAATACACAGTAAATTTCTCCTAAAGAGGGTAATAATTGACCAGGAAAAAATGACTTCTCACGAAAGAGGGTAATAATTTCCCGGGCAAATAGTACCCTCTTGCTAAACTTTATAGAATTACAGTATACATTTCTCTTAAGAAGGGTAATAATTGACCAGGAAAAAATGACTTCTCACGAAAGAGGATAATAATTCCCCGGGCAAATTGTACCCTATAGCTAAACTCGCTTGAACTACACAGTAAATTTCTCCTAAAGAGGGTAATAATTGACCAGGAAAAAATGACTTCTCACGAAAGAGGGTAATAATATCCCGGGCAAATAGTACCCTCTTGCTAAACTCTACAGAATTACAGTATACATTTCTCCTAAAAAGGGTAATAATTGACCAGGAAAAAATGACTTCTCACGAAAGAGGGTAATAATTTCCCGGGCAAATTGTACCCTATAGCTAAACTCGCTTGAAATACAAAGTAAATTTCTCCTAAAGAGGGTAATAATTGACCAGGAAAAAATGACTTCTCACGAAAGAGGGTAATAATTTCCCGGGCAAAAAGTACCCTCTTGCTAAACTTTATAGAATTACAGTATACATTTCTCTTAAGAAGGGTAATAATTGACCAGGAAAAAATGACTTCTCACGAAAGAGGGTAATAATTTCCCGGGCAAATTGTACCCTATAGCTAAACTCGCTTGAACTACACAGTAAATTTCTCCTAAAGAGGGTAATAATTGACCAGGAAAAAATGACTTCTCACGAAAGAGGGTAATAATTTCCCGGGCAAATAGTACCCTCTTGCTAAACTTTATAGAATTACAGTATACATTTCTCTTAAGAAGGGTAATAATTGACCAGGAAAAAATGACTTCTCACGAAAGAGGGTAATAATTTACCGGGCAAATTGTACCCTAAAGCTAAACTCGCTTGAACTACACAGTAAATTTCTCCTAAAGAGGGTAATAATTGACCAGGAAAAAATGACTTCTCACGAAAGAGGGTAATAATTTCCCAGGCAAATTGTACCCTATAGCTAAACTCGCTTGAACTACACAGTAAATTTCTCCTAAAGAGGGTAATAATTGACCAGGAAAAAATGACTTCTCACGAAAGAGGGTAATAATATCCCGGGCAAATTGTACCCTATAGCTAAACTCGCTTGAAATACACAGTAAATTTCTCCTAAAGAGGGTAATAATTGACCAGGAAAAAATGACTTCTCACGAAAGAGGGTAATAATTTCCCGGGCAAATAGTACCCTCTTGCTAAACTCTACAGAATTACAATATACATTTCTCCTAAAAAGGGTAATAATTGACCAGGAAAAAATGACTTCTCACGAAAGAGGGTAATAATATCCCGGGCAAATAGTACCCTCTTGCTAAACTCTACAGAATTACAGTATACATTTCTCCTAAAAATTGTAATAATTGACAAGGAAAAAATGACTTCTCACGAAAGAGGGTAATAATATCCCGGGCAAATAGTACCCTTTTGCTAAACTCTACAGAATTACAGTATACATTTCTCCTAAAAAGGGTAATAATTGACCAGGAAAAAATGACTTCTCACGAAAGAGGGTAATAATTTCCCGGGCAAATTGTACCCTATAGCTAAACTCGCTAGAACTACACAGTAAATTTCTCCTAAAGAGGGTAATAATTGACCAGGAAAAAATGACTTCTCACGAAAGAGGGTAATAATATCCCGGGCAAATAGTACCCTCTTGCTAAACTCTACAGAATTACAGTATACATTTCCCCTAAAAAGGGTAATAATTGACCAGGAAAAAACGACTTCTCACGAAAGAGGGTAATAATTTCCCGGGCAAATTGTACCCTATAGCTAAACTCGCTAGAACTACACAGTAAATATCTCCTAAAGAGGGTAATAATTGACCAGGAAAAAATGACTTCTCACGAAAGAGGGTAATAATATCCCGGGCAAATAGTACCCTGTTGCTAAATTCTACAGAATTACAGTATACATTTCTCCTAAAAAGGGTAATAATTGACCAGGAAAAAATGACTTCTCACGAAAGAGGGTAATAATATCCCGGGCAAATAGTACCCTCTTGCTAAACTCTACAGAATTCCAGTATACATTCCTCCTAAAAAGGGTAATAATTGACCAGGAAAAAATGACTTCTCACGAAAGAGGGTAATAATTTCCCGGGCAAATTGTACCCTATAGCTAAACTCGCTTGAACTACACAGTAAATTTCTCCTAAAGAGGGTAATAATTGACCAGGAAAAAATGACTTCACGAAAGAGGGTAATAATTTCCCGGGCAAATAGTACCCTATAGCTAAACTCTACAGAATTACAGTATACATTTCTCCTAAAAGGGGTAATAATTGACCAGGAAAAAATGACTTCTCACGAAAGAGGGTAATAATATCCCGGTGAAATAGTACCCTCTTGCTAAACTCTACAGAATTACAGTATACATTTCTCCTAAAAAGGGTAATAATTGACCAGGAAGAAATGACTTCTCACGAAAGAGGGTAATAATTTCCCGGGCAAATTGTACCCTATAGCTAAACTCGCTTGAACTACACAGTAAATTTCTCCTAAAGAGGGTAATAATTGACCAGGAAAAAAAGACTTCTCACGAAAGAGGGTAATAATTTCCCGGGCAAATTGTACCCTATAGCTAAACTCGCTTGAACTACACAGTAAATTTCTCCTAAAGAGGGTAATAATTGACCAGGAAAAAATGACTTCTCACGAAAGAGGGTAATAATTTCCCGGGCAAATTGTACCCTATAGCTAAACTCGCTTCAACTGCACAGTAAATTTCTCCTAAAGAGGGTAATAATTGACCAGGAAAAAATGACTTCTCACGAAAGAGGGTAATAATATCCCGGGCAAATAGTACCCTCTTGCTAAACTCTACAGAATTACAGTATACATTTCTCCTAAAAAGGGTAATAATTGACCAGGAAAAAACGACTTCTCACGAAAGAGGGTAATAATATCCCGGGCAAATTGTACGCTATAGCGAAACTCGCTTGAACTACACTGTAAATTTCTTCTAAATAGGGTAATAATTGACCAGGAAAAGATGACTTCTCACGAAAGAGGGTAATAATATCCCGGGCAAATAGTACCCTCTTGCTAAACTCTATAGAATTACAGTATACATTTCTCCTAAAAAGGGTAATAATTGACCAGGAAAAAATGACTTCTCACGAAAGAGGGTAATAATATCCCGGGCAAATAGTACCCTCTTGCTAAACTCTATAGAATTACAGTATACATTTCTCCTAAGAAGGGTAATAATTGACCAGGAAAAAATGACTTCTCACGAAAGAGGGTAATAATGTCCCGTGCAAATTGTTCCTGCTATCTAAACTCTGTTCAACTACATAGCATACTACATTTTTCCAAAGGTTGGTAATAATTAAGCAAAAAAATGATTTAGCAAGAAGGTGTTAATGATAATTGTTATTTTTATGTATTCTTTATTTTAGGCATATGCTGGGACTAATGAGGTTTTTTTTCAATTTTTTATTTGGGCCTAGATGTGGTTCTTCCAGTTTTTTCGATGTTAATCTTATTATTTTAACTTCCGATAATTTTTCCTTTCCTTCAAATCATGGGTCAGTCATGTCCTTTTTCTTCCTATTCCTCACTTCCTTTCTATCTTTCCTTCCTATCAGTGTGAAGAAGGCAGTTTCTTCGCAAGGTGTGTCCAATCCAGTTCGCATTTTTAGGAAGGAAGGTGCCTAGATGTGTCTTCTTCTATCCCTTTCAAAACTTGGTCATTTGTTGTCCTCTCGTCCATTTTATCTGCTCAATCTTCCTCCAACACCGCTTTTCGAAGCTCTTTAAATATTTCTTCTCTAACTTCCGTAATGTCCAAGTCTCTGAGCCATACAGTCCAATGCTCCATATATATAGCACTTGACCAACTTCTTTTTAAATCCAATATTGAGCCTGCTAGTTAAGATTGATCTTTTCTTTTTGAATTTTTCTTTGGCTATGGCAATTCTTGACCTGAGTTCTTTGGTGTAGTAAGTGTCTCTCGTCAAAATACTTCCCAGATGCTTGAAATTGTCTACCTCCTCAAGTTCTCCTTGTTGTACACTGATCCGTAAGCCGTGTTTCCACGGGATTTTCTCATGACTTTCGACTTTTCGATGTTAATTTCCATTCCATACAATTTTCCAGTGTCAACTATTTTGTCAATCTTCTCCTGTATTCCTCCTTTGGTGTTAGCTATTATCACCGTATCATCTGCATACCTGATCTTGTGAATGATCGTCCTCCAATCTTGAAATCTCCAATTCCCATTAATGCTTCTTTCTTTAAACTCTATGTAAATATTCAATAATTGGGGTGACAAACTACATCCTTGTGTGACCCCTCTTTCAATCTTCATACTGTTTCTTTCTCTTTCATTCAAGCGCAGCTTCATTCGTTGTCGTGTGTACAGGTTTTGAATGAGTCGTCGATTTCTCCAGTTGACTGCGCTTTCTTTAAGTATTTTCAGAAGCTTTCAGGCAGTCGAAGAATCACAAACAAACTTCTTTCTTTACATCAAGCATTCTTTGGGGTAACAATATCCCTGATAAATTGTACCGCCTAGCTGAATTTCATTAAACTGTTTATATTAGTTCTATATATATGTGTGTAAATTTTGAAAAGGCTTCACAAAATAAGTTGTAATAATATTCCTTGAAAATTTTACACCTTGGTAAATTTAATCAAACTGTGTAGTAAATGACTCTAGAATTAGGTAGATTTTGACCAAAAAATGGAATCTCAGGAAATAGCTGTAAAAATTTCACTAAAAGTTTAGTATATTTTTCGAAGTGAGAGTAAATATTGACAAAGGGAAATGACTTCACAATATAAGAGTTTACTATACCTGGTGCAAATTGTACATCAAATAGATTCTAAATAACTAGTTTGTAAATTTTTGTGAAGGTGCGGTATATAACAAAAGATTATACTTAACATTAAAAAGTTTTTCCTTTCCCATGAAAATTGTACTGTAGATCTTAATTTGATTAAGATATCTATAAAGTACATTGTTTTGAATTCGTATAGTTTTTTTTCTTATAATTTCTTCCCACGAGGTGTGTTATAG
This sequence comes from Thermobia domestica, assembly GCF_964235325.1. Taxonomy (NCBI): domain Eukaryota; kingdom Metazoa; phylum Arthropoda; class Insecta; order Zygentoma; family Lepismatidae; genus Thermobia; species Thermobia domestica. The sequence continues at coordinate 208,788,094 of NC_137455.1, forward strand.
CAATGCAAAAAGTATACCATCTCAACGTGCCATTGTAAGAAGTTAATGCATTTCTAAATGTGTGTGTGAAAGTTGATTGTGTATTAATTTATGTTGTTGTCTGTACCACATAACTACGAGGGTGGGCTGATACGTTCTCGGCCCGACCCAGAAGGACTTGAACTGCAGGCATGAAAGTTTGAGGCTATTCAACATAGTCCCCTCGAAGGTAAAAACACTTGGCACTTCGATTCTGCAACTTTTCCAACCCCTCAAAAAAAATAAAATAAAATAAAAATAAAACAAGATTTCTCAAGTTCTGCAAAAAACTGTTCCACAGCTGTAATCACCCCTTCATCACTGTGAAATTTCTGTCCTTTCACTGTTCTTTTGAGTTTCGGAAAAAGATAATAATCAGAAGAAGCCAGATCTGGCGAGTAAGGTGGGTGGTCAATGCACTGAACCCCTAGGTCCCTCAGAATATCCATTGTTCAGCTAGCCTTGTGGACGGAAGCATTGTCCTGAAAAAACAAAACACCTCATGTCAACTTTCAGGGGTCTTCTCATTAATAGCGTCCTTTACCTTAGCCAGCAGACTGCAGTAATAATCTGCAGTTATGATTTGGCCCATTGGAAGGTAGTCTGAGGGCAAAACATCATCCTTATTTCAGAATATTGAGGCAAGCACGTTTCCTGCGGACTTTTGTGCTTTTGAATATTTGCGGCCTTGGAGATCCTGAGTGGCGCCACTCGCATGACTCCTCTTCGGCTTTCGTATCAAAGTGATGAAACCACATTTCATCCTGGGTCACAAGCTGATTCAAAAAATCGTCCTTGGAGTTTCCAAATGCAGTAAAATCACATGCCGCAACTTGCACGGGATATTATTACAACCTTTCGTCAGAAGTAATTTTTAACTAGTCAATTATTACCCTCCTTAGGTGAAATTTACTGTTTAGTTCAATGGAGTTTAGCTATAAAGTATAATTTGCCTCAGATTTTATTATCAAATTTAGTGCGAAATCATTTTTTCCTGGTCAATTATTACCCACTTTAGCGGAAATTTACTATGTAGTTTAATGGAGTTTAGCAATAGCGTACAATTTGCCCGGGATATTATTACCCTCTTTCGTGAGAAGTCATTTTTTCCTGGTCAATTATTACCCTCTTTAGGAGAAATTTACTGTGTAGTTCAAGCGAGTTTAGCCATAGGGTACAATTTGCCCGGGAAATTATTACCCTCTTTCGTGAGAAGTCATTTTTTCCTGGTCAATTATTACCCTTTTTAGGAGAAATGTATACTGTAATTCTACAGAGTTTAGCAAGAGGGTACTATTTGCCCTGGATATTATTACCCTCTTTCGTGAGAAGTCATTTTTTCCTGGTCAATTATTACCCTCTTTAGGAGAAATTTACTGTGTATTTCAAGCGAGTTTAGCTATAGGGTACAATTTGCCCGGGAAATTATTACCCTCTTTCGTGAGAAGTCATTTTTTCCTGGTCAATTATTACCCTTTTTAGGATAAATGTATACTGTAATTCTGTAGAGTTTAGCAAGAGGGTACTATTTGCCCGGGATATTATTACCCTCTTTCGTGAGAAGTCATTTTTTCCTGGTCAATTATTACCCTCTTTAGGAGAAATTCACTGTGTAGTTCAAGCGAGTTTAGCTATAGGGTACAATTTGCCCGGGAAATTATTACCCTCTTTCGTGAGAAGTCATTTTTTCCTGGTCAATTATACCCTCTTTAGGAGAAATTTACTGTGTAGTTCAAGCGAGTTTAGCTATAGTGTACAATTTGCCCGGGAAATTATTACCCTCTTTCGTGAGAAGTCATTTTTTCCTGGTCACTTATTACCCTCTTTAGGAGAAATTTACTGTGTAGTTCAAGCGAGTTTAGCTATAGGGTACAATTTGCCCGGGAAATTGTTACCCTCTTTCGTGAGAAGTCATTTTTTCCTGGTCAATTATTACCCTTTTTAGGAGAAATGTATACTGTAATTCTGTAGAGTTTAGCAAGAGGGTACTATTTGCCCGGGATATTATTACCCTCTTTCGTGAGAAGTCATTTTTTCCTGGTCAATTATTACCCTCTATAGGAGAAATTTACTGTGTAGTTCAAGCGAGTTTAGCTATAGAGTACAATTTGCCCGGGAAATTATTACCCTCTTTCGTGAGAAGTCATTTTTTCCTGGTCAATTATTACCCTTTTTAGGAGAAATGTATACTGTAATTCTGTAGAGTTTAGCAAGAGGGTACTATTTGCCCGGGATATTATTACCCTCTTTCGTGAGAAGTCATTTTTTCCTGGTCAATTATTACCCTCTTTAGGAGAAATTTACTGTGTAGTTCAAGCGAGTTTAGCCATAGGGTACAATTTGCCCGGGAAATTATTACCCTCTTTCGTGAGAAGTCATTTTTTCCTGGTCAATTATTACCCTCTTTAGGAGAAATTTACTGTGTAGTTCAAGCGAGTTTAGCTATAGGGTACAATTTGCCCGGGAAATTATTACCCTCTTTCGTGAGAAGTCATTTTTTCCTGGTCAATTATTACCCTTTTTAGGAGAAATGTATACTGTAATTCTGTAGAGTTTAGCAAGAGGGTACTATTTGCCCGGGATATTATTACCCTCTTTCGTGAGAAGTCACTTTTTCCTGGTCAATTATTACCCTTTTTAGGAGAAATGTATACTGTAATTCTGTAGAGTTTAGCAAGAGGGTACTATTTGCCCGGGAAATTATTACCCTCTTTCGTGAGAAGTCATTTTTTCCTGGTCAATTATTACCCTCTTTAGGAGAAATTTACTGTGTAGTTCAAGCGAGTTTAGCTATAGGGTACAAATTGCCCGGGAAATTATTACCCTCTTTCGTTAGATGTCATTTTTTCCTGGTCAATTATTACCCTTTTTAGGAGAAATGTATACTGTAATTCTGTAGAGTTTAGCAAGAGGGTACTATTTGCCCGGGATATTATTACCCTCTTTCGTGAGAAGTCATTTTTTCCTGGTCAATTATTACCCTTTTTAGGAGAAATGTATACTGTAATTCTGTAGAGTTTAGCAAGAGGGTACTATTTGCCCGGGATATTATTACCCTCTTTCGTGAGAAGTCATTTTTTCCTGGTCAATTATTACCCTCTTTAGGAGAAATTTACTGTGTAGTTGAAGCGAGTTTAGCTATAGGGTACAATTTGCCCGGGAAATTATTACCCTCTTTCGTGAGAAGTCATTTTTTCCTGGTCAATTATTACCCTTCTTAGGAGAAATGTATACTGTAATTCTATAGAGTTTAGCAAGAGGGTACTATTTGCCCGGGATATTATTACCCTCTTTCATGAGAAGTCATTTTTTCCTGGTCAATTATTACCCTCTTTAGGAAAAATTTACTGTGTAGTTCAAGCGAGTTTAGCTATAGGGTACAATTTGCCCGGGATATTATTACCCTCTTTCGTGAGAAGTCATTTTTTCCTGGTCAATTATTACCCTCTTTAGGAAAAATTTACTGTGTAGTTCAAGCGAGTTTAGCTATAGGGTACAATTTGCCCGGGAAATTATTACCCTCTTTCGTGAGAAGTCATTTTTTCCTGGTCAATTATTACCCTCTTTAGGAGAAATTTACTGTGTAGTTCAAGCAAATTTAGCTATAGGGTACAATTTGCCCGGGAAATTATTACCCTCTTTCGTGAGAAGTCATTTTTTCCTGGTCAATTATTACCCTCTTTAGGAGAAATTTACTGTGTAGTTGAAGCGAGTTTAGCTATAGGGTACAATTTGCCCGGGAAATTATTACCCTCTTTCGTGAGAAGTCATTTTTCCTGGTCAATTATTACCCTTTTTAGGAGAAATGTATACTGTAATTCTGTAGAGTTTAGCAAGAGGGTACTATTTGCCCGGGATATTATTACCCTCTTTCGTGAGAAGTCATTTTTTCCTGGTCAATTATTACCCTCTTTAGGAGAAATTTACTGTGTAGTTCAAGCGAGTGTAGCTATAGGGTACAATTTGCCCGGGAAATTATTACCCTCTTTCGTGAGAAGTCATTTTTTCCTGGTCAATTATTACCCTTTTTAGGAGAAATGTATACTGTAATTCTGTAGAGTTTAGCAAGAGGGTACTATTTGCCCGGGATATTATTACCCTCTTTCGTGAGAAGTCATTTTTTCCTGGTCAATTATTACCCACTTTAGCGGAAATTTACTGTGTAGTTTAAGCGAGTTTAGCTATAGGGTACAATTTGCCCGGGATATTATTACCCTCTTTCGTGAGAAGTCATTTTTTCCTGGTCAATTATTACCCTTTTTAGGAGAAATGTATACTGTAATTCTGTAGAGTTTAGCAAGAGGGTACTATTTGCCCGGGATATTATTACTCTCTTTCGTGAGAAGTCATTTTTTCCTGGTCAATTATTACCCTCTTTAGGAGAAATTTACTGTGTATTTCAAGCGAGTTTAGCTATAGGGTACAATTTGCCCGGGATATTATTACCCTCTTTCGTGAGAAGTCATTTTTTCCTGGTCAATTATTACCCTTTTTAGGAGAAATGTATACTGTAATTCTGTAGAGTTTAGCAAGAGGGTACTATTTGCCCGGGATATTATTACCCTCTTTCGTGAGAATTCATTTTTTCCTGGTCAATTATTACCCTCTTTAGGAGAAATTTACTGTGTAGTTCAAGCGAGTTTAGCTATAGGGTACAATTTGCCCGGGAAATTATTACCCTCTTTCGTGAGAAGTCATTTTTTCCTGGTCAATTATTACCCTCTTTAGGAGAAATTTACTGTGTAGTTCAAGCGAGTTTAGCTATAGGGTACAATTTGCCCGGGATATTATTACCCTCTTACGTGAGAAGTCATTTTTTCCCGGTCAATTTTTACCCTCCTTTCAACAATATATTTGATTGACATGTAGGGTAATATTTTCACGATAATATTTGTACCCCTATTGTTGACGTCAAATTTTCCCGGGCAAATTTTACCCTCTAGGGTAATAATTTGCTAGGGTAAAAATTGCCCGTTACACCGGCCTTAAGCCGATTGCTCCCAATCAGGCCCCGCGCCTAAGGGGGCACCGCGCTAGTGCCGTCTACTCTACTCTCCAGTGCCGTTTTAACAGCATATTAGGCCCAGAGCAAACACATGTGTTGCGGTTCCTATAACTAAATTTTGTTCCTAATAGATGTAATTAATACATGCCATTCTGCTCGCGGAGCTCCAGTGCTTGTGGACTCCTGGGCGAAGTGGCTACGGTGCCGTTCAAGCACACGTAACATATTGCAATACAGTTATATCCATAGACTCCACAAGGGAGGGTATGGCTTTTCCCTAACAAGTAAATGAATAGTTTGTATTGAGTTTCCGGGCATAAGCAAATATTTTCTGAATTTAATGCTGTAGTAGTTTCTTTATTTTATTATTATGATTATGATTATGATTATTATTATTATTTTAACGTTTACAACTTCTGTTGTAAAAATAAATATTATATCCAGGGAGTATTCTGCACATCCCCAGCACCCCTAACACTCCCTATGGTGAATTCATTTTTTCATTCATTCATTCGTGTCCCGCGTGGCGTGGTCGCTAACACTCTCACCTTCGGTGTGAGCGGTCCCGGGTTCGATTCCCGTTGGGGACACTCGGTCGAAAAAGTGTAACCTCTTCAATGAGATTTTCCCTGGGTTTCCCTCATTCACACCAGGCAAATGCCGGGATGGTACCCAGAACTCTTCCTTCCTTCCTTCCCTTTCATCGAATAGTGTCTGCTCGCTGAGGGACGCCATTCCTCATATACATGACAGCTAAATGGCCTTAAAATGGAACATTCCGATTTGGTGAATTCAATTGCTGAAACTGATTGCTAGCACTGGATTCACCACCAAAAGAATCATAGAAAAGTGGGTGTTTAGTGGCAGACCTTATACAGGGTGGGAGATAAGTGAGGGCAAAGTGCGAAGATAGAACGTAGAAAATGTCTAGAAATGCCATGTAGAGCCTGTCTATCTCATCCATGCCTCGGAAAGTATGCGAACTATACTTAGGCTCCACCCTCTGATGGAGGAAATTCTCCTTTTGCTTACGGGAAAGAAGTGAAAGGCCTCAGCTGTGTTGCCAATTTGCCATTCAATCGTTTGGTTTTGACGAGTGAAGATCGTAGGCTACTTAGAATGGCTAACAAGATAGAGGACAGTGAAGTGCGTGAAATAATTCACTTTGGCAACGCTTCCAACAATTGAAAGATCTCGGCCGCAACAACTTCTCCCTCCTCTTTTGAGGGAGGTACGGGAAAGCACACATCGACTGCAGCGCCAGAAGGGGCACAGATCAAATAGAAAGGCTCTAACTTTGAAACAACTAGAAGGATTGAGGCCAAATGTTGGATATGAGGAATGCATGTAGAACTTCACTGAATAGACTTGATTTGAATCGTGGGGAACATCTGAAAAGCCGCCATGTTGGAATTAGCACAAAACGAATATACGGGAAAGGGATTATGTGACACATGCTCTTGATGCACACCGTCTATTGAAATAAACAGCTGGCAGCTCAGAAATCTAATTTCTGATCCTAATCATTCACTCATTCATTTTCAAGTATGCCTTTAGTAACGAGCGACTTTTCATAAAAAATTATACGCAAGTGTTATGTTTTATTCAGTCATATTAACGCAGAGCAAGTATGGCCTATTATTTTAACCTTAAATTTAAATAAAGAAGTTTCGAAAGTCAATTTGTGTAAGGCCAAATTGACAAAGAAACTATGGTATTTATAATTATGACGCATTCAAGACGTCATTTTCTTATGTTTTCCGCAATGTAAGAATTGTTAGTAGCTTTTGCAAACTTTTTAAAACACGTCTTAAAGTATAATCATTGTTGTGGCCGCCCGCCGGATGAGGTAAGGGAGTCAGCTACATCACCTATATTTTCGAAAAGTGTTATATTCTTCGAAATACGCGTCAAAACTTGTTAGATAGGCTTGCTGATACACAGTTGTATTTAATAGATTAGTTAAGAAATTCTATCGTGCTATAGGTATTTACTGTATTTAATATATGCACAGTGGCATAGCCAGGATTTCATTTCGGGATGGGTCTGGAAGTCCTCCCCAGGAAAGTTTTCGGCAATGGGGAAATTAAAACGCAATTTTAGGGTTTCTTTTAACAGCGTTAAAATTTTCAGGAGTCTGGTGGCCCTCAATATTTGGTAATGTTTGGTTATGTGGGGACTGAAAACGTAATTTTAGATTTTGTTTTAAAAACTTTTCAAAATTTCGGGGAGGTCACTAAAACAAGTAGTATTATGACTATGTCCTTTTCAGGTATGAAATACCAATATTGTTAGTTGTAGATTTACATATATATAATTTTATATCGAAATGTACTTTATATGTGTTTAGTCTATTAACTTTTACGCACTATTTAAGCGCACATTTTGATTGTCATTCATTCTGACTGCAAAATCTCTATTAAAACGTTTGAAATGAAATTATCATTATTATTATTTTTAATTTGACGTCCCAGGACTTGTTCTTAGGAGATGAACGATTAATGAAAGGGAGTGTTATGAAATAAAATTTTGTGTGCTCTCTCACCGAGAATCGGGCTCGAGACATTGTACACAACAGGAGCATGCGCTAAGCACTAGACTAGCAGGGAGAGCGTATATCTTGGTGCAAGTTGTAAACCTGGGAGCCCCGCAAAATGTTCCCAATCGGGTCCTGCATCACCTAAGGCCGGCCCTGGTAACAATACTGGTTATACAATAAAAAGAGGGAAATGTGTTAAGAAAGTAGATATGTCGAGAAGAGTTAGTAACTTATGCTCCCAGATTTGTTTTTAAAAATTTAAAGGGTAAAGGAGATGAATGAGTAAAGAAATATGAAAAAATTCAGGGAATAAGAATATGTTATACAATGAGAGAACTGTAATTAAACCCATGGACACTCCTGAAAAGACACCTCATTTCTTTGACCAATATGAAAAGTTTCTTAACCATGTGAGTCACATTGTAAATAGTAACAGAAAAGAGGACACATTGTATTTCCATGCAGTCATAATGGTGAGAATGTCATAGAACGGATCAGGGACGATCAAAACCGTATACTGTGTCATGGAAGAGCAAACGGATATGTCTGGGAAGAATCGTACAATCTATATTGAAAGTAATCCCCTCCCTTCCCTCTTTGATGTATGAACATATCAGATTATCAAGGGACAGCCAGAAACAAATTCCAAGGATTTTATAAATATTTATTTGAATTACAAGTGTAACACTTACATATTTGTGTGCGGCTTCTCATGCTTACTTTCAAAGTAACACTTCAGTGATAAATCAATTTCAAATGTAGTTCCAAAATATTAATATGCTAAATGCTTTCTCTTAAATATTTTCGAAAAAGGTTTTGTAAATATACGTATATCAGGTGTTATTAAGAAAGTTGTGAACTGCACTAAAAAGTATTTGATTTTTCTTCGTAATGATTTGTATATGAATGTGACTAAGCATCCACAATGCTTTAAAAATATAGTGTGGAGTCCTCTCGCCTTGAAATAATATGGGTCAGTCTTCCGCGATCAGCAACGAATTTCTCCTATCTTGCTTGTGTGCAGCCTCATAATCAGCATTCAGCTTAGAATTCTCACTGTATTTCCTTCTTTCCCCATCGCTTCACATAGCGAGGTATAAAACAAGTTTATTTACGGTAAAAGTGTGATTACATTCTGCGCAAGGGTAGTCGCTTAAACTACTGTTCTGTGAAGCAGGCTAATGCAACAAAGAGCAATGCCAGAACACGTTAACAGAAAGTAACATCATGATTATATTATGTTACCAAATGTCTCTTGGACGTCAATCAGGATTGCTAACTCCATAATAAGAAAGTTTTTTTTTTCTTGTTTTGTTTTGTTCGGTCGTTCCTCATTCTCGTATAAAAATGAAATCTTTTAGGCTAAAGGAGACGGTGATGATGAGAGATGAGTGAAATGAAGAAAGTGGGAGAAAACGGGAGAACCCTGAAAAAAACCACAAGCACGGTGTTTGTCCACCACAAAGTCCACATTGTGCGAGCTGAGATCGAACCAGGGGCCCCAAGCACCGTGAGCCACCGCGCCCCCTTCAATAGCGTATAGAAATAAATGCTCGTAATTCTTTTTGATATTTGTCCTCGTATTAATTGGAAAGGCACGAGACTTTGTGATACATTAGCTTTTGAGAAGGTAGTTTGCTTAAGGTTGGGATAAAGGGACAAGCTTTGCCGATAGATGTCACCACAGTCTTCTTACCCATCTTATGTGTTTTTTACCTTTCACGAAAATTCACGATTTCTCTTACAAATTTTAGCCTAGAGACTTCAAGTTTTTAGAGAGGGAACTTCATAACCTATAGAAGGCAACAATCCGTGCCGATTTTTTTAATTTAAAATTTTCTAAAGGTTTGGATATCCAGAGGCAGCGTGGCTCAGTGGTAGAGCATTCAGCTCTAGTGACTGACAAGTAAACCTTACGTTTGGGTGAATCGAGTTGCTGACTGAGACACATATGAGAAAGTAGTACTAATTGTGGTCAGTATTTCAGTGAAGTTGTAGGTGCGAAGCTCCAGGGGTTTAGGAGATACAGCTACCAGAACATCACATGGAAGTACAGAATAGTCTTCATACAGTTGGAGGTAAAAGCCCTGTAAGACCTCTTGTAATGACAAAAGGTGAATAACAAATATATGGGTACATATTAGGACTAGGAGGAAGTCATATAGTAAGGGTATACCTGACGGCGGCCATCTTGAAATCCGCCATTTTGAATTAAGGTTAAGTTTTTAAAATAGCAATAGGATCATGTGATAATGATTTAAGGCGCAAATTTAATCAGACGAACAATGGTGACGTTAATTTTGATTTACGCGCAATTGGTAAAAAGTTACAGGGAAATTAAATATTGTTGCAGCATATATATATTAGTCCTTACTTGCTATTAATAAGGTGTCAATGTTATGCGTTTTGTTTATAACTTTTGTCTGATTCAAAATGGCAGGTTTGAACATGCCCGCCATCAAGGCAACTCTTACTATAGACCTAATATTTATCCACCTGCTTTTCATTTAATTATTATCATTAACACAAAATTTACAAGGTGGGGTAAAAGACTAATACATATGCTGCAACAATATTTAATTTCCCTGTAACTTTTTACCAATTGCGCGTAAATCAAAATTAACGTCACCATCGTTCTTCTGATTAAATTTGCGCCTTAAATCATGTATCACATGACCCTATTCCTATTTTAAAAACTTAACCTTAATTCAAAATGGCCGCCGTCAGGTATACCCTTACTATATGACTTCCCCTAGTCCTAATATGTACCCATATATTTGTTATTCACCTTTTGTTGTTACAAGAGGTCTTACAGGGCTTTTACCTCCAACTGTATGAAGAGTATTCTGTACTTCCATGTGATGTTCTGGTAGCTGTATCTCCTAAACCCCTGGAGCTTCGCACCTACAACTTCACTGAAATACTAAACACATTTAGTACTACTTTCTTATGTGTGTCTCAGTCAGCAACTCGATTCACCCAAACGTAAGGTTTACTTGTGAGATCCCAGTTCAATCCTAGCTTGCGCCAAGTGGGCTTTGTGGTGGACAAATACCGTGTGTGTGTGTGTGTGTTTTCTCGGGGTTCTCCAGTTTCCTCTCAGTTCCTTCATTCCAATCATTTTCAACATCGTCAGCTTTTAGGCCAGCTGACATAACCGTTAGATGCCAGCTGGTCTAATCATTTTATTAATTTATAGCCTTTATACTATGAATCATGTTACATTACAAGATGTTTGACATCTAAGACTTGGGTGAACTAGTGTTGCCTACGAGATTAGAAAAATTTTTCGTTTCGTCTCGAATTTAAAAATGTATTTCTTGTATCGATAACGGTGAACATTAATTATTTTTCAAAATCAAACTCTTAATTGGGCAGCTTTTACACCGTCAAAAACCTGTTTGGCTTTTATCTTTCTTAAATAATCTAAAAGTTCAATACATGACATGGAGATATGGAAATACACTAAATGTACAGCAGTCTGTCATTACTTCATACGTGTTTCATCTTACTTTTAATATTTCTATGTAAGCTTTGCTTGATGGAATAGTAAATATAATGAGGCACAGTATTCATTAAATTTGAATTACGGTCGCTGTAACACATTTCTATAAAGTCCCGACCTAATTACAAAATTAACTAATCAACATCTTTTGCTAAAAATATACACGTAATTTTTGTAAACAAAATGATAGAACGAAAGGCGTCCGTCTGACAAATGAACCAGACATCGGATAACAAATAGTAAAATCGAACTGTGCGGTTGAAAACTGGACGGCTGGCAATACTATTTGTAACATAGAGAAAGAGTCATGAAGACAAACACGGTGTTGTAAAGAACTTGTTGCAGCAGACAGAAGATATAGAAGAGCATACGATGGGGAAAATTTGTGTACTTTTCCTATTATATAGCTGCATATGAGAAAAAAAAAAAAATCAACTGACATAGTTGACTGAGCCTCCAATAAGAATTATAAAAAAATCCCTGAAATGGTGGGGCGTTAGCTATAACATCCTCTACACCTTGAAATTAAGAGATTTTAAATTGGATGACCCATACAGAATCAGACACATAAGAATCTTTGAAACAATAAATAATTATTTTAAATTTTCAAAATGACTTCAATCTCTACTGAATCGGGATGTGGCAATTCTGTTGGTCATATGTGTTGTTCTGAAATCTCTTCATTGATTCTGTTTGTTGTACAAGTAGTGTTCTGGGTTATCTTTCGCCCAGTTATATTGAAGAGTAACTATGATTTTACATACGAACTGTGTAAAAAAAATAGCATTTTTTTTTTTCGAAATCGAGAGTTCCTCCGAAATCCGGATTTCTTCGATTTTATTATCTGGAACTTGGATATTAAAAAATTTGGATTTAGCCATCCCTAATTGACACCCAACCAGAATTATCCACATTTTTTTCATAAAGAAAAAATGTTGCCAACGCTTAAAACAAATATTCAATCTGCAGTCATCGCGTTGGAATAAATACTACTATGTATTGGAAATTATATTTCTTGTTACTATAAGTGACTGGCAAAACAAGTCTAAACTAAAAATCATAAGTGTCCAGTAATTTTCTGTACCAACTTTTAACTTAATAACCAATATTATCTTCCTGCTGGTGTAATGGCTAGCACGTGCAACTTTAGTGTACATGGTCCCGGTTCAATTCCCAATGAGAGCACAAAAGAAATCAATTTAATGATCATTCACTTTCGTTAATCATCCTCGAAGGGCACAACTGTCGGACATTAAACTAATAATAATAATAATAATAGTATTCACTGCGCGTGCATGTTATGAGAAATCGTATTCTAATTACCCACATTTCAATTTTTATTGTTCCTTTTCGAGTGACGTTCACACATAATTATCAGGCATTCTCTTATTTGCGCGTCAAAAGTTATTCCGTTCTCAAACGGGAATTTACTTTAAAAACACGAGAAACTGAAATCATCTATAATAGTTCACGTTCGGCCACAATAGAGGATTACCGTAAATGGAAACACTCAACTGATAATACATCACTTAATGTAATTTTTATGGGGGAAAAGTCGTATCCAAATTAAACTCAAATTTCATTTTTTTCTATTGTTCCCTTTCCTGTCATGTTCATAAACATTCCAGCGACGGAAACTTTTTTATGCGTGTTGTATTTCAAACCTATTCCGAATTTAGACTTTTGGCACTGCTCTCCCGTCTAACGAGAGAGCTTCTTATTTGAGATTGTTATATTACTATCAGATGAGTGAAATAAATTACGACTTATAATTTTCTAGAATTTAGAAGCATGTAAGAATGTCTCTTCACGAAAAATTTTCCATTCGTTCTATTTCAATCATGTTTAAAACTAGAACCTATGTATAAATGGCAGCTATTCTGCTTAAAGCTGCAGAACGTATCAATTAAGAACGTGTCATGTCTACTAGATAAGCGAAACAAATTGTGATTTATTACCTTCTGGACTCTAGAAAGATTTAAGAATGTCGGTAGATATCAGCCAAGAAAAATTTTCCACTCCATCTATTCTAAAATATTCCCAATTTCGACTTATTATTACACCAAACATTTTTTGAAGTTAAAGTTAATATTGGCGCCATGCTCCCTTGCAGCGGTGGCAGGTATTACTTGTGATTACGTTGTTTTTATTATATGAGTAAGTTAATAGTTTTCTGAATTCTTCATTTTTCAATTACATTTTTTTGAACAATTTGAATATTTTTTATTACAAATAAATATTCTGAAAATGAATATTTTATTACAAAATTTAAGCGGATCATGCTGGTAGCCAATAAGCAATGGCCTTAGAGGAAGACCGTGGAGCATGGAAGCATCTCAGCTGCAGCAAGTGACCTGCCAATAATGGGAGAATACCTATGATGATGATGATGATTATATCGCATAGTAGTAAACAACAAATAGAATATAACCACAACGTTACATTAATATCTTGATGTTATCTTTTATCGAATATACCTTGTTAACAAAGAAAACAAAGAAATATATTTTAAAATATATATATTGTCTGATTTTTAACAATATTTTGGAGAACATAGACTGAGATCTATACTCCTACGTAAAAGTTACAAAAGGCAAGATAGAGACAATTTTTTTATGACACCCCGAAGTAATTATGGAAGAATAGTAACAATGAAAATAATAAGAGAAACAGAACACCTGACAATTTCCATTGGCATACAATATATTATACTTAACATACAATTGATATGTAATAATCAGTCTCAATTTTCAATTACACTACATCACAAGCGCTTTCTATCGTTGCATTATAAAATACTACGCCACACTTTATTGTAAATTTTAAATCAATCCAACGTTTGTATTACTTCATATGATATATTTTATAAGCTAAGTCTCTATAAGTGTCAGTAAACAATTAATTATACGGTCACTAATTTTTCTGGAATACATAGTATAAAAACATATACTATATTAAATAATTCAAGTATAATTATGACACCTACATTGAATTCATCAAGTAACCATAATAATAATTTAAAAAACTGAATTATAGGTTGTGAATAACACGCGAAAATATGTACGATTTTTACCACGGAATTGATTCTTAGGTACTTAGAACACTGGCATAAGTTGGAGGTGAGCTAACATTGCAGACATTACTGCAAGATTCCATCTCTACTCAGGAAGAGCACTGCATACGTTTACTATGATTAATTTTAAAAATATAGTAGTAAAATCCAAACACTTTATAGTTAAGCTAGAGATCTATGATCCGTATTCCGTATGATATTCTAATTAAGTCATATTTATTAGTATTTAAATTAGTTTCATATTTTCATTTAGTTTGTAACCTCTTATTATAATGTATATTTTGTATCTGTAAACAGGGTGTCTACTAAACTTCCAAAATGAAATTTCGTGACTTTTTGGTGACCTTTCCTTTACTATACCATAAAATTTCGTAACATTCTCAAGAGCGAATTAGGCCGAATTTTCATGCATGCGGTAGAAGCATGCTTTACTTGCGATTTAGTAGCGTCTAAAGCCGACCATAGGCATTTTTGGTGGTGAATTTTAACGTTTTATAGAACAAAATTTTCCAGTCTGTATTTAAATTTGTAAATTTTTTCCTGTCTGTATTTATATTTATTTAAAAAAAATCGTGATCCAAAACCTAAATTTCGTGACTTTCATGACCGTTTTCTGATTTCATGATTTTTCGTGACTTTCGTGACCGATAGACACTCTGGTACATTGTGGAGTTGGATTGCGTTATAACTACTTCCTTTCGAATTCATACTTTGGCAATGAAGAAAAGGCTGAAGATCATACATGCTTCTGTTTGTTTTTGTTTTTTTTAAAACTGAGGTTCAAGTTATACAGATACTGGAGTTTCATTTATTTTTTTTTATTATCATTATTTTTATTGAGAAAGTTGTACTCTATATAATGAACTTATTCAAACTACTTCACCACTAGTAGTACTGTATAACCTTCATTAATGCCTCAAATCCTATGGTACTCTTCGTCCCAATGAAAACTCTTTCAGATACATGGGACGTTCAGTAAACATTTTTCCTGACTAGTTGCAGTTAATGTAGGATACTGAAATTTGACATGTGTATTGATGCATACCTCCATTGATTATGAGGAAAATTTAATCTTTTAACTCTTAACATTTTCTGTGTTACAGACACTAAACTACACGAAAGTCTAAAAATAGATCCAATTGACTTCCGAGTGGTGATCCAGTTTCTGTACTTCAGAGGCCGTACCTCAAAAAAAAAAAAAAAAAACCTTTGAGGAAATGAATTAAATTTATGGAGAGGAAGCCCCATCATATGATGTTGTGAAGCACTGCATCGTTTGTTCAGATCTGGCTGGATTTCCGTAGAAATGGCCCCCATTGAAGACACTATTGGACAAGTGTATCGCCGCATAACCCTTCACCAACTAGCTGAAGATGACACGATAAGTGTGGGGTCTGTGGGGAAAATAATAATTCATGAGCATTTGCACATGCATAAAGTATCTTCCTGATGGGTTCTTAGGCTACTGACACCTTCCCAAAAGCACGAACCAGTCACTTGTTCACAGGAACTTTTGACCTGTTCCCGAAAATTAGGAGGACTCTTTGACAGACTAATAACTCAGATTGAAACATGGGTTCATTACTATGACCCAGAGACTAAGGCCTAGTGAAAGCAATGGAACTATACTTCGTTACGAACTCTAAAGAAGGCCCGTGTCCAATCCTTAGAGGTCAAAGTCATGCTGACAGTTTTTTTGGAATCAGCACATAGTAGTGACTGGCGAATGATACCACAGTTATAGGGATATACTATGCTTCACTATTGCTGAAATTACGGGATTCCATCAAAACCAAGAAGCATGGAATGCTGACTAAACGATGCTTCAGTTCATCATTGGAATGTTGCCCTGACAGAAGCACGATCCTGCAGACATGAAATCTTTCCCCATCCCCCGTACTCCCCTGACCTTGCACAAGCTGACTTTCATCATCTTAACCATGAAGTCATTTTTGAAGTGAAAACATTTCAACGATGATAGAAGGTGATTTCTGAAGTCAGGTCATGGCTTCTGGAACGATCTACGAAATTCTGCAAACAAGGTCTCCAGAAATGCATAAAGCGATAGGAACAGTATATGGCCATTTGGAGGTTTCTATGTAGAGAAGAACTAACGTCTGTACCAAATCTCGTTTATCTCAGTTAACTGTAATTGGGTCTGGGGAAATCTTTAATGAACACCTCATTAGTTCTAATGAATCGGACAATAATGCTACTATCTTAGTCGAGTGTCGACCCTTCCTGATTAGTTAGGTGGCTTTTTCTTCTAGAATATTGATATAAGTAGCTTTCCTTCTCAAGCTAAGATTCATGATTTTTAATTTTTCCTCTACAACTGTCTTGTACTTCTGAAAATTGTATACGATTTCATTGATTATAATTAGTACCATGTATCGATAGCTATAGAGGAGAGCCAAACTGTTGGTTGTTTGTAAGTAGCGCAACGGATAATCAAAACTTCAGAGTTGCAACAGATAACGGTAGTCTTGTTTGTGCATATTTGTTGTGCTGTAAGTCTAAATATGTGCTTTACGAGACCAAAAGACGAATTTATGAGTTATTACAGTTGGCTCAATTGTATTTAAAATAATTGCTGGTACCTGATTAAGATAGTTGACTTGTAAGTTTAACATGGATTGAGGTCTGTGGTAATTTAATAATGAAAACATGAAGTAATTGAAGAACTACTAGCAATTGCGTTAATGTGGTTTGCATAAATTAGTTTTATTGAGCCGAATAATTTAAAAGTACTTCCTTCAATTATTAGAGGCGCAATATATGTCAACAGATTTACGTAGCACAAATAGATTACCAACTGTTCTGATATCTTATTCACAAGCCGCAAAGGTATTTCTATTATGTAAGAATTTAAGTACTCAGAATTTGTTTGATAGTGACACTTCATTTTTAGCCATAGTAATTAACCATGTACTTACCTGTTTGGAAAGTAGTCAAAGAATGCAGGATAGCTCCAAAAATTACACTTGGAGGGAAAATAAACGTGAAAGTAAGGTGAAGCAAAATGCTATTATTTACTTCTATTAGTATTCCGGTACCAATACTAGTCCGGTTATGCTTCATATACTAGAGGTCAAGGATCATACAAAGCACATATCTATTCCTTCGGAAACTATTTATTTTTCGTAAACCGCACGAAGTTACATGTGCCATTCAAGATAAAAACGAGCTTAGAAAACTTAAACCAAATAGAGATTTTGCAGATGATTTCATATTTATATTGGGACACTCCAATGGTGGTTGGTAGCAGTACAATAAAGAAATAGTTCCCTGAGATTATGTTTCGACTTCATAAAGACAGTTAATCAGAATAAGGAAAAAGAACCATATAGCTTGCTAAAAATAGAAGATACTGTAAATTTAGCGATGAAGAATATTATCTATAATTACCAGTAAAAAAAACGGGAGGTTTCTAGTAGTGAACAAACTATGATGCTTATTCAGACAAAATGGCTTCCCTTCCGTCTGAATTATCGGTCAGCCTCTCTATGATGAATTCATTGGTAGGAATGAGGTATGACGCTACATTTTTGCCGAAAGGAAATAAAGTAAGATACAGCAAGTATAGTGTGATGGTTCTATTAAGCTTCAAAATTAATTATTAATATGGGAAATCCTTTCAAATTTTGTTGTACTGGTTTCCATCAGTTGAACATTTTAACAAACACAGGGTCCATGTGTTAACTAACATCCAGCACACAACGGAAATTTTAGAGGAGGAAATATTTTTGAAAACAATTATGTTTCTGTGTACTATGTAGTGGAAATTAATTTTACCAAGGAATTATTCTGTTGAGCATTCGCCATAGCGCATAGAGTTAAAAATTAGTTGTTTAGGATCATTTCATACTATGAATCAATTTCTGATGCAAGTCATCAGTATATCTATAATTAAAAGAAAAAAATCGAAAATGTTTATTTCAGCCTTTTCGCTCCTTTAAATTATGAATAATAATGAGAAATTCATTAGATTGGCAATCCTTTAAAAAAAAAATCGTAGTTGCAGGTGAAGTGTGTAGGAAGTATCTCAATTGGAAAGGTCAACAAGTTTAAATTTTGCACATCTTTGCTTATCCTTAGCACCATCCTTGTTACTACCTTCAAAAATTCAAAAATTTTCTTTACTATAAATATGCAATTATTATAGCTGAAGCTACGTCATCAAATTTTAAGCACATTTTTATGGTTCATTGTTCTACTATTCATCAATGCGATTTCATTCACTTGAAGTGACGTTTTTGGAATAATTTTTCGTATTTTTACTACAGTACATTAATACAAGAAAAGAAGTCATTCGAAACATAGAAACGCACAATGATTTTTGAAAATGTACTTGCCTTTTTTTCAAATTTAGTTTTTTGTTTTTGTACTGAAAAATAAATCCAAACATACAACATTCCAGGTGTTTGTTCTGATTGGTCGGACAGCTACATATAATAAATCATTTCTTCACTTTTTAATCAATACATTTTAATTTTAACATTTTTCCTTCTCCTTTTCTCTCAATACATGCATACATACATATATACATGGGCGCATACATTAATTTACACTTTTGATGAATTACGACTTATTGATCTTGGTGGGATATGAGCAAATATTTCATGTTAAAAAGTATAAAATTTTGTTGGATTAAATACATTTGTCGTCATGTAAAGAGATATATGTAATTTACATATTAATAGATCAAATAGTATCAAAACCACACTACAAATACTACAATAATAATCACATATAAGCTTAATAAAGAATACAATACCTGATGGTAGAAGTATGTCATTACTCTTTCCTATTCTCCATTCTATATTAAGGTTTAATCACAATTCCTCTGTATTCAATATTCACAAAAATAGCGTAATATCCATCAGAATATTTACACATGAAAGAAATCAATATACAAGTGGAATACAGCGTATAACAACTAATCACAAGTTGATTTTTCTAGTTATATCATAAAAACAATGTTTTAATTATCACTTAAAACAATAGTTTTAGCCTTCACAAATGCTTATCACACAAAACCAATACATTTCAAATCATCTTGTCTGATTATTTAACTATAAGTGGCAATTTCTGCCTATCTTTGTCAAACATGCAATTCATGTCTCCAGCGAATTTTATATTTGCAATCATTCAAGGATCAGTTACTTATACACGGTATTTCTTATCTCACTATGAGACTAAAGTAATATAACTTTTACGGTGAAATTCACTGCGTGTACAGTCTTGGTTTAGAATGAATAAATAAATAACATATGTTAAAGACCGAGACGATGATCTTTCGTATTACACAACCCTGTTCGGATGAAACTTCCCTTATGAATTCTACTTCGCACTATTGCCACTGAATTTGATATTAATGCGGAAGTATTTTCAAAGAGATAGTTAGGGAACTTGCATACCTCTAGTATTTTCCCTGTACTTAAATCAATTTCACAACATACAAGGCTACTTTATGTCTTATATAGCAATAGTTGAACAAGTTATTTAAGTGAGTGTGATTTAGGTTTGTTGGTGGAGTTACAAGTATCGTTAACAGCTGCCAGTTATTTCAATGCATTATTATATTTTGGGTGTGCAGTTCATGGTCTACCTTTTTTCATCACTGTGGAGAGAGCAGAAAATTACAAATTTTAAAGTAACAAATCATACAACCCATATATCTAATACAGAATCAGTTCGTATTAAACACATCTATATACGTATATATGTATTCGTATGAAAAGTGTCTTTCGTCTAAAGTTTCTTTAATAGATGTCATTTTAAATATCATTTTAGATTAACTCACATTATCAATCATTAAGTTATTACTTGTGTAAAGTCACTTCTCAATCAGACACCTATACATGTCACATTATGAAGACGTGGACGGAGATATGGACAAAACAAACTTTATATATGCACAGATATACCATGCAATAACCCCATGAAAACTTATTTTTTACAAAATAGAAAAAGCCTAATATATGAATGACATTATATACCATTGACTTAGGTCATAGCTCCACATAGCTGCAGAAATCCACCACTATCCCAACACATTAATTCCTTGTAATTGTAAGTGTTCATGAGTTTTCTCCCGATGAATCACCTGATGATTTCTCTGAAGACTCTCCAGGTTCGGAAGCACTTAAATTCGTACCATTAAACTGTCGCAAGTGAATCTATTGTAAGATAAAATAGAAACGGTTACACAGAAATTACGATGACATCTGTAAGTTAATAGGAATTAATACATACTGACCAAATAATACCTCTTTATTGTTGTTACACGCCAAAAATGTGTCAGCTACAAGTAATTTTAAAATAATGACTGTCTAAGGTATTTTAAAAACAAAATAAATTGCAACTACCTTAATTGTGTACGATCTTACGTGAAACTGATTTAGAATTTTCGTTTGCACGATACTCTAAAAGTTAGTAGATAAAAGTCAATTACAGTAAAATTTCTGTATTCTTATAATGCAATGAATCTGTGATGCATTTACATCTTCGCATTGCTTCACACCACTAGTCCAACAAGGTGTGGAGGGAGGGCTCAAAGGGCTCTAGTCACTCTATGCCTTAGGAAAGTAATATTTTATGATAAATCCTTAAAAGATAGATATTGAAGTGGCCATTACTCATACCGATTACTTTCTCATAGAAAGTTGTTGAATTTCGAATTTAGGACCCTTTCACTGTCAACGCTATACGAGAAATGGACCTCCGAACATGATATCCCACAGTGTTTCTCGCGCCGAACACGCATACTCTATAACCACATAGCCATGAGAAAGCTCTTTCACACAAGTGACGACGTTTTATGGAAATACTGTTACTTTTTGAATCTCTGCAATCAGCACTTAGTTCCTACTGGTAAAATATTGGAAGTACAAACGAACGTCCTGTGACTTGACAAATGCAATTAAACCTCACCAAGCTTTCTGTACACTTCCAGTGATGTATACACTTGATGCCAACCACTTTAAAAGTACATTTCCTTGACTTTCCAGCGATAATCATTCATGAACAGTCAACTATTTGTATGTTAGTGGCTAGTATTCTTGTTTCGCAATCGGGAGATCCACTTTCGCATCCGGCCAGTTTCACATGAGATTTGTATTCAGTTCGACCAAACGAATGCTTTCATAATATTGAAATTACTAACCTCGGATACAATGTTAGGATTTTCAATTTATAAATATGTATCCCATACCATTCATTAGCTTGAATAATATCTTCCCATAAAGATTATACCTGACTTTACTATTGTTGTTATTAATGATTCCAGTGTGAATATAGCCCACATGCTGTACTTGGAGATTTGTTGAATATATGAACAAATGCTGCTGAAAATTTGATTTGATAAAAAGAAAAGAATGAATCCATATTTCAGAAAGTATAATATTTTCACTTTCCTCTACCTTCCAATCCATCCTAATCTCCACCAATATCTCACTTACCCATGACCTAGCGCCCTTGATGAGTTCCTAAACCCATGTCTCGAACCTAAAAAATCCACCACAAAATTCATGATCCAACCTGCCCGGTTTGTCTTAACCACGAACAACTTTACATCTGAAAATAATCACTACGTTCAACAGCACTGCAATGGGCACTCGTAAGGTCTCCTCATACGCCAACCTATGCACGGGATACCGGGAAATATCTAATACTACACTTTTCAATCTTCTGATTTCAAATTATAGACATCTTCCTACTTTGGATCCACAGCAAACTAACACTAGAACAATACCTCGTAAACAAGTGTACAGTCAAAATCACCTGGTCCTTTTCAGTCACTTTCCCAGATATGAACATCACATACTAGAATGGTCTCAAGACTAACGTGCCATCAAACCTACTAACAGTACGCAATACCTTCATTTTAAGAGCTTCCAGCCTCACAAAATCAAACGTTCTCTACCCTCTGCCTTGTCCCATCATATCCCTCAAGAATGACCTAAACATCCTCTCGTCAGTGCTCTCTGATGAAGCACTGTCAACCTTATGAGCAAACAGTTCTGGAGGAGAAAAGAAAGAAAAGCC
This sequence comes from Thermobia domestica, assembly GCF_964235325.1. Classification (NCBI taxonomy): domain Eukaryota; kingdom Metazoa; phylum Arthropoda; class Insecta; order Zygentoma; family Lepismatidae; genus Thermobia; species Thermobia domestica. The sequence goes on from NC_137455.1 coordinate 208,810,283, forward strand.
TCTATACCCAAAACCATCCCTAGTTCAATTCCTACAGAAACTGATGAGTCTTCACATACTCACCAGCTCATCTCAAGCCGAAAAGACTTCAACACCATAATCACGAGAATTGCAATCAGCGGATGGGTACCAGATTTGCAGTCATCGGATTGGTGTTCCAAAAGAAGGCCAGAGAAATCCGGTGTGGTACAAAGGTCCTAGGATTATGAGGGCATCACGTTGGCTGATTACCTCGTATTTTACGAGTAAATGTACGAGATTGAGAGCGGCTACGTTATACTGCAATCAATGTCTTAAAATTCAGTAACAAGTTTGCTATGATGGAAAATATAAGATAAAAAACATTTAAACCATTCAAACATAGTAATATATATATATATATATATAGAAAGAGAGAGAGAGAGAGAGAGAGATTCTGCGTATTTCCTGACTAGTGTGTTCCTCATCTACTGTGAATGTACATGCATATAGTACGTGCATAGGTGGAGAAATTTTGCAAAACAAACTAAAAAAATGTGTTCTGAGAAATGAAAATTCGTACTTAAATTCCTTGATTTTCCAGGTTTCTTCAGCTTTTCATAAAATTCCCAGACTTTTCTAGGACGTTTTACGAGTAAGCTGAATTTCCTTACTTTCCCAGGTTTTCCAAGTCGGTGGAAACCAGCTGTTTTTTTTTTTTTTTTTTGTTGTTTAACAATTGGTTTAAACAAAACAAAACAAAACAAAAAAAAAATGCTTTAAAACGTGTGAACTTTTTGGTGACGTTTCCACATCAAACCATCTGCATTAGTTTTATCTCCTTTTCAACTTTTAATCAAGGCGTTCCACTTTCAACTCTCGGTCGAACCACACCCTTTAATTCACGTGTAAACCAAGTACTTGCACTTCGGGTGTCACTTTAAGCAAAAGTCTTCTTCTTGATAACCTCTGTATTACATAAGGATGTTCAGCCTGGACATACGAAACGACATCAAATTGCATATTTCTGCTTGCTTGCATGCCTGTTGTTTTATAAAGAAACCAAGGTTGCTTAAATATATTGATAGAATTGGTAAAATTTATTGACTGCCTACGTAGCTTCCAACATTAGCTCGAATTGGACTTTCAGTTTTAATTTTATTGAATAATTTCTACGTACTAAATTTGTAATTTAATTCCTCAGTTTTAATGTACTGATTATGATACGTTTTCCTTAAAATTTTACATACCAAGCAATAACGGGATTTTCCCAGTGGCTAAGGCGGGAGTTTCCCTATTTATATATAATGGTTTCACTTGCGCAATTATATCTTTCTGTCTTTCTGAAATGACTCTTGATGATTATATGACAAGTATGTAAAGATCAACATAACATATTTTTATCAGGAGTGCGTCGTGAGTGAGTCGGCAGCTAGTCAACTAGTTCTGGTGTCGAGTCCAATGAAGGACAATTTCTTTCGGATGTAAGCCGGAAAGCAGTTTGGATTCCGCTTTAATCTTATCGTTGTTGCATAATAACACCAAGGCGAAACAAACTTATTTCTGTTCATATGTAATATAAATACATAGATCAAATCATTTAAACAAACAAACAAACAAAGCAAAAAAAAAGTTTTAAACCAAAAAACCGGGTTAAAACAAAAAAAAAAAAAAAAATAGTTTCTGCCAACATTGGTGGAAACCCTGCAAAAGAAATCAAATACTTGTTGCCAATTGAAATGGAAACGAAAAATCAGTTGAGTGACAAATAGGGGATAAACACATAGGACGAAGCAAGTATATAAACACTAGAACAACCACAATGCAGGGAAAACATGGAAGTGACGGAGAAACATCAACATTGAGAGATCGTTCAAAGCTCATCTCCACGCAGTGTTGGTAAATCTACAGGTAGGGCAAAATCAGCTCAAAGCATGATGAGGACAATCCACAAGCAGATATTGAATACTTTGTCTAGCTCCACAGGCCGCTCATTAGATGGGTCTTCGCCACGAAGTAGAAATTCTTGTGTTAAGTGTGAATGTTTTATGAGAAATCGAGTTAGAATTCGTTCCTCAGGTTAAGATCTTGAACTGGTAGTCCAGACATGAAATGCAGATTTGGGTAAATGTAATTTATTGCTGACAGCCTGGTGCCATTCAAGCTGCCAGTGCTGATGCAAATGTGCAGTGAATAGCTAACGCAGATCCGTGCTGGGTATGGCGAGCTAAAGCTCTTTTCCTTCACCAGCAGCAACTTTCGCCGTACGATCTGCATCTTCATTATAAGCTATGCCAACACGGATCGGAACCCAGCAGAGCTGTATCTCACATACCTGTGCTAGTAATCTATGACATGATAAAAGTTGCTGGACGAAAGGATGTTTGCTTTCACAACAGATTAAGATCCGGTATATATGACGTGCAGACACACAATGTAAAGTTCGTAAAACTGCAACCAATTCAGCAGTGAATATTGCAGAAAATGCGTGAATCTGAAACAGTAAGTACATGTAGTTGTAAAAATAGGCAAATCTGACATTCAGCATCCTTGGAACAATCAATAAAGTCTTTAAACTGTTGTAAATGGGAGCGAGACTTCTTGTTGAAATTCATGAGGGCTGGTGCTTGGCTTCTTGTATTGGGCTAAAGGGAAAGAAATAGTTGGAAGAAGTGTCTCTGGTAGTGCTCTCCAGCTTCCAGCGTAAAATATAAAGGATGGTGAGGCAATGATTTTAGATGCGCAAAATAGTAGAGCATCACTCGATAACGGTGATGAGTTAAAGATGGCTTGTGCGCTTTAACACACAAGCTGGGAATAGGACTGGTACGGAATGTACCAGTCGCCTAACATATGCTAAAATGATAAACGGTATTCAGTTGATCTAACGTGGTAAGTCTGCGGGATCCATAAATAATGCATCCACAGCCCAACTTCGAGTGGATAAGTCGTAGAAGGACAATGCGATCTGCACCGCAAGATATATGAAACAAAACTTTCAGAAGATTGAAACAGCTTTCGAGAATGGACTATTCAAGACAGCCGGCGACCAAACTAAAGGCCCAGAAATCGGATGCTGTCAACAAAACAATCATGTATGGATAAAGATCTGGATGATATGTGGAGTTGCGTAAGCAACGAAAATGGGCATAACTAGTCTTGTCGACAGAGAAAGTAAATCCAATGATCGCTGACCAACGTGAAAGCCTATTCAAAGTGAGTTGTAATTGTTTAGCTCTAACACAGATATTACAAGAATAGCATGATATTATCTTGTCACAACACCAACAAAGAGAGTCACAGTTAAAATACTGCTTTGTAGACCACCATTATCTTGCAAGAAGCGGTCGGAGAGTATGGATACTATTTAAACCCGAAAGTATTGATCTCCAAGAAACTGGTATTGAAAGAAGCCCATACGGTCTCGTATCCTCCAAAGAAGTAGTTGATGTAAAATTCCATAATGCCAAGTGGTGTCACAAACCTTGAAAAGAGCAAAGAAGATAGCAATCAGATGTTGAGGGTGGCGGAAAGCATCCTGGATTACATTCTCAAGATCAACAAGATGACCAGTAGTAGAACGAAAGTTCTAGAAAAAATAATAGAGATTGAAAGCAAGGAATTAGTTTCCAATTACCACACTAAGCATGCATTAACTAGCACAAGCAGCTGGTTAAGGTAAGTGGCTTTTAAGTGGAACTGGACGTAGCCGATTTTCCAGGCTTCAAAATAAGAAAAATATAAGCTTCACGCCAGACAGGAGGAAAGAACTCTTCAATCCAGGTACGATTGTAAAAATCTAAAAGATTTTTTTATCAGTGGCAGGAAGATCGCAAGGCATAGCATAATGTATACAGTCTGGTCCAAATACAGTGTTTTTACTGCTAGTGAGAGCAGTGATAAATTCAGCAGTAGTAAAAGGCAAGTTGTAATCCATTATTTGGTGACGTAACATGTATGGGTCTACTTTCTGCTCGTATTTTAACTTGCAGGAACTCAGGCAAATAATTAGACGAAGTGAAAACTGTAGCAAAATGCTAGCCAATTCATTGGCGATCCGTTTCTGGTTCGTTGTACACAAATCGCGCAGGAGGGTTGACGGAAGAAGACTAGCCCTGAAGTCGACGAACTTTGGACCACGTGCTCTGGCATGAAGATTACGAAACTGCCAATCTGTCAGTAGCAGAAGTATCATTAACGCGACGAAGTGGCCGGCGTCGTACGAGAATAGCTTCATGTATGTCTTGCTAAGGAACATTGCGTTTCCGAGGAGTCCCATCTAACAATTGTAGAGGTATACGATTTTGTTATATTATTTTTGGGTGATGGAAATTAATATTTATTCAAAGTCAAATTAAAAAGATTGAATTGTAGTAATAATGAAATGTTGTTATGTCGTACACACACGTGTATTTGTTTATTTGTTTACTTACGTCAATGGTTAGTAAATGTGTTGAATGTAATTACTGAATGTTATGGCTAGACGCTAAGTCGTCAGTTTATGTGTTTGTTGTGATTTGTAACATTGTGTACGAAATATGAAAAGTCATCAATGTGAAATGATGTATGTAACATTGACACACTTTGACTGTGGCATAACTGTCAGATTTGCAGAAATTGTTGGTCTGGGAATTTGGTCACGATGTAATTCGGGTTGAAACCAATGTTTCACCAATAGCTGAGATAAACAGAAAAGATCAACGAAACGAATTCCAGTGTGTCTGGAAACAAGAACAAAAACCCCTCGTTGGAGAGGATTGTGATCAGAAGGAGAAATACGGTGATCAGAAGTGGAACAGAGGTCGAGAAACACTTTGAGAGCCGTTAGCAGCTTAGCAGTGAGCTGCAATCCATTCCACTTCGAATAAATCAAGGGAGATCTATCCTTCATCAACAACAACCATAGACTTGGAGTATGGTTGGCATCTAGTCGGTTGCTACAGCCTACCGACTATCCAAACTGAGAGATCCAGCATCGTGAAGTATAATCATCCAGTCCAGACACTCATCATAATCACAGGTATGTGTATCTCAGCTATGTGCGGGTTTTTCGTGACAGAATTTCTAGATGTTGGCGATATGTGATCTGACTAGTTATACCTCATTCATACATGAACATACACACTAACACTTTGACATTATTGGAAATAATACATTTCTTAAATGAAACTCAAATGTGTAATCTTTACCTCTCAATTCACTTCGAGCTACTCATTTCAGACAATGAGTAGTAGCAATCTCCGATCGTCTTTATTACGTCATCCCCATGCAATTTAGGCACGACGTGAGGAGGTTGTTACAATGGAATCGAAGCTTTAGCAGCAGCTAGCACACTTGCGTGAAAAGCCTTAAGGTGTTGATCAAAAGAAAACAAGGGAGACTGGTATAAAATCAAAGTTGCCAGAAAACTGGCCCCGGTCTGTATGGCGGAGATTGTTAGAAGACAAATGAGTAAATTGTAAAGCAGGTAGCCCAATGAGAATGATTGGAAAGTGATCATTGCCACATAAATCATGGTAGACACGCCACTGAAGATTAACTGCAAGTTGTGAGCTGCAGACAAAAATTTAGAAATGAATACGTTCATGTTGCAATGGTGTAGTGTTGGACTGCAAATATTTAGTAAGACAAGGTGTGAACTGTCGAGAAAAGTTGCAGCTTCTCGACCTCGAGGCTCGGTACGAAGATAACTCCACAGTTCATGATAAAAGCTGAAGTCCGCAACCAGAATAATTGGATGTGGAAGTTGACGATATTATCTAGATTAGCCGATGTAAAAGCTTCGAGCCGTGTTATGTAGATGTTACAGAAAGTGATCGGTTGTCCAAAGAAAACTTAAAACAGCTAGAATCAGGAACTCCCATTTCACCTGGATGAAAGTAAGATGAGCATTTCTCCTATACTCCGATTGCTACTCCACTAGCTGTACGACCATCACTGTCCTTGTCACGGCGGTAGTAGCTCGAAGCAGCAGAACAGCGAGTAGTAGTACAGGCTGAATGACAAAAATTCTTCGAAGTGAGTAGCATAACCATTCAAATTCCAATGTACAAGAGCCATTATGGTGTAAGAAATGAAATGAAATCTTTGATTTTTACGCTCACAGTTATGCTGGCTAGGCTAAAGGAGACGGTGATGAGAAATGAATGAAATGGTGGAATGAAGAAAGTGAGAACCCCGAGGAAATCCACGCACACGGTGTCTGTCCACCACAAAATTCACTTGGCGCGAGCTGGGATCGAACCAGGGACCCCCATACACCAGAGGCGAATGCTCTACCACTGAACCACTACGGTCCCTATTATGGTTTAGGGTTAAGAAATACAAAAGTTTTACTACGTTTCCCTTTTTTCTTCTAGAATCTTACTAAAACCGTCCTCCACCATACCTTCTATCACAAATGTGTCAAACTGCGCGGGACTGAGTGATGAGTGTTTCTGCTTTTCCTCGTCCAGAGGACTCAAAGGCTACTACCGTGCACATATCTGTTTCATAGTAGGGGTTGGGCCAACAGGCTGATAAGGGACGTATGCGAAACGTGACAGTTAGATATTTATGAAAATTGGTACGCTGACTAATCGTGGATCGCTAATCATCGTGATGATAGTCACTTGGTGCGGAAACATACGAGTGAGCACTAAAATGTTGTTATACCTGTAATATTTGTATATGTGATGGAGGCTGCATTATACACTTTAGCCGCGAAGTTGTCTCATAATGTTAGGCTTACAAGTTAGGCCTAACGACATATAAATTTTCCTCATATATAACATTCCACTAAACCAACCATTGCCAAAATGTAAATATGAATGTTTAATTTAATATAATCTATAATTCCAATGAAAAGCTGATCTAAACAAAAACATATTTATAAAATATATAACCATGAACAAACACTCAATACATCATAGCAAAAACTATATAATTTGAATCTAAACAATCCACATAATACAGTCTCATTTTTATCTTCTTTAAAACATTTTCATTTTGACATGTGTGTATTTACTGCAGCACTTATTTCCCAACAAATATAGAAAAAGATTTGCTGGGTTGGATTGGAATTTAACGTGCCTTTCTGAACCAAAGCTATATGAGTCGTGAACCTACAGCTTAACGTTGCATACGAATCACATGAGCTCCCACTGTGAATCGCACCCGGATTTCCCACGCCAACGCAAACCATATAGTCCTGAGGGAGCTCCATGTAGAATAACATTGTATTTAAGGTAGTCATTGTCATAGCCATTAATTTCACTATCACTATATTATTTTTACATGCTAGAAATGTTACGAGCATCCATTTTCAAAACATAAGAACGAAAGAAATATCAACCCTATACAAGATTTGATAATGTACCTGCAGGTGAAGGTTCACTTCATCACTTCGACTCAAATAAGGAAAATTTCCTCCAGATTTTAAATGTGCTAGTTTCGCCGTTGGATAGCATTTGTACATCTCTTCTCGGACATCATTGGACAAAGCGTACTCATCAAATACATCAATTATCGTAATTGGAATATCAGATAACTTTTGAGGTTCCACGTAACAATTAACACAATTTATTGTCAGTCTTGAAGCTAATTGTTGCTGTGATAAACTCTCAAGCTGGAAAGAAAAAAAAAAGTTAATAATTTGTATTACCACTCTTCGAATATAATTTTTTATTATTTTTGTGTCTACAGAAGACAATAGTATTTCGGTAACAGAGCGCTTACCTTTGCTATGCTTTGTCGTTGACAGTTTCCATCTATTCTAGTTTCGTTTACAGTGCATACGCTGACACTAAAGATTTTGCTTCATAGAAGCATTTGTTCGAGCATTCATACTTTACTTGTGTTTCAACAAAAATCTATTTCCAACGGCAAAGAAAAGATAGTGGGTGGCTGATTAGAAAAAAATTCTCACATCAACACATTTAGCCTTTCCACAAAATATATTACATACTATAATACTAAAGAATCCTACATACAGTTGGTTTTGCTACTAATGTGCGGTGACTCAAAGAAAAAAAAAAAGTAATCCTAGAGAAAATTATCTTGCGTTATTTCGAAGTCATTTTATGAAATAAAACAAACACATCGCAAACAAGCATATTAGGTTGATAAAACTAATGATTTGAAGTAATTTGGATCAAACACACAGTAATATGCTCCTACATATAAAACTGAATGAGTGCTAATGACTATCTGTAGAATCTTCCAAAGACACTTTCAAGAATCAATTTCTGATGTTAAGACTTTGTTGAAATCCACTATTACCCATTCACTTTGATATACAAAAATATTATTTCATGTCCATACCATAAACCATTAAGTACTTGTTTATTTAATTATTTTTTAAGAGAGAAAGAAAGAAAAAGCTATGATAGTGGAAGATGAAAATGAGAAGTAATTCTTCTTTCTAGTTTAGAAGACATTCAAAACACAAGAAATACTGAAATGAAGTTGTTTTATACTACACTAGCAGTTTATTTGCACTAATATATGTTTGTTCTTTGAAATTATCCACAACTTCTTAAAATTTTTAAACGAAAGACTTCTGTCTCGTGTCAGAAAGAATTCGCTTTAGATGTGAAAATGATCTTTAACAGCATCATTGAAGATTTTGAAAGAACTAGATAAAATAAATAATTGGCTAGGCGCTGGTTGCTATCTTTGACTTTCCTTATAGCGTACTCCAGGACAAAGTTAAATAATAATAGCGACAACGCATCTCCTTGTTTCAGGCCATTTTCGACGTGAAAGCTCGTGGACAAAAATTTTCCTACCCGAACTTTACTTTGGGATTCATTTAAACATATCTTAATTAATCTAATTAGCTTTCTCGGTATTCCAAGTTCTGTAAGAACGTTGTATAATGTTTCTTCTAACCGAGTCGTACGCCTTTCTAAAATCAATAAATAATTGATGTACCGGGGTATTGTATTCCCACTTTTTTTCGAGTATTTGTCGAATGGTAAATATCTGGTCGATAGTTGATCGATTTCGTCTAAATCCGCACTGATAATCTTCAATCATTTCATCTGCGTATGGGGTCAATCTTGCTAATAGAATATTTGAAAGGATTTTATAGGATGTTGACAGAAGAGAAATGCCTCGATAATTATTACAGTCAGTTTTGTCGCCTTTCTTGTGAATTGGAACAATGATTGATTCTTTTCACTCTTGTGGCAAATCTTCCTTGTTCCAGATAAGGAGAATGAGTTTGTATATCTAGTTCCACAATTTTTCGCCTCCAGCTAAAATTAACTCAGCCGGAATTTCATCTACACCCGGAGATTGGTGTTTCTTTAATTTTTTTTAATAGCGGTTTCTACTTCTATTCGATTGGGTTCTGGAATATACGGTTCTGCGGTGTGTATCTCCTTTTCTCCACACACATTAGTTTTTGGCTGCGTGTTCAGCAAATCGTCAAAGAAATCTTTCCATCTATTTAAGATGCTATACGTATTAGTGAGAACTGTTCCGTCAGCTTTCTTTAATATAAAAGCACGAGGTTGATAGCCTTGCTTAAATTCGCTGATCCGCTTATCCTTCCTGTCCCAAATATTTTTATTTTTACAGTTATCTTTGAGTTCGTTAATTTTTGCTTTCAACAAATCGCGTTTCTTTGTTCTAAAAGTTTTGGAAGTTTCCCGCCTGAGAGCTGCGAAATTTTGTGTAGTTATTTCATTCGGATTTTGTTGCCAGCGTAATTTTGCCTGTTTTCTCTTCTCTGCTAGTTTAATGCATTCCTGGTCGAACCAAGGTTTGTTCCTACGTATTTCCGCGTGTCCCAATTTTTCTATTGCTGCTTTTAATGCTATTTTTAATTTCAATCTAAGTATAATCAACACTAGTGCACTCCGAATATTCTAAAACCGAGAATCTATTCGAAACTTCAATCTGGTATTCCTCTCTTACCCGACTCTCTTCTAATTTCTTTAAATTAAATCTCTCCGTTTTCGGACATTGAATATTACCTTTATTCAACGATAATCGAAAATTGCAATATATGGCAATTTTAATGGTATTTTGTTAAAATGATGCTTTCTTCTAAGTTTTAACCGTTTTATTCTCTGGACTCATATCCTTTTAGAAAAACTCGATTCATATATGTATTTAAACGTCTGCATCGTAACAACTAGCTAACACAAAAACAACGGTGTTAGACTCGTGAACTTTGCAACATCCAAAAACCTTATCGTGAAGAGTACAAAATTCCCTAACAGCGACGTTCATAAATATACTTGGACCTCACAAGACGGAAAAACACAATCAAATTGATAACGTTTTAGTAGATAGAAGAAGACAGTCTAGCATAACTGATGTTTGGTCATTTAGGAGCTGATTGCGACACTGATCACTACCTGGTAGCAGTCATAATAAGAGATTATCGTTGAATCGAAATAACTACACAAAATTTCGTAGACATCAGGCGGAAAACCCACAAAACTTTTAGAACAAAGAAACGCGACTTTTTGAAAGCTAAAATTAAGGAACTTGAAGATAATAGTATATATATATATATATATATATATATATATATATATATATATATATATATATATATATATATATATATATATATAAATCGGGACATTTATAAGGCTATCAACGAGTTTATGAAAGGCTATCAACCTCGCACTTACATATTAAAGAAAGCCGACGGAACAGTTCTCACTGATACAGATTGTATCTTGGAGAAAGTGAAATACACACAGCAGAATCATATAGTCCAAAGTTTAATAGAAGTAGAAATCGCTACAAAGAAATTAAGGAAACACAAAACTCTGAGCGAAGACTTCTAGGTAAGTTAATTTTAGCCGGAGGGGAAAAAATGTGGAACAAGATACACAAACTCATTCTTCTTATCTGGAATAAGGAGGAATTACCACAAGAGCGCAAAGAATCAATTATTGTACCAATTTACAAGAAAGGCGACAAAACCAATTATCGAGGAGTTTCTCTTCTGTCAACACCCTACAAAATACTCTCAAACATTCTATTAACAAGATTGACTCCATACGCAGATGAAATTATTGGAGATTATCAGTGTGGATTTAAGTAGTAGAAAAATGATCGATCTGGCTCAACATTGGCCATATTAGAACAACTCAGGAGCCCCTGAGAAAATGACCACCATGCACCGTGAGCCCACGGTCTTTTACGTCCTAAAATTTAGGGGTGAATTTAATCCCTTTTATGAGCACTTTTAAGGGGGTGTATTCGTTCTCTTTTATGACCACTTTTAAGGGGTGAACTCGTTCTCTTTTACGAGCCCCCCCCCCTGGGAATTGACCACCGTACAACGTGAGTCCATGGTCTTTTACGACCTCCATTTTAAGGGTGTACTCGTTCTCTTTTACGACCTCCTCCATTTTAAGGGGGTGTACTCGTTCCCTTTTATGAGCATATTTTCCAACCCCTATTTCAACATGACAGAGATGGCGGACATAGCACAGGGGGTGTATTCATTTTCTCAACCCCTATTTTAACATAGCAGAAATTACACTGAGACTATGAACACACAGCAGAACAGATAATACATAGCACAGCTAATAAAAGAACATGGCTTATTTTTCAACCCCTATTTTAACATAGCAGAAATTACACTGAGACTATGAACACACAGCAACCTCCATTTTAGGGGTGGACTCGTTCTCTTTTATGAGCATATTTTTCAACCCTTACGAACACATAGCAGAGGTGTATTCGTTTTCAACCCCTTAGCATAAGACTATGCAACATAGCAGTTACGAACACATAGTAGAGCAGATAATAAACACAACCACCTCCATTTTAGGGGTGGACTCGTTCTCTTTTATGAGCATATTTTCCAACCCCTATTTCAACATGACAGAGATGGCGGACATAGCACAGGGGGTGTATTCATTTTCTCCACCCCTAATTGAACATAGCAGAAATTACACTGAGAGTACGTAACACACAAAAACCTCCATTTTAGGGGTGTATTCATTCTCTTTTATGAGCATATTTTTCAACCCCTATTTTAACATAACAGAAATGACATAAGAATACGTAACATAGCAGGGTGAACTCGTTCCCTTTTCCAACCCCTATTTTAACATAGCAGAGAATAGGGGTGTATTCGTTTTGGATTCCACCCTTATTTGAACATAGCAGAGAATAGAAGTGTACTCGTTTCCAACCCCTATTTTAACATAGCAGATAGCACAGCTAATAAAAGAGCATGGCTTATTTTTCAACCCTTATTTTAACATAGCAGGCCTCCATTTTAGGGGTGTACTCGTTTTCCAACCCTTATTTTAACATAGCATAGAATACACTGAGACTATGAACATACAGCAGAACAGATAATACATAGCACAGCTAATAAAAGAACATCGCTTATTTTCCAACAACACATAGCAGACATAAGACTACGGGGGGTGTACTCGTTCCATATTTTTCAACCCTTATTTTAACATAGCAGATAATACATTCGAACCCTATAGCAAAGATTCTTTTAAGGAGTGAACTTGTTCTAACCTATATTTGAACATAGCAGAGATGATTATTTAAAGATTGTAGAGGAATACGAAACTTCCGTGTTTTGTTATCAGTTACATAATAACTTCCGCCATATGTAGATAATTCTCATTACGTCATTCATCCGCATTTTAAAAAACATTGACCTAGTTTTCTCTTTAACAGACAATAACTTGTCATTCAACGATAGGAATCCCTGAACGTAATGTAATCAATTACAAATGTATAAAAAAAAAAGAGGGGAATCCCCGAGGATGACTCATACTATTGCGCAATATTACGTAATGCGGTCAGACAGGTATAAAAGACTGACCGACATGTTTTTTTGTAATCACTTCCTGTGTGCCGTCTGAAGCGTAAAGTTCAGATATTTTTTGTGTGTGTGGTTTATTATTAGTGTGGTTTATTAATAGTGTGGTTTTGTTTTCTTTTGTAAGTAAGACATTTTATAATAATAATATTAATATTATATTATAAAAACTCAGTTCAAAATTATTATAGTAACTTTGAGGAGTTAGTTTAAAAAAAATGGCAACAAAAAAGGTTAAATCAAATACTATTAATTCTGATACTCTATTTAATAATAATTTAAAAAAAATTATTTTAAAATGTGATACTGATTTAAATGAGGATAGTGGATGTTTTTTAAAGAATAAAAGAAAAGACTGTTTAGATATATTAAAACAGGAACAAGATAATTCAACATTTAAAGTAAATTTTTTTTTTAGCTACAACTTTTGTAAAACCAGTAGATTTAGAAACATGTCGATTCTTTGTAAATAGTGGTAACGAAATTATTTTACCGAGTACAGATGTGAATTCTATAATAGAAAAACTATTTAATAAAATTTTAGTTGAACAAGAAAATAGAGCAATTAAGAAATCAGGGTGGTCTTTATGTTCTGAACCAAACCATCACTTAGAAATTAAAATCAGTAAATATGATCCTCTTTCCGCTTCTTCTTTTATAAAATTACCTCAATGGATTTTATCCAAAAAGAAATGTGTTTTAAATATTCAAAATAATGATAATAGATGTTTTATGTATAGTATTCTAGCTGCGTTGCATCCCGCAAAAGATAATCCACATCGTGTAAATAATTACATACAATATATTAATACTTTATTACCATTATTTGAAAAAAACAATATACAATTTCCCGTTGAAATAGAACACATAAGCAAATTTGAACATATGTATAATTCTGTATTTCCTAAGGAACAAATTTCCATTAATATATATGGCATTAATTATGATCATGAAACTATTTTCCCGTTACGTATAAGCGAAAACACAGCTGTAGGTAAACATATAGATTTACTGTATTGTGAGGAAAATTGCAACACTCATTATTGTCTTATAAAAAATCTCAATGCGTTATTGAAGAGTCATAAAGAGAAAACTTATGTAAAATTGCCTCAATGGATTTTATCCAAAAAGAATTGTGTTTTAAATATTCAAAATAATGATAATAGATGTTTTATGTATAGTATTCTAGCTGCGTTGCATCTCGCAAAAGAACATCCATATCGTGTAAATAATTACATACAATATATTAATACTTTATTACCATTATTTGAAAAAACCAATATAAAGTTTCCCGTTGAAATAGAACACATAAGCAAATTTGAACATATGTATAATTCTGTATTTCCTAAGGAACAAATTTCCATTAATATATATGGCATTAATTATGATCATGAAACTATTTTCCCGTTACGTATAAGCGAAAACACATGTGTAGATAAACGTATAGATTTACTGTATTGTGAAGAAAATTGCAATAGTCATTATTGTTTAATAAAAAATCTCAATGCGTTATTGAAGAGTCATAAAGAGAAAACTTATGTAAAATTGCCTCAATGGATTTTATCCACAAAATGTGTTTTAAATATTGAAAATAACGATAATAGATGTTTTATGTACTGCATTCTAGCTGCGTTGCATCCCACAAAAGATAATCCATATCGTGTGAATAATTACATACAATATATTAATACTTTATTACCATTATTTGAAAAAACCAATATACAATTTCCCGTTGAAATAGAACACATAAGCAAATTTGAACATATGTATAATTCTGTATTTCCTAAGGAACAAATTTCCATTAATATATATGGCATTAATTATGATCATGAAACTATTTTCCCGTTACGTATAAGCGAAAACAGCTGTAGGTAAACATATTGATTTATTATATTTAAACTCTCATTATTGTTTAATTACAAATTTAAATGGTTTAGTTAGACATCAGTTAGGTAGTCATCAAACATTTATTTGTAGACGATGTTTAATATCTTTTTATAACAAATCAAAATTAGATGAACATGACAAATTATGTAAAGAACACACTCTAACTAAAAATAACATGCCGAAACAAGGAGAAGTTTTAAAATTTCGAAAATTGAAATTGTTATTACAGAATGATGTGATAATAATTGCAGATATGGAAAGTTTATTAAAACCTATAAATAAACAAAGTGGATCTCATACAATACAAATTCACCAACATATACCATGCAGTTTTGGTTATATTGTATGTTGGAGTAACAACTATATGAAATCAGATTTAGTTATTTATCGGGGAGAAAATGTATCGATGAAGTTTATGTCTGCTATGGAGAATGAATTAAGAAAAATCATAAACATATTAGATCAACAAAAACCATTAATACCATTAAATAGTTCTCAGTTACAGGAGTTTAACCTATCCACTGAATGCTCGGTTTGCGATAGTAAATATACGAGTAACAATAGAAAAGTTAAACATCATAACCATTTAACTGGTCAATTTATTGCCACGGTGTGCAACAATTGTAATTTACAAATTAAACGTCAAAGTAATTTTATCCCTGTCTTCTTCCATAATTTGTCTGGGTATGATGCACATTTATTTGTGAAAGAATTAGGTTGCACCCCTGGAAATATTTCGGTAATTGCTGAAAGCACTGAGAAATACATAACATTCTCTAAGCACTTTAATTTTAATGGTAGACCTATCGAGTTACGTTTTGTAGACTTATTTAAATTCCTACCGTATAGTCTCGAAAATTTGGTGTCAAAATTAAAACCTGAGCAATTTGTCTATACAAAGCAATATTTTTCTGATGAAAAGTTTCCTTTAATTCTCCGTAAGGGAATTTATTTTTATGAATACATAACAAATTTAGATACATTTAAAGAAACTGAATTTCCTGGAAGAGAGGCGTTTAGTAGCAAATTGAATGGAACACAAATTTACGAGACTGATTATCAATATGCAAAACTGATTTGGCGTGTGTTTAAATGTGAAAATTTAGGGGACTACCACGATCTATATTTAAAATGTGATGTACTTCTCACAGCAGATGTGTTGGAGAATTTTAGAAAGACATGTTTAAATGCTTTTTGTATTGATCCGATTAATTGTTTTACTGCACCTGGGTTGGCATGGCAAGCCATGTTATATAGAACAAAAATTGAACTTGAACTTTTATCAGATATCAATATGTATATGTTTGTAGAAAAATCGATTCGCGGAGGTATTACTCAAGCTGTGTTAAGGTATGCCAAAGCTAATAATCCTTACGTACATGATTTTGATGCGGAAAAAGAAAAATCTTATTTACTGTATATTGACATGAACAATCTGTACGGACTATCAATGATTGACTATTTACCATATGGTGGTTTTCGGTGGGAGGATAAAATTGACAATTGGCAAGACAAACATAAAATTATCAATTGGCCCACGGATAGTGAATGGGGATTTTTTCTAGAAGTGGACTTAGAGTATCCAAATTATTTACACGAATACCATTCTGATTTTCCGTGTGCTCCCACTAATGAAATTCCACCGAATGGTAAATATTCAAAATTACTATTGACACTTAAATCGAAATCGAATTATATCTTGCATTATAGAGTATTACAATTTTATCTAAAACAAGGTTTAATATTGGTAAAAGTACATAAAATATTATGGTTTCGTCAATCTAAATGGCTTGCATCTTATATTCAAGAAAATACTCAACGCCGTGCAAATGCTACAATTGAATTTGAAAAAGAATTCTATAAGTTATTAAATAATTTTGTATACGGAAAGACAATGGAGAATGTACGAAAACTAATTGATATAAAATTAATTAACAATGAAAAAAAGTGTAAAAAATTAGTAGCGCAAAATCAGTTTCAAAATTGGGTAAAATTGGCTGATAATTTGGCATTGTTTCATATGGTAAAAAAATCTGTAACCCTAAATAAACCAATTTACTTTGGAGCAACAGTTATAGAATTATCAAAATTAGCAATATATAACTTCCATTATAATATAATGAAACCGCAATATAGAGATAATATTAGAATTGCGTATATGGATACTGACTCTTTCATTTACCAAATTAAAACTAACAATATTTATAACGATATAAAAGATATGATTGAGTATTTTGACACCTCAAATTTTCCTGAAAATAATTCTTTATATAGCACAAAAAATAAACACGTTTTGGGTAAAATGAAAGACGAATTAGGTGGAGTTCCCATAATTGAGTATGTAGGCTTACGAGCCAAAACTTATGCAATTCGCACTAAATCTGATAAAAAAATAAAAAAAAATTAAGGGTATAAGACAAAATGTTACTAGTATGATCTCGATCGAAGATTTTAAGAATTGTTTAAACAATAATAAAACTATTCGAAAGACACAAACACAGTTGCAATCTAAAAAACATGAAATTTTTACAGTATCTGTTAATAAAATTGCTTTCGATCCGTATGATGACAAGCCAGGGTGTCCACTCTCAAAGCGTTTTGAAATTCCCGGTTTTCCCGACTCTACAAGATAAATTCCCGGTTATAACGGGCACTAAAAGACTAATATTTTACGAAAGAGGCGGAAGGATTATTATTTAGTTCCCACCCGAACAATATAAAATTATACTATCGAAATAAATTATATTTTCTTACCTGTTTTCGTTACTTCCCGATAGTCCATTGATTTTTTCTTCTAGAAGAACAGCTTCTTTTTTTGCCTCAGCAATTACCTTTGCTTTTTTAGCTTCCAATTCCAGTCTTTCTCGCGTTACAAGTTATCTCTCTCTTTTCTTTTTTTCCTTTTCACTCAAATCATTCGCCTTTTTCTTCAAATGTTCAGTATATCGAGCATGTGTACTTCTGGCCGCATGTATCATATCTTTGCTGATTTTAATTGACTCCAATCCACCTAATGCACTCACACCATCATACACTTGTCTCATGACAATAAGGCTCTCCTGTTTGATTCTTAAAAATGCATTCAGAATTCACAGAAAATCCTCTCTCTACTTATGCATTTCCGTGTGACAGTATCAAAATACATTGTATAAAATCACTGAGTTCTCGTACACTGTCCTCACTGAATACGGTAAGAAGTTCAACATAAAATGCATCCAGACGCTTCTCCTTTCTTTTAAACGTTTTGCAGTGATTAATAGATTCAGGTGACGAAAATACCTTCCGATATTGTCCCATAATTTTACCTGCTTTGCTTCCCGTAAACCATCGTTTAGTTACCATCTCCTCCAAAGATAATGTCAAACGCTTCTCCGCTAGTGTCAGGTTGTGACCAAAAGCACAGGATCGAGACACGAAATAGCTCGAGTAAGTTTGTATTTCAATTGTGACCTATCCATTATTTTCCTAATCATCCCTGCGATAGCTTCTCTGCACGTTCGTCGTAGTGTTAGCTTGTCCAGATCCGTTATTTCCTTAATTCCACGCATGGCATCCCTACTTACAAAGCCTATGTCCACATCTTTAGCAGGAAGATTGTTTGGATCCGATATATGTAATTTTTTGAACAGATGCACATGCTTTATTAAGAACATCATCCTTCACTATTTTTTTCCATTAATCTTTGTACGAGAGAAGTGAGCTCTTCATGCAAAAAGGGTTCCATGGGTTGGTCTGTTTGAAATTCGGTCAGAATTGGTTCCACCATTGAAGCAATAGTTGAGAAAAATGCTAATTTTGGTGCTAGCATTTTGTCGTGCATTTTTTTCTCTAGAACTAAGAACGTTGTCGAGCTAGGTGTTTTCTTGTCCTTCGTGACACACGCAATATATTTTTTTTAAAATGAGGTAACATCATTAATAAGGTTCGCAATGCAACGTCACTGTAAAATAATAACTACTGCTAACTTATCTGGTGGTTAAAGATATCAGGAGATTGCAGAGCCAGACCTATTACTAAACAAGCTATCATAACTGCCAACTAGACAATCTCATTCCCGCCATTTACTGCTCGCATTCATCTTTACATTGCTATTCATTTAAAACAGAAATAATAATAAAGAATATATCAAAGAAACAATTCGTGCTACTTAAAGTTGAATTATAGTTAAATAATTATCCATATTTTTTTTCTTAGAAGATGAGGGCCAAAACAAAAGACCACACACATGATTGTTGACTACAACATAGCGCTCTTTCAGGTTTCAAACAACCCCCTTTGACGCATCACTACTCTATTCTTTTTTCTAAATACAAAACTAACATGATCGATAAGCGAACCTCAACGTAGGATTCAAGCGATCACCTGTTTCACCGTCGCCACGTTCACTTGCGATTCATCATTGATGCTGAATTCGGACGCTCCAAACGGTGGATACCGATAGGATGACGCTAGATCCGACCCAACGGATCATGAATTCAGAAGCGCCGAGTGACTTATCGGTAGAAAACAATTGAGCTACGCCTTTTGTTTCTAACTTTCGGCCTTCTTCGGCTATTATCGTTGTATTTCCCGGTTCTTTGGAGAAATTCACGGCTTATTCCCGGTTTTTTCCAGGTTCATGGAATTCCCGGCTATTTCCCGGTGGGTGGACACCCTGCAAGCGATGTATTCTTAATTGTAACATTCATACATTGCCATGGGGACATTATCAGTTACCATCGAAATATTGTAATAAGTGTAAAATGTAAATTAATTCTTTTTTTTTTTTTAAAGAAAGTTTTTCAATCGATAATCAATGTAAAATATGTAAATAATATTTTAGGAGAAATATATAGAAATGATGTCACAATCAGTTCGAGAACAAATAGTTGCAGAATTACATAAAAGTGCAAGACGAAACTATCCTCGAATACCCGTTATAACGAAAGGGATTCATGATTTATGGCAAGCTGATTTAGTTGAAATGAATAGTGGAAAATTGAAAGGTCTAGCAAAAATTAATCGAAATTACAAATATTTATTAACTGTGATAGATACATTCTCTAAATATGCTTGGGCTATTCCTGTGAAAAATAAAACTGGGAAAGAAATTACACAAGCATTTATAACAGTACTGAGAAAAGCAAACAAAAGCCCTAAATTTTTACAAACTGACAGGGGTCGAGAATTTTATAATTCAGAGTTTCAGAAGACGATGACCCAAAATAAAATTAAACATTATTCCACGTACAGTGATGTGAAAGCAAGTATTATTGAAAGATTTAATAGATCATTACGTAACTTAATGTGGAGACAATTTACACTGCAGGGAAATTATAAATGGATTGGCATTCTGCCGGAATTACTACATAAATATAATAATACTATTCATTCCACTATTAAAATGAAACCTATCGACGCTATTAAAAAAGAAAATGAAAAACATCTATTGCAAAAAGTTTTCTGTGATAAAAAGAAAAAGTAAATTTAAGATAGGTGAATATGTAAGAATTAGTAAACTTAAGCGTCCTGGTTTTGATAGAGGTTTTACACGCAATTGGAGTACAGAAATTTTTCGAATTGCTAGTTTTCTTCACTAATCCTCCGACATATCACTTAGTAGACTCAAATAATAAACCTATTGAAGGAAGATTTTACGGACACGAATTACAATTAACGAAATTCCCAAAAACATATTTAATTGAAAAAGTGTTGCGAAAGAAAAATAATAAGGCCTATGTGAAATGGTTAGGTCTGCCAAAAAGTGAAAATTCTTGGATTGATTTAAAACATACTATATTGTAAAAAAAGAAAAGTCAAGAATTTATAGGTGAAGCATGTCGTCACAAGTATTTCTTGTAGATTTTATAATTTCAAAAGGTGAATTTTATATTTTAAATTCTAGCAACACTGTAAATTTTCGTTGCTTAGTTAAATTGTCATCATCATCACGAGGTCTATCAGTATCACAAGTAAAAAGTATATTAAATCAAATTTGTTCTTCCACAAACGCTGTTTTTTTATGTAAAGGAGAAAAGAAAGCAAAATATTTAAAAACGCTATTTAAAATAAATGCAATATATCTGTAATAGAGATGGAATGGAAAATTCCTTTTACATGTATGGTAGCAGGTCCTACAGGATGTGGAAAATCATATTTTGTTAAAACATTTCTTGACCATTATAGTAAGTTATTTAAAAATATTGTATGGTGTTATGGTGAATGGCAACCGTTGTATGATACTCTTTCAAACTGTACGTTTAAAGAAGGTTTACCTCAAAATAATGAATTTCAAGCACATGAGGGTCCACATCTTGTCATTATAGATGATTTAATGCGTGAGTGTGACCATCGGATTGTAGATATTTTTACTAAGGGTAGCCATCATAGAAATATAAGTGTAATATTTATCACACAGAATATTTTCCATCAACAAAAAGGAATGCGGGATATTTCGTTAAATTGTCATTATATTGTTTGTTTTAAAAATCCTAGAGACCAAGCTCAAATTAATTATCTCGCACGACAATTGTATCCAGGTAATACAAAATTTATTCAAGAAGCATATCAAGATGCAACTCGAATTGCACATGGTTATTTACTCTTTGATTTAAAACAAAATACTCCTGATGAGCAGCGAGTTCGAACAAATATCTTTCCAACAGATTCTTTTAATTATGTTTATGTACCTGTAAAAAAATAATAATTGTAATATGGTTTATATTCTAACAACTATTTGTGCTTTAATAGCCGTAAAAAATGATTAGTAAGGAAAATGCACATATGTTAAAACTTTTAGCAAAGTCAAAACCGAAAGCACGTAAGGCAATTTTACAAAATGCAGATCCTGATTTAATTCGCTCTATTTGTGAATGTTCCTATAACGTATTACAGGGAAATGTTCCATTAAATAAAACAGAGATAAATAAGCTAAAAAAATATAAAAAGGAACTGAGATATTTGGTGTAAAAAGGTCCGTCATTAAAACAAAAGAAAAAACGAATAATTATACAAAAAGGTGGTTTTCTTACTGCTTTGCTTGCACCTATTATTGGAGGTATACTATCTAGTTTAATTAAATAATTATGCAAAACGCACAAAAACTTATTTTAATCGCACCAGAAAAATTACATCATTATCAAACGATATTTAATCTTGATGATGAAATGAAAGAAATTTTAAATAATAAAAGTTTAAATGCAGAAGAAAAATGGACAAAATATAGAGAAGTCTTACAAAAATATTTAAATATTATTCAAAAACCGGCAGCAGTTACAACAACAGCAACAACTACTACTACGGAGGAAGAAGAACAAGAGGACGAGGAGGAGGATGATGAAATAATATCTACTCTCCCTGAAATTTGTAAACGTAAAGCGAGACCTTTATTACGTAAATTGAAACAAAATCCAAATATTCAATGGGACGATAATGGAAATGTGAATATTAATAATAAATTAATTCCAGGTGCAAATATAGTGGATTTGATATCCGATTTTGTTAGATGTCGTAAGAAAAATATTTCAGTTGCCGGCTGGAAACCTTTTGCTACATTATTAGCAAAAGCCAATATACCCTTAGAGTACATTGGTAATCCTCAACGAATAGATTATATTAGAAAACTAACAGAAGACGAAGAAGACGAAGAGGATGGTCCTCCACCCCGTAAACGCAAATGGTGTACTTATAAGCAATAATAATAATATTCTATTGTAATCTATTGATATTTTTAAGTATATAGAAAGAAAGAAAGATGAATGAGCCCTACCTTAATTATTACATACATCAAGCAGGAGGTAATTATAACGTGTATAGAGGTACAGCATATCAAGAAGGTTATGGCATTGGTAGTTTTCTAGGAGGTTTATTTCGTACTGTATTTCCTTTATTAAAACAAGGTGCAAAAACTGTTGGTAAAGAATTGATACGTACAGGAATTAATGTAGCAGGAGATGTACTAGATAATAATAGACCTATTGAAGAGTCTTTGCATGATCGATGGCAAGAAGCTAAAACAAATTTAAAAAATAAAGCTCAAAATAAATTAAATCAAGTGTTGGAAGGATCTGGAAGAAAAAGAAAGAAAGTTCATTTTAATGGTGGTGGTGGTGTGAAACGGATAAAAAGATCCAAAGATATTTTTGATTAATTATGGAGCAAAGTGATAGTTTTTATCTCACACTTCCTAGCAATAGTTCTATGGAATATTTTCCTCAAAATACTCTTGCTTGTTATACTACTAAATTATATCAACCTATTGTACTGGAGAAAGGAGTGTGGGAAACAGCTGTTGTTGAAGTGCATTATACAAGTTCATTTCAGAATGTTTCCAAATATACAAATAATATTTATTATCGTCTCATGAATACAAAAAACTGGAACATAACTCAAATCTTACCAGGCCACTATTATCATGTTGATGATATTCTATCTCAAATTAATCATAAAAGTGATATATTAAATTTACAATTAAAAGTCAAAGCATCAGTGAAACGAATTGAAGTTAATAGAGTAATAAAAGATCAAGAGAAGCATATAGAAGTACGCCTATCTCCTGAACTAGCCAGAATACTAGGTTTTGATCATATACAGCAAGAAGATATTGCAGTTGTGCATCATGCTCGTTATCCACCTGATTTACAAAAAGCGCTACCTACACTTATGTATATTTACAGTGATATTGTAGAACCACAAATGGTGGGTGACACCGTAGCTCCATTGTTACGTATTATAAATACAAATATTACAGAGCATGGTATTAATAATGTACATATTTTTGATAATCCTCATTATGTCACTGTGCAACGTAAACAATTTGATCAAATTATTATTGATTTAAGAGATAGTACAGGTAATCCACTTCCTTTCCAATATGGCAGTGTATGTGTAAAATTACATTTTCGTAGACGTAATATGGTATTGTAAATTTTACCATGTGTGAATATTAATAGTAAGAAAAAGACAAAAATGCAGTGTGAGTGTATGAAATCAGAATTAGATTTATTTGCTGGTTTACCCACTCAAACCAGTATTATAGGTAATAAAATAGTTCCATATAAACCTGTGGCTTCAATAGCTGATAATGCACCAATAGAATTTGTAGTCCCCGGTCATGGGGATGACTATATTGACTTACCGCACACAATGTTATATGTTAAAGGTAAAATTACTAAATCAGATGGTTCTAATTTAACTTCTGCCGATAAGAAAATCGGCCCTGTAAATGATTTTCTCAATGCAATGTTCAGTGAATTGCAATTATATTTAAATAATCAACTTATTTCCTACTCTTCACATACATATCCATATCGATCGTATATTGAAAAACTACTAAATTATAATGCTGAAGCTAAATCAACGCATCTTCAAACATCAATGTGGTTTAAAGATACTGCAGGGCATATGGACAGTGTGGCCGATGCTAATGTAGGATTTAAACAACGTTTTCTTCTCACCACTTTAAGTCAGTCATTTGAACTATTGGGTTATATTCATGCTGATATATTTAATCAGGAGAAATTTTTACTGAATGGTGTACAACTGCGCATTAAACTAATTCCAGCTAAACCTACATTTTGTCTAATGGGTGACGCAGATGCTGATGGAAAAGTTGTAATTACAGATGCAACATTGCTTGTGAAAAAGGTTGATGTGTCACCGGCCGTTAAAATAGCACAAAATAAAGTATTACAAAATCCTAAATTTAGAGTAAAATATCCTATAACAAAAGTGCAAGTGAAGACTGAAACGCTGCCACAAGGAATTATGGATAGTACACTTCCAGATCTATTTTCAGGCCTAGTGCCTAAACGTATTATTATTGGTTTTGTTAGTAATACTGCTTTTAATGGTAATTATCAAACAAATCCATTCAATTTTCAACATTTTAGTATGTCATTTTTTACATTGTATGTTGATGGAAATCCAATGCCCTTCAAACCTTTACAGCCAGATTTTGATAATAAGCTATATGTACAAGCATATTATACGTTATTTACAGGTTCAGGTATTTATTATTCTAATCAAGGTAATAATATTTCACTCGCTGAATATCCTAATGGTTATACTCTACTGGTGTTTGATTTAACTCCTGATTCAAGCGCAAGTGCCGCATTTCATACTAGTCCGCAACGGCAAGGAAGTGTACGTTTAGAGGTTCATTTTAAAGAAGCACTGCCATCTCCTGTAACAACAATTATTTATGGTGAATTCTCTTCAGAATTAGAAATTGATTTCCAGAGAAAAATATATATTAATTAAAGAAAAAAAATGTTAAATACAATTGAGCTTTATGAAGCATTACAACAAAATTTGCCTAAAGATCATTTTATTGGTGTGTATGCTGCTGATGAGTTACCTTTGTTTATTCATACATTTCCAGCCGCCATAATTATAAATACTGATTCTAGTGATAAGCCTGGTGAACATTGGGTTGCTGTTTATATATCTAATATGTGTGTGGGAGAGTATTTCGATAGCTATGGTATACCTCCCTATATACAACATCATATAAGGTTTTTAAAACGAAACTGTCTGTATTATACATGGAATAATAGACGTATTCAAGGTGATTTATCTCAATTTTGTGGACATTACTGTTTCCTATATTTAGCATGTCGTGCATCTGGTTATTCGATGCAGGATTTTTTAAACAAATTCTCACTCACTACTATTGATGCTAATGATATTATGCTTTATTCATTTATGAGAGTATGATGATGTTATTTTTTTAAACTCCGCCATTGCCGGTCCCAAGCCCTGGATGAGAAAGGAGGAGGGTTGGGGGTGTTGCTACCCCCGTAAAAGAAAATAATGTTACATTAAAATAGGGGTTGAAAACGAATACACCTCTGCTATGTGTTCGTAAGGGTTGAAAAATATGCTCATAAAAGAGAACGAGTCCACCCCTAAAATGGAGGTTGCTGTGTGTTCATAGTCTCAGTGTAATTTCTGCTATGTTAAAATAGGGGTTGAAAAATAAGCCATGTTCTTTTATTAACTGTGCTATGTATTATCTGTTCTGCTGTGTGTTCATAGTCTCAGTGTAATTTCTGCTATGTTAAAATAGGGGTTGAGAAAATGAATACACCCCCTGTGCTATGTCCGCCATCTCTGTCATGTTGAAATAGGGGTTGGAAAATATGCTCATAAAAGGGAACGAGTACACCCCCTTAAAATGGAGGAGATCGTAAAAGGGAACGAGTACACCCTTAAAATGGAGGTCGTAAAAGACCATGGTCTCACGTTGTATGATGGTCAATTCCCAGGGGGGGCTCGTAAAAGAGAACGAGTTCACCCCTTAAACGTGGTCATAAAAGAGAACGAATACACCCCCTTAAAAGTGCTCATAAAAGGGATTAAATTCACCCCTAAATTTGAGGTCGTAAAAGACCGTGGGCTCACGGTGCATGGTGGTCATTTTCTCGGGGGCTCCTGAGTTGTTCTAATATGGCCAATGTTGAGCCAGATCGATCATTTTTCTACTACTGATTTAAACAAAATCGATCAACTATGGACCAGAATTTACCACTCGACAAATACTCGAAAAGACTCGGTCAGGAGGGACACATTGTCAACATTCTTACAGAACTTGGAATGCCGAGAAAGCTAGTTAGATTAATTAGGATTTGTTTAAATGAACCCCAAAGTAAAGTTCGGGTAGGAAAATTCTTGTCCCCGAGCTTTCTGGTCGAGAATGGCTTGAAACAAGGAGATGCGTTGTCGCCATTATTATATTCAACTTTGTCCTGGAGTACGCTATAACGAAAATCAATGATAGCAACCAGGGTCTAAAACTGAATGGTATTCACCAAGTTATGAATAGTATACTGATAAGGTGAATTTAATAGGGATGATAGAAGAACAGTAAAAAGAAATGCAGAGGTCCTATTAACCGCTTGCACGGACTTGGGTTTAGAAGTAAATGCAGAGAAAACTGAATACGTGGAAGTCTGTCGAGATCGTAATACTGCAAATTATGAATGCGTTAAAATATCAAACAATATTTTCGATAAACTGGATACTTTCAAATACTTAGGATCAATATTAACAGACCAAAACCATATTCACTAAGGAATTAAATGTCAACTAAAAACAGGGAATTTGTATTATTATTTAGTTCAAAAACCTTTATCATCGCGAATTCTGTAGAGGAATTTGAGCCTTAAAATATATAAAACGATAATCACGCATGCTATACTGCATGGCTGCGAAACATGGTCGCTTACTCTGAGGGAAGAACGTAGACTGAAAGTGTTTGGGAACAAGATCCTAAGACGAATATTTGGACCCAAGAGAAACGGAAATGGTGAATGACGTAAACTTCAAAACGAGGAACTACATAATTATATCGTTTACAAAACATTATTAGGGTCATCAAATCTAGGAGGCTTAGGTGGGTAGGTCAATTAGCCAGAATGGAAGAAGATAGGAACGCTTTCAAAGTATTAACTGGAAATCCAATCAGAAAACGACCATTAGGTAGACCTTGGCGAGATGGGAGGACAATATTAAAATGCATCTCGCAGAAATAGGAATACAAAATAGAAACTGGATCCAGTTGACTACGGATAGAAGTCAATGGAGAGTTTCCGGGTTCCATAGGCCATAGAGTGAAAAAAAAATGAAATGAAATCTTTAGTTTTACGTCCCACGGTTATGCCGGTTAGGCTAAAGGAGACGGTGATGACAAATGAATGAAATGGTGGAATGAATAAAGTGGGAGGAAACGGGAGAACCCCGAGAAAAGCCACGAGCACGATGTTTGTCCACCACAAAGTCCACACGGCGCGAGCTGGGATCGAACCAGGGACCCCAAGCACCGGAGGTGAACGCTCTACCACTGAGCCACCGCGCCCCCCGGCCATAGAGTGGGTTAGTTATTTGTATGAATTTTATACACTTGAAATTGCTGCATGATTTAATAGGATGCGTCTAATATTTAATAAAACTGTACTCACGAAAGATCACTAAAATTGTAATTTAACTCCGAGTGTTTCAGGAAAAATCTATTGCTATTTTCAATACAGATCATTTCAGAAAACTAAAGTTGTCTGTAGAATAGGGTAACCAGATATAGAAAATACAAAAACTAAAGACACTCGGTGAACTGGCACGATCTGACAATAGAATGAACGAATCTACCCGTAACCTTCAATTATCTACCATCGGAAGGTTACCGAACATCGAAACATGGAGTTTACTACTGAGTCATCTGTTCGGAAAATATGGAACTATTTTACAAAATTTCGAAATCTTCCCAAACGAAGACTCAACTATGGGGTTTAAGAATACGTAGAAATTATACTTCATAACTAGGGGCACGAGTTTTTCGCAACAAGAATTTGAAAATTTCGCGTTTCGTCGCATTTTCCAAATAAAGTTTCGCATTTTGTAGCTCGTGTGGAAAAGAATTCCCTGACATTTTTTACAAGTGTTCCTTTTATTCATAGATCATTATAAAAAAAAACCATTAATTACCTAAAAGCAAAATACACTGAATATTTCACTTGACACTGTCAATTTCATTCATAGAAAATTATATTTTTCCATATCAAACTGACGGAAAATCAGTAACTAAACTTACTATGAGTAGGAAAGTTCTGTTGTCTTCTGAAAACACATAGGCATAGGTTACATTTAAGCATTAAACATAAGCATATTACATTTTGCACATTTTCCTCCTTCATTGTTGTACGTTTGTCACTTATCAGCCCATACTTGGAAAAAAACTTCTCACAATTGGCACTACTTGTTGGAAGCCACACATATGTAAGTGCTTTTACAAGAAACTTCAAACAATTATCACCTCAGAACTCCCCATCTAGCTGCGATGGTGATAGCTAACGGGTATAATGTTCCCTATAACCGTGTCCGAATCACCCAAAATGCACAGTTCATGCCACGTTCTACCGTTCCGTCAGCGGCAAACTAGCGTTTTTAAAGTAATGAAAACGTATATCTAAAATTTCGCGTTATATCGCGTATTGTTAGAAATTTTGCGCAAAACTTCCAATTTCGCGTTTTATCGCGCAACGGAAACCAATGAAAATACACACAGAATATCATAAAACGTCAAGAAACTGAAAATTAATGAATTCTGACGCATTTCGTTTTATCGCGCATTGCGAAAAACTCGTGCCTCTATTCATAACTAAGAGCCGAAGACGGGACCAAAAAAAAAAAAAAAAAGTTCCATTTAGATGTTTCTAAACAAAGGAATACTCCCATTAAAAACGGGACATCCTGTCATTCTATAGTAGAATTACATTTCGTTGATTACTTTCTTTTGTATTATAACTCGTAGTCTCTCAACTTCATACTTTGATTTGATTTGGGTTTTGCGTTCCTTTTAGCAGAGAGGCTTTATGAGACATGAACCTACAGCTTTATGTAGGATTCGAACACATGAGCTCCCGCGGGAAATCGAACGCTATCCACATAGCCATGAGGATGCGGAACAATTATACTCTACTTGGGAGTATAGTAATCATAAGGGTTTCAACTTGATTTGAAAATTTTGAGGAATGTTTGGTGAGATTTAAATAGCGTAGCGTTAAGATTTATGTAAGTATAGTAGATGCTTTTCCTTTCTTGTCATTAATGACTCAAGCTATAGTTTTCCAAGAACTTTTAGCGTAGATTAAAAATTTGTAGGACTGAATCTGTACAACACATGTCCTATGCAACTAATAAGAAACAGAATTTAAGAACAGTCTTTCACGAATCGAGAATGTTGAAAACAGATTTAAATCTGTTGGCAGAGTACGTACGAGATTTTATCTAGAACAAAAATTTAAAATATTTAGGTGAGCACTACCAAAGTTCTCTAGGTATATTTTAAGTTTCAGTTTCTAATTCTTTAATCAAATGTATTTGCCAGTGAAGATAAATGAAACGAATGTGAAATCAATGAGATTTCGAAACAGAGTTTCATTACCCGTCATCTGTTTTATATGATACCGGTTAGCACATAGAAAACGAAGTATAGAGGTACAAGGAAAATTCCATCGCATAACTACGCGAATTACACGATTTCTAATATACAGAATAAGGTAATCGTAGGGACATAGTTCTACAAGTAGCGTTAGTATTTTGAAAGGATCTGTGCTGAAAATGGCAATAGCTTTTTGTCGAAACGCTCATACTTGAATTACAATTTGGGTGTTTTTTCGAACGTACAATTTTCAATAAAAACTTTAGACTTTTTAATTTTCTAACTTTAATTTTCCAAACAGCACGAAATACTTCCGCTAGAAGCTAGCTAGCTTTGATTCTGAGGTAGTAAAATAGTGATACAGTGAAACCTGTCTATATTGACCACCATCGGTTCCATTGAAAAGTGGCCAACTTACAGAAAAAAGGTGTATTTTTAGAATAGGATTTCTAGTATTACTTGATTGTGAATTGTAATAAGCAATGGCACGACAGTTACTTTTAAATAATGTATATAGAGTGATCATAACAATACACAGTACTAGAAAAAAAATACTACAGTACCTTTAATATATATCCTCTTTCTTCCTAAAAACTTGTCTGGTACATTGAATTATTCGGATTGAAAAGACAATAGCACAAACAACCAAAAAATAGAAACATGTGTACGCAGTTTATTGAAATTGATATTGTAGCACACCGAGCTATTCAAATTGAAAACAAGAGGAGCAAAATTATAAATTGAACAATTTATATGCAGTTTATATGACCTTTTTTTTTTTTTTTTTTTTTTTTTTGACAGTGACAAATATTTTTTGTTGATACCTTTCGACAAATAGCGAATTAGTTATTAATTACAAATTTATTCATGGTGGTTCATTCTAGGTGTATTTCTTTTATTCTTTTTTGGCACATATGCACATTCTAATTTTTTTAGTTAACTACCTCTTGTTAATGAGCTACAAGTGTTTCCCTCGGAGCAAAAGATGCTTTAAAGGAATTTATATCTCAAATCCTCCGCTACCTTTCGACAAGGCGTCAGGTGCCAATAGTTGACAAATTGAGATGGTTAACTTTAACCTTGAGAATTTTTCGGAATTACTAAAGCTTCCCACTGATGAAAGGAGCTGATATAGCTAATGGTTTTACCAAAACAGACAGAATAAACAAATAAGTACAACCATTTCCTGAATTCCTGTACGTGCTTTTTCTTATTCACATCTTTCTTTACCATCCCTTTATTAGGGTAGATTATTGACCTCCAAGAACAAATCGTGAGAATCCGTACTTTGTCTCCAGTCACAAATACAGAATATCTGCCTCTCATATGGCAATACGAAAGAGTTATAAGAAAAATAACAAAATAATAAAATAAAAAAATAATATTTTGCGTGGCCAAGATAAGCAAGTAAACTTATTATTATCATCATAGGGTAAGCATTGCTTCAATGCAGCCAAACTTCCAAGATAGGCAGGTGGCCAACTTACAGAGTAATAAGTAACGAATGTCTTATAGGAAAATGCTGGTCCAAGACGAACCAGGCCAAGATAAGCAGGTGGCCAACTTAGAGGTGGTCAAGTTAACAGGTATTACTGTACTGTCTTTTCTGGCACAAATAACAATTTCTATTTAATATGCAGATAATTTAAATTTCAAACTGACTTTGAAAAAAGTATAAGGTGATCTTAGGTTATTTTGATAGTAGTTCTACCATTCGCTAACTACAACTTTTCCACCTATTTGATTACTTACTCGTTCTACCATAAAGTCTATAGAATCTGCTATACGAGGATCTACTTTGTGTGATGTGAAATTGCCCATTACCATCTTCTTCAACATTAACGACGGAAGCATCCAAAACCTACGAAAATATAAAATAATTGAGTTTTATTTCACATTCTGAAACTACGATATCAACTTCCAAACTACGGGGATCCAACGTTAAAGCCAGAAGTGATACAGAAAATGGTCTATGGCATTTATTTTCAACTGGCCGACTGGCAGGAGCGGCCTTTTACGATCAGAGCAAGGGCAGGGAAAACAGTTTGGATGTAGATAGGTGGAATGGAATAACGTAAGTGTTCGACAGCATGTGATTCGCCATAGATCCACAAGTAATGACCCTGCAAAGCCTAACATATTGTTTGCCTTTCACTACTACCTGCTATCAACGCTAAGTTTGCTGTCTTTTTGTCCTCTCTATGGAGTACGGAGAATGCGAGCATCAAGCTATAACGTCACAGAGCATCAGTTGGAAATAACTGGCCTGCAGGGACTCAATATGGAGAAGACGGTGGTAAATGTACCATTTTCAATGGCAAAAGATGGATAAGAGCGGGAATTAAACATATTCGTGGGATACTAAATCCATATCAAGAATTTTTTCCCTTTCTCTTATTGCTTTTGATCCGATACCTGTTAAGAAGACAGATGGATGATCGGACACAGTTATTCTATAAAAAATTTTCATGTTTATGTACAATATAGTTTGGAAGTCTAAAAGTAAAAATAAATATTAAAGTCTCTTATTTTATACCATAAGTACTTTACAATTTATTTATAAGCATGAAATTATCCATATACTTAAAACACCAATGAAGCAAGAAAAAGTAACTTAATGTTATCATACATAATAGAATCGATTTAATACTAGTTTTACAAGAGTTGAATTTTAACAATACAAGCTAGTAAACCGTTTTCTCAGCTCTACTCATTGTTCTGGTCAGTTAAAAATCAGCCCATTTCTTCCGAATTTTCAAGATTTACAAAGCCGATTGTATTTTCTACCTCCATCCAATTATATCAAGTTGATAGAACACTACACCAAAGAGCTGCCTAAATTATCTTCCCCAATACTTATTGACTATTTTTTTAATAAACTTGGATATGTTGCGGACAGCTTATTTCTTCCATGCATATTCAGTATAAACACGATTACTTGCTTGGATTTATTTGAATTTAACGTCTCTTTTCACCACCAAAGCTTTATGACACGGAATCCACTGTTTAAAGTAGGATTCCAACTACTTCTCGGGTTTATATACGAGACAAGTTTTTCCAAACGGAATATACAGAGAACATGCATTAGACAATCGAAAATGAGGAAGTACACAAATTATTTTAATTGTAAAAATTACGTTTTATAAGATCTTTAGTTAGTTAGTTTGTTTATTAATATCCTTTGCAACACCGACGCTATCATATGAGCTGTGCACTTACAGTTAAATGAATTCTTTGGAATCAATTCTTCCTTGTGTTAAGAATACAACGTAATAATAATAGTGATACATGTAATAACATTTCATTTAAGTTTGTAATAGCAGTCTTTCAGAATCTGATATTATTTGTTCCATTCAAAATAAGTTCAACTACTGAACATAATACTTCAGTATTTAAATTGATTCTTATGTATTTTACTTACACTGCTGCGGAATCATTGTAATTGAACACTGAGGTATCTGTAAAACTATTACATAAGATGAGGGATGCCACCCTTGGACAATGAGTAGTAAACTCAGCAAACTTTTGAGCTAGAAACCCTCCTGTAACGAAAGAATGTATCAATTTGCATAGTTATATTTCATACAAATCTTTCATAAAGCATGAATTAAAAAAGTAATGACGTGATTTTATCTTTTGCATCGACAGACATGGCTGCGATACGATCTAATAAGTTTTATTTCACACAAAAATTTAATTTTACTGTATTTTCTTCAAAAAAGAGCATAAAGTGCACCATTTCACCCAATCCAGGAAAAACAATTTTCAGAATATTTCATGTCAGAAACATTTATTCGTACAATTAACACATAAAACAGACGATAAAAGGAAAGCTCTCCTCTTTATTAGCTACATGTGAACTTTATTCGTAACATTGTACACTTCTCCAATTTATAAATGCGCAAGTAAAATTTTCTAACTCCCTTAAAATTGTAAGTTTGGCAACAACCCATTCTGAGTGAGAGGAGGGGAAGGAATGAAAAAAACAACAAGACTTATGAACACAGCTCGCAGTTTGCTGTTTGAAATTCTCAGTTCCTCTTTTGTTACTTTTTATAACAATACTTTTAGTACAAAACAGTACCTTAGCATTAATGCAGCAAACTTTTTCTTTTCTTAAGAAAACACACACACTTCTCGACGAAAAACAAAGATCGTCATAAAAACAAGGAATTCGTAATGCAACGGAAGGAGCGTTCTCTAGTTGTTGCGATAGCCATGCGTGTTAAGTAGTCTATTTTTTATGTTGATGCAATACTTTTTAACCTGATTTGAATCCCACTCGATGCATTTATTTTTTTATTTTGTAAGTTTTCAGTCATTCTTGCCATACATTTTTATAGTATATGTATTACACGGAGGTGATGGACAACTTTCTAATTTATCCAAAAATAAGGTGTACAGGCATAGAACCTTTTCTATATGTCCCAATGTGTCCCCCTTAGTGCAAATCACTTCTTGCATCGATCCATAAAATTTTCGTAAACCTGTAAATAAATCCAGAGATCTAGTGTTCAGGAAATTAGTATCAGATCTAATACCTCCTTCATCACTACCAGAACACAATCCATCATATTATTATTATTATTATTATAAGTAGGGAATAGAAAAAAAGTTTAAGGGTAAGAAATTTGGTGAGACACTTTATTTCTTCCCAGTATGGACTTTATTGTTGTCTTGGTGTATCAGAACCATTTTAGATAGGTTTTCACGACGATCTCACATTTTTTTTCCCCTTAAAAAGTCTTAATTGCTCTCAATAGTATCACCGCTTGCTAGGTATCTCAAAAGAATGCACTCAATTTCATAAGACATTGGCCATCGCCTTACCCCGAAAACACTGAGTATTTTACGAGAGGAGATGAGTTGTGTTCTCTACTGTTTTCAAATTGGTTTTGAGTCAGGTTCAAAGTAGTGGATGAAAGCCATACATTGAATTACGATTTTTTTAAAGCCTGGTTGTATCGTCTTTTTAAAAGATGAACGATGTGCTCAAAAGTGAGATCTCTTTCACATTTTCCTATAGAAAAGCTTGTCTGAAGAGAAATCAAAATGAGTTGAGGCCATAGTGGGACACTATTTAGTATAATTTAGATCCTGCGCAGAGCGATGTTTCAACTTCGAGGGGAAACGTAAATCTAGAAAAAAAAATTGAATTCGCTGCCGATTGTATTAAGCATTCAGATTTGGGGACCTGTCTCGTCAATATTTTCCTCATGCTCCTTAACATATTTGTATCTTCAAGACTTCATCAGAAGATTTTGTAACTTCTGATACAAAATGCCTATAATTTCTATAGCACACCAAAGGTTTTGATTTTGCAATACTGTCACGGATAATATAAATGTTTTCCGAATCAGTATTATTGAAGGTGCACTGCAGCAAAGTTCATAAACAATGAACCTTTGACCTTTTAAAAATCTGCAACTCAAATCCTCACAGTAGCGTTAGAAGTAGCACGGTTCCTCAACAATTGACACCTATCTAGATGGATTTTTGAGGTGATATCCTTCTAGAAGAAGTACTTAATAAAAGCTCGATAATGCGCACCACAGAGCCGGTTAGGTTGCGATGAGCTATCCGTTCTATTCAACTCGGCTCAGATGAACCATTCTCTTGAGTCGGCTCGGTTGAGGTGCGCCATCGGCTCGGTAGACGTGATATATGAGCGGTCTTTCTGAGCTCGGCTCTGTGATGTACAAGCCGCGAGCCAACCAATTTAAACCAATTGCACAATTAGAGTCGGCACGTTTCATTCAACGCATTCAAATGGACCGAGTTTGGTCGCTAGAGGTTAGATCGGTTGTCGCTTTTGTGAAGTGACTGTATGTCCGGTTTAGTGAGTCTTCTTGTATCTTGATCCCTCCTTAAAGAAAGCCTTGGTTCGACTGTGAAGAGGATTGTTACAAAACAAAGTTCTTGTAAAGTCTAGTGTAAATATCCAACTCGACAAATTTCTTGTATAGCTATTTTGAAGAATTAATGGATTTACGCAGTGTTCAGTAGCTTTCATCGGTTCAGGTGAGTAGGGCCATTGTTTTCATTGGACATTTGAAAAACAAACACTAAAAAGAACGATGTTTTTTTATTATTATTGAAAATAAAACTTCTCAGGTTATGTTTACAACACTGTTTCGCATCCATACAGCACCGCAGGATCTTCATTGGAGATAAGATATTCAAGTGACAATTAACTCATATTTTCTTTGCTGTTAATGCACTCTGCTGTTCTGTTGGAGATATCAGTAAAAGTGTTTAATGAGTATCAATTTGGAAAACAACGACACGCTGATTTTCTCATGCTTCACAGCATAAGAGTGAAGATTCATTAATTATCGGAAATAAATTTTCTATAAGGTTAGGCCTAATATTGAGTTGAGTTGATTTTGAGTTTATCGCCCCGTTCAGCAGCGAGGCTATATGAGACGTGGACCTACTGATTAACATGGAATCCGAACCACATGAGCTCCCGCCGGGAATCGAACCCGGTCTCCCGCGTCTCGCTAACCGCTTAGCCACGGAGGAGCTCATTAGGATATATATATATATATATATATATATATATATATATATATATATATATATATATATATATAGACAAAATGCATACTTTACTGTGAAATGCAAATTGACAGACAAAACTTTTATGTAATATTTTAACCAAACTTTTAAGCACAGCTATGCATGTAGATGCCATGACACATATTATGATGCTTGATGCCAAGTGAACTGTATTTGTGACAAGAGCTTAAGTAGCGAATATGTTTCTGGAAAACTAGCTAATAGTTGTAGCGAGCTACAATTTTTATCAAGTAGCTGTAGAGCAGCTACTTTTGAAAAATAGCTTTCCGATCACTGCTCATACTAAAATAATGTTGGCAAATGGTGAATATACTATATACTTGTATTCTACGTGTGACTCTCGGGTCTATTATAGGTGATCTTGCTTTCCTCGATTTCAACAAGCGATAGAAGGAAATTTATTACCTTTCACAGTTGTATTTCCGTATTCTCAGAAAACTCTTAAAGTTAAGAATATGATTTAGAGTACTCGGGTCATAACCAAAGAAGGAACAAGAAAACCATAGCCCTACTCATCTGAACCGATATCAAAACTACTGAACCAATGAAATCAATGCTTAAATCGATTAATTCTTCACGATAGATATGCAAAAACTTAATAGAGTTGGAAATAGTGGTATCAACCGGCTCGGCTTGAACTCCCGCTCGGTTCAACTGAGCCAACAGCTCGAGTCAGGTCGATTGGTATGAGCCATTGGCTAGAACCGGGTCGGTTGAGATGAGCCACTGGCTCGGTTCGGCTCGGCTCAGTTAGGCCCAGGTGAGCCATTGGCTCGAGCCTGCTCAGTTGGGAGAGCCATCAGCTCGGTTCGGCTCAGCTCAGGTAAGCCATTGGGTCGTGCGGGCACGGTTGGAATGAACCATCGGCTGGAGCCGAGCTGCTCTAGCCGTTGACAACACTACTACTTTTAACCTGAAAAACATCGATGTGAAAGCAGTAGAGAACACACCTCATCTCCTCTCGGAAAATACTCGTAAGAGATTGTTCGGGGTAAGATGATGGCCAATGTTTTATGAAACTGAGGACATTTGTGAGATAGACTTTAGCAAACGGTGATACTATTGAGAGCTATTAAGATGTTTAAGTAAAAAAAAATGTGAGATCGTCGTGAAAACCTATCTAGAATGGTTCTGATACACCAAGATAACATACAGTCTAGGTGTGTAACCAGCGCCGTTTTTGTGGGAGGGGGCAAGCATTGATACGAGTATTAGGGCCCCCTAGGAAAGTTGTTTTTCTAATTCTTGGGCCCCTCTTTCCATCTTTCTCTTACACTTTATGGACCCTCCGGAGCCTGTGGGCCTTCCGCACGGCAAGGTCTGCGAGACAATTACTTGCGCCTCTGGGCGCGTTTCATACATGACAAATTAAGGGAACAATATTGACAAATCTCTAAACTACACTAATCCATATTATTTCTAGGTTACCTAATAGTATACATGTTTTACTGAAATGGGCCCTACTCATTTTTGTTTTATTTACCTTTGTGTGCTGTTTTATTTATGTAATGTAGTGAACCTGTTTGATGCTTCATTTATAATTTCTTCTTCGTATCGTATATGGAGTAAAAAAAAAAAAAAAAAAAAAAAGTCTTAAAATGGGCCCCCATCGAACGGTGGGGAGCTTTCCTGTGTGGCAACTGCCCGCCCCCCTACAAGTTACGGCCCTGGGTGTAACAACAAACAGAGAGGAAATAAAATGTGCCACTTTAATACCGGCAAACATTTTTTCTATTCCATGAACTGAGTTCTGGTAGTGATGAAGGAGGTATTAAGGCTGATAGTGATCTCCTGGACACTAGAACTCCGGGCTTATTTT
The DNA here is from genome assembly GCF_964235325.1 of Thermobia domestica. Lineage (NCBI taxonomy): Eukaryota > Metazoa > Arthropoda > Insecta > Zygentoma > Lepismatidae > Thermobia > Thermobia domestica. The sequence goes on from NC_137455.1 coordinate 208,848,245, forward strand.
CAGGTTTACGAAAATCTTATGAAATCGATGCAAGAAGTGATTTGCACTAAGGACGAATCACACTGGAACATATGGAAAAAGGTTTTACACCTGTGCACCTTCTTATTTTTGGATAAATTAGAAAGTTTTCATTCCTCCGTGTAATACATATACTGTAAAAGTGTACGGCAAAAATAAATGAAAGATTACAAAATGAAAAAAGTAAGAGCATCGAGTGGGATTCGAACAAGGTTCAAAAGTACTAAATCTGCACAGAAAGCAAGAACTTAGCACGCATAGCTATCGAAACACCTATGAAGTTTCATTCCCATTTTATGCATAGAGAACGAATTTCTTGACAACTCACGCTCCTTTTTTTTTTTTTTTTTTTTTTTTAACGAATATTGTGGTTGAAAAGCGTGTGTGCTTTACTTACAACCAGTTTTCTGCATTTACCAAATATTATGATGTTCTAAATGTATCATTACATTAAGTTATAAAAAGAGAAATGAGTATTTGAAACAGCAAACTGTGAGCTGTGTTCGGAAGTCTTATTATTTTTTTTCCTTTGACTTCCCCTACCATTACGCCGACTGCACTGTTATCAAACCTACAATTTTAAGGGACTTAGAAAAATTCGGGCATGCAATTATATTTTGGAGAAGTGTACATAAATTAGGAAGCTCCATAAAAGTACATTAACGTGAAGACAGTGGAGAACACACTGAACTATCCACCTGAATCATGCATGTACTTTCTTGAATATAAATCGAAATTTGAGGGCACGAAAAATTATACATGAAATACTTAAGGTTTGAAGGGTGAACATACGGGTAAAACTGACGATGTAAGTTTGTGATATCCTGCCTTCAAATACACATCTCTAATTACCCGTTACCTGGAAAACTAATTTTATAAGTCACGATCATCTTTACAGACAATTGCAATCATTAAAATCAGAATGAAAAAATAAAACTACCGTTCCTTGTAACTGACTACCAATACTTTACATATTAGTACTAGTACATACGAGGATAATCCCAAAAGTAAGGTCTATGTTTTTTAAATAGTTTATTTTCATAATCTGTACATCATTTTTAAGCTTGTACTTTACTTAATTTTCAATATAATCACCATTTCGGTCAATGCATTTTTGTATGTGTGGTGGTAGTTTTTGTATGCCCATGTCTACCAGCTCGCTGCCATGTCTTTGAAGAAGAGTTGAATTTCATTTTTCACCTAGTTGTCGTTGCTAAGCGTGTTCACGCCCAATATTCTTTCAACTTGGAAAACAGGTCCTAGTCACTAGGTACCAAGTCCGGAATAAAGAGTGGGTGGATGATCATGTCTCCTGCAACAAAAGGACAGTCTGCCGCTTCTTTCGTCGTAGTGAATTTCAGTACGATCAGCTGCAAACTTCCTACACCACTTGCGGGCGTTTTTGACATTAATGCACGACTTGCCTCACACTTCCCTTAACTGGCTTAGAATTTCAATTGGTTTAACGTCTATTGCGTTCAAAAACCGAATAACTGCGCGCGGCTGCCAAGACTGAGCATCCCAGCGAAGTGGGCACAGGCTTGTTTGGAAATAGGGAAACAACAAACACAACAGTGCTGCCAACAACCGCACGAACAGTTTCTCTGGATTTCTTTTCTGAGCGCTTTCGAGACGCCACTTTTGGAATTATCCTTGTACTAATACTATTTATCAGCAAACAATAAGTTTCTACATTTTACAAACATTAATTTTGTACAAATGACTCATATGCAGGATGAGTTTAAGTTGAGACAACCATGCAACTTCTGAACTAATACATAAAAGACATGTATTTCCCCCTGCTGATAAGTGCTCTGTACAAAATTTCAGAGTTTTTGTTTATTAGTTTAGAATTTACATGGTCGTCTCGAGCTAGGAAAAAAAAAAAACTCACCCTATATGTTTAAATATTAACATACTACACCATTACAAATGCTTTAAGAAAAAAAAAAGCTATATGGCAAAGCATTATACCTATTTCCATCATTACATACCACACTAAAATAAATTAAATGAAGCACAAAGCTATAAACATACATATACATCCTCCGTTTCAAAATACGGTATTTTATCCCGGAATGTAGTACACAGTCTACGTATTGGTTATTCCAAAATATAGAATGTATAGAAGTACATTTCCTTACAATATGCTACATTACATAATAAAAAGTCCATCTTAAGGTGATGATTGTCGTGATGCTTGTATAGCTTCGGATTTGTATTTAGTTACGTGCAAGGAATCCTAGAGGTATCTTACACGAATTGCCTCTTTCTTGCATTATACAGCATATATACCTTTCTGTACGATGAGGAAAACAATATCTAGATTTTCTATGCTAAATTCGTTAAATGCTTGGATAACAGTCAATTAGTTCCTAAATTCTTCTTGATGTTGCAAGGACTTGATAGCATTGAAAACTCCAACATCTAGCACACTTAGTCAGGACTGTTCGATTACTGATGTTAGAAGACAACAAACCATGCAAAGTCTCTGACCAGAGGGAAAGGTTCCACTAATTACTACAGGAACAATGAGTTTTTAAATGCCCTGCTGAATAAATTTTTTCCCCTCCAACTCGCTCGAATGTCAAATTCACTAATAGCTAAAACGTGTTAACTGAAATTTAACCGCAGGTTCCTTAATGGCGCACTTCCCTCACGTATTGTCTTTCTGTGCGGGAGTAAAAATAGAATTAGCCATTTAGCTGACAGTTAGATTTTCTTCTCATACTTTCATGGGGTAATGTGGTCTGAGCTTTTACTACAGTGTCACTCCTGAAACTAGGTTAATCCATGTCCGTAATACGCTTCGATAAATATATATTGTTTGATGTCTCACAGTACCCCGATATTTGTGAACATTTGCTAAGATAAAGAGTAGATGTACAACTGTCAACAAACCACATCGTGGCATCTATCAACAGCGCATGCACGGTGAATGAATTTAATTCTTTACATCTTTCAAATTATCATTCACATTTCCGTAGATCAGGGCGTAAAATTTCGAGTCGCCAGGTCACCATTGGCGACTAGTGTTTAGTAAGAATGGTTTCTGCCTAAACTCAAAGGGTTGCACAGTTATTTTGCACGAAAATAATTGTCACTGAGTGAGAGAAAACACAGAATGTTCACAACGGACATGGAAAGTGAAGTCCTCACAACGTAATTGTCCCTCCTCTCCCACCCTCAATCGAAATGGTTTTTCTCCTGGCGCGACAACGCGAGAAATCATTTCCCCCGCTGTTTGAAGCTAGAACAGCTGGGAGGGCAGCCCAGTGCCTAGAATAGATCAACCAATCATGTCACGATCTCAGTGATAAATAAATAAATAACAAAATAAGTAAATACATAAAATATTTTCTTAAAAAAATAGATATTTGTAAGAGATACAGTTTTCACTGCAATCGACAACTGGTACTTCAGTGCAGAGAGACAGTGTTACACAAACGTGAAGTCTTAAGGTAAGGTATTTTTTTTAAATATGTATATGAACTGTTAAATTCAAAATTGATTATCCTAAATCTAATTATCTGGTTTTGAAATTTTATGCCTTGATGTAATCTCTTTCTTTGTCAAACCAAAGGCCGGGGGACGGGGGAAACCTCTCATAATTTGTACGTGAGAGATGTCGGCGACCATCATTTTTGGATTGGTGAATGCGCCTGACTTTGAAATTTTGCGCCCTGCCGTAGGTAATTCTTTAACAAGGTATTGACAGCACAGGTAATGGTATTTAACATTTTGAAACAACAAATATTGGGCATAATACTCCGAACTCTTTAGAAAACAAGTAACTATTACGAAAATGTCAATCAAAGAAGCTTCGATGTAATAATTTTTGCTGTATTTAAGCTTGAGCTATATTTACGCTCTTGTAAGTAGAAAACTCTACAACAATTGCTTACTTTATGGATTACAGATTAGCTGCCGCTGATTTGAAGTCTCGGTTTCGATGCCCTATAAGAAACAATAATAATGGAGAGAAATAGGGAATGTAAGGCTCAACACAGCGAACTATACCTGCGCTTATTTTATTTTGAATCTACAAACAAATACATTTCAAAGTTGTTTAGTAATAAAATTAATATCCTTCTGCTTTCATCTCGCACATCAATTTTACAGAAATTTCTTGCATGATCTATCTACAATTTCTATTTTATGAATTTTAGTCACTCACGTAAACAAATAAAAAGGAAACATTTAATTCTGATTTTATGTAATAGGCAGTACACCTCAATACTGACAGGGAAAACTATTTTACACACCCTGCTTGTTTCAATTATCACAAACTGTTAACTTTTTCTTATATATATATATATATATATATATATATATAACTACACTATATTGTTACGGAATTGTTGACACCGGTGTGCAATCCAAAAGTGTTCTCTGTGTGGTTTCTGTCCTAAAATGAGGAAATACCTTCGATTGACGAGTTTGAGTCGTATATGGGTGTGCATGATGTCTCCGAGGTGAAAGTGGCGAAATTATCTTATTATAAAGAAATAAAAAATAGGCCTAATGAACGTTAAAATTCCGTAATCTTTAACAATGAAATCTAGTGCAACGAAAGAACGAAAAGTGCATTTTTATCAGTTAATATTCATTAAAAGTGTATGTTTGAAATTTTCAACAGTAACAATGAGTGAAACAAAACAATTTTAATAATTTATAACCATAATATGGATACATCAAACATTTCAAACGATGTGCAATGTCTTCATTGTAATACACATTTTCTTAGCCAAAGAGACTTATCCATTCACACAGGCAAATGTCATCACGTGATACGCAGGAGTAAGGGCAGTAACGTGAAACTTCAACAGCCTACCGACTATATTTCGGATTTATTAACCTTAGATTTCAATGACAATTCTTCTGAACTTTTATCTAAAATGAATGATCTTATGTCTCATTTGAAGGCTAATGTTCCGGTTCATCGTCGTGTCCCGCGCGGTGCTCGTTCATCGGTAGATGATTCTCTATGCGATATTATTCGTAATATCAACAACGCCAATAATGTTGATTCTTGGATCGACCTTCTAGTTTTCCCTTACGCAGTGCTTTGCATCCCACCGCGTTCTGAGAAAGTAAGTAATCTCACCACTTGGATGAAGCTAAGAGTCAGAAACTGGAGGGAACATCATCGTGAAGTATTAACGAAGCAGCATCGAGGGACCAACGAACCTCGCAAACCACAAAAATCCGGTTCAATCAATACCAAGAGCATCGAACAAAAATTAGCAGATGGTGATATACGTGGCGCTATCAGACTACTGATATCCGATGACACTGGGGCTACGCCAGATACGTCAGTACTACATGCTCTCAGAGAAAAACATCCAGCCCACGTTCACTCATTCATCAATCCCGAACCACCTGAGGACTCGACTACAGTAACTAAAGTCTCTTCCATCGAATTATTAAAGGCTATAAAATCCTTCCCCTCTGGTTCGGCACGCGGAATGGATAATCTCCGTCTCTCAATCTTAAAAGATCTACTTATAAACCAAGACTTTGATTCAAGGGAACGCTTAACCACATCCATTTGTGAATTTATGCACTTAATTATATCTGGAAAAGTACTGACCATTTTACGACTTTTTTTTTTTTTTTTTTTTTTTTTTTTTTTTGGTGCTTCACTTATAGCACTGAAGAAGAAAAGCGGTGGAATTCGCCCAATAGCTGTTGGCAATGTTTGGAGACGCTTATCAGCAAAAATTATCTGCTTCCGGACACGAGATTCATTAATTAATATACTATCATCACACCAACTAGGGGTCTGTATACCATTCGGAGCAGAATCAGCCAGAATGTACTACTCATCTTCCCATACAGAAGTGAAAGCATTTTTGAAAATTGACTTCCGCAACGCCTTTAATGAACTCAACCACGACTCAATGTTACAATCTGTTAAAACTAACTTTCCAACTTACTATCCATACATATACCAATGCTACTCCGAACCAAGCAATCTTTTTATAAGTGATAACATAATTCACTCACAACGTGGAGTACAGCAAGACGACCCACTTGGACCAGCACTGTTCGCCCTAACCATCCATCACATTATTAAGGATATTAACACAGACTTAAATATCTGGTACTTAGATGACGGTACCATAGCTGGAAATATCGACGTAGTACTACGCGCTTTTAATAAAATTCGTCTAGAAGCTTCATCTATTGGAATGTTTCTTAACTCTGCCAAATGTGAAGTGAGTTTTCTGAGCGCCAGAGTTGATGAAGTCCATGACCTTTATGAAAGGTTTAACGAAGTAGCACCTGGTATCAAACTCTTATCACCTACCAATGCGGAACTTTTAGGGGCTGCCATCTCTACCGAATCAAGGAGCAAAATTTTCTTGGACAAGATATCAAAATTAGAATTCGTCTTTTCTCAACTACCAAAACTTTCTGCACACTTCGCTTATTATTTACTACGAGCTTCACTCTCACTTCCAAGATCACTGTATTTCCTCCGTTGCTCCCCTTCTTGGCAGGACGATAAACTACTTGACAAATTCGACAACACTCTTAGAACAGGACTGGAATCCATTTTAAACTGTTCTTTGAAAGACAGTTCATGGTTACAAGCTTCCTTACCAGTTGAGAATGGAGGCCTTGGGATTCGTCGAGCCATGGATATCGCCATACCTTCTTTCTTCGCATCATTCTATGGCTCACGAGAACTAATTGGATCTCTTCTTCAACAGGACGTTGACTTAGACTCGATTCGAGATGTACAAGAATGCACCGATAAATGGACTAGTCTGGTTGGAATGGATCCCCCACCTAACGACAAAAGACATGTTCAGTCTGTTTGGGATGAACCTATAGTCAAGCTTCGTTTATCTTCACACCTATCATCAACTAATAACCCAGATGACAAAGCCAGGCTGTTAGCTGTCTCCTCCTCCAAAAACGGAGCATGGCTTCAAGCCCTACCTTCTCACACACTCGGCCTACACCTTTCTAATGAGAGCTTTCGTATTGCTACAGCTCTGCGCTTAGGTGAGAATATTTGTGAGCCTCATTTTTGTCCTGCTTGCAACGCATATGTTGATAATAAAGGATTACATGGTCTTTCATATATATATATATATATATATATATAAAAGACAATCTCGACATCATATTGTAAACGACATTATTTGTAGAGCCCTCGTTTCAGCGGGAGTTCCTTCAATAAAAGAACCAAATGGTTGTTGCCGCTCTGATGGTAAAAGGCCTGATGGTATGACCTTGGTACCGTGGAAAAATGGAAAAGCACTAGTCTGGGATTTCACATGTTCCGATACGTTTGCTCCTTCCAACTTACCCCATTCTTCAATTCAGGCAGGTCTCGTCGCCGCTCACAGAGAATCAGACAAAAGACTAAAATACTCAAACCTATTGGACAAATATTGGTTTGTAACAGTAGCAATAGAAACCAATGGATCTTGGGGTCACGAAGGATCTAATTTCATTAATGAAGTTGGTCATCGAATAGCATTCAAAACTGGTGACCCCCGAGCTACTGCATTCCTTTTCCAACGTATCAGCATCGCTATCCAGCGCGGGAATGTGTCATCGATCTTAGGCACATTACCTCCTGGTAAAGAACTTGACGAGATTTTTCTTCTATAACACAAAATAAGACGGAAGTAGAGACATCCTAGGAGGCTGACAACCACTTTGACTATATTCATGAAGAATGTTTTGAATCCAGTTTGGATAAATATAAATTCTTGGAAGTTATGGCTAATACCGGTAAATTTGGGAGTGGTAGCAACATTATCTACAGATTTTACTTTGTTACTCAAAATCGTTAAAGACCCGAAGGATATTGTTGTCAAGCTGTCCGATGTTCATTTTGGAACAAATATGATGGCTACAGATAATCTATGTATTCTTAGATATGCTTATAAGGAAGAAATCAAAATTTTAATGTTTTTGTTTCTCTGAAATTGTACAGGATGTAGAAATAAAATATTATTATTCACAGGTAAAAAAAAAAAAAAAAAAAAACTACACCATATACAATAGCTTTCTGTAAATGCTTATTTTCTGCTTCGGCCATTTGAATTTCTTTATACTTTCTCTGCGTAGTTAAGTCAGAAAGAGGACTTTAAATCTTTGATGGTATTGCACTCCACCTTAATCTTGATACGAAAGTGGAGATTTTCTTGATCAAATTCTGTTGTTTTTTACTCAGTATCACATTCCTGAAAATATTTCCAGTATACTAGCAATCAGGAAATGTATCAGTGAACCTGCAGTATATGTTACTGTTATAAACGTGAAATCGTCTCAACGAAGGAAGAGTTTTTTTTTTTTTTTTTTTTTTTTTTTTTTTTTTTTTTTTTTTTTTTTTTAAAGTAGGCACTGCCTTCTCATGGTCAAATGTCTAACGTGTAGTCCTGAGCTCGACTTTCGATGGCGTGTTTGCCTCGAATATACTCCCGAGTAGTGGTTATGTTTCATTTTAAGCGGAAGATCCTGTCTTACATAACTGAAAAACATAACGTTAACAAGGATCATTCACTTACTTATTACTACCATCCAAATTAAAGGTATTAAGAAGCACAGCGAACTTACATAATTTAAAACTAAATAGTGACAATGCTTGTACTGATACAAAAATTTCACTACAGAAGACGTGGATCATTAAGTTCATAATTCATATATTATTATTTCCACTAATTTTGTTACGTCTTGAAATGGTCAATTTTTCGCTTTTATATATATATATTCCTTTTCTCCCTAGGATCAGAACTAGCGCGGAAAGCACGAACAGCTAGCCGTATTCCTAAAGGATGAACTGTGTCCAACTGTTTCAGCAAGCAATAAGGATCAGATGAATGCAATCACAGGAACGATCAAGTGACTACAATCATACTCTAACTTGGACCAAATTAGATTACAGTATAATCGTAACAGAGCAATAAGATCAGCATCCCAGGCATAAAGTGCACGAAGCAAATTCAGAGTTCGGAGAAGAAAGTATTTACCATTATAAATGAACGTTTGATGCCCACGTTAAGTGGCGATCAAAGATCAAACCCAGAAATCGGACCTTATCAACGAATGAGAGACTAGTGCAACCAAGGTAAGTATTGAACAAGAAGGCAAAGTCCGACGGCGGAAAAGTATACACAGAGTGTTCTCAGTACAAGATCAAAAACCCGCCTCGTTCGATCAGCGAACAACACTATTTAAAGTCAGTTGAAGCTGTCGAGTATTATCGCAACAATGTTTTACACGTGGTTTGGGATGTTTTTGGAGGAATAAACAAACAAACGAACAAAAACAAAAGAAAAAAAGCCTAAATAAAAATAGAACGATCTTCGGGGGAATAAAGTTATCTAGAATGTTGGGACGGATCCGTGCAACTTTTCCTTTTCAGTTCTAGTTTCTTCTTTATTCCTTTTAAAACCTGAGGACAAACACTGTGTAGGTTCGAATTCGCACAAACACACGGATGTTAAGTACAAAGACAATTCTACATTTAATGCTTTCACTCCTTTTAAGTAAGTTAGAAATACTGGCATATTAAAAAAAAAAAAAGAAAGAAAAAAAAAAGAAAAAAAATAGCTACACGTCGAAGAAAGAAAATTTAGCGCGTATATTTAAGTAAATTCGCTTACCTAAAGATGATCCTAATATATGAACCTTGCGTAATTCCAAATAGTCCAGTAACCTCTTAAAGCCAATACACCAGTCTTTCACATTCCAATATACTGGGTTTTCCGCCTAAACAAAAGAATAAAAGGTTGTAATTGCTACTTGTTAAGATCATAGTTCTAACCGTTCAGATAATAATAATAATAATAAAAATACATAAATGAACTTACAATCTTGTCAAAAAAAATCCTAATAACTCATCTCAACTTCAATGCTGCTATTGTCCATAAGCAGATGTATATCGAATAAATACGAATCTTCTCTTGCTATTTTATTTAATCATATAATTATTTTACTACTACATCTTCATTAGTCTTCATTTCAGAACAAAATTTTAAACTGTTTCTGGTAACTATATTCCTACATACACTTATAAATATATATCTCTTTCCTTCTCTCTCTCTCTCACACGCACATATTACATATTTATCTTCTGGAAATTAATGAATCAACGACATTATGTGATGCGGATCCTATATTCACATACAACACAAATTTACATAGCCACAAGTGCGTTTTATCATTTAGTATGTGCACCATTGACGTGAATTACCATTTGTATTCTTTATGGCATTAACTCCACGACTTTCCCTGACTATGTCATTATGCAATCACACTACATTTAGAACGGAAACAAGTTTGTTTTTTTTGTTATCCAATCCTCCTTTATTTTTGTAAACAGACCACAAATTTTCAATCTGATCCATATCAAGTGGGCTTCCAGGTCACTCCGAAACGTTTACCTCGTTCTTCGCGAAAACTTGTTTGACCTCTTTAGACATGTGACACGGTGCCAAGTCTTGCTGAAAAGTGATAGGTCAATATTGTTGAAGTTGTTGAATTCTGGAATTACTCTGGACTATAGCACATAAGTATATTTGTTACTGTTCATAATCCCTTCTATAGGAGCAAGTGCTTCTGGTTCACTGTAGGAAAGTATCCTTCAAAATGTTTGGTGAAATGCGTTCGCCAGTCGTCGGACGAATCTGTTGAATCCGCACCTCTTGCGCTAGAAAGCAATCATTAGAGAACATCTCTTTCTTTGTCAAATTTCTACGTTTTCTTGTCGACTGGAGACGTTTCTTTATCATGTCCATTGTCAATTTGCTATTTTAATTGGCTTTCTCACCTTACGGCAACCTTCTAACGAAAGTTGACGGCCAGTTGAGTCATGAATGTGAGTTCCTGCACGAGCACGATTTTTTAGAAGTTATTTTTCTGTAGGTCAATTTTACTTCCCCGTAACATATAAGAGCCATCCTTAGCGGCTGGTGTGCGTTTTCAACCGTATTTTCCTTTTCTACCTGGAGAAACAGAACCCGCAGAACCTGACCTCAAGAATTTTAGTTACAGCACTATGGATAACATCACACTTAGCAGAAATCCCCTCCAAACTTCAATTTAGAATTACTTAAAAAACATTTCTCATACTACTGGAAACAAACACTGCAACCATTTGACTATTCTACTCAATTGCCAGGTTTAACGGAACAAATACAAGATAATGAACTTGGGCAGCTTACAATCTTAAAATATTTCTGATATTTTAGTTAGCATTTTGAGCAGTACACAATAAAAACCTGATTTACATACACGCGTACAGGTACTCCGATTGATACTTATTCATAATGTCGCAAAATCACTTATTTTACCCAGAAAACAGTTAAATGTTTACGATAAAATGTGCGCAATTTTGACTAATAAAATCGAAATGTAAAAAAACTCATCATGACTATGTGAAATGTAAATGAAATTCCTAACGGTTTGGTATACGAAGCACTCACACAATCTACTGCTTAAAATGGGTTCGAATTTTCCGGGTTTTAGCCAAAAATTAGTACCTTCACTGGGAGTAACTCGTCACTCTGTCCTCGTTCAACTGGTTTGGGAAACCATTTAGGTCAGAAAGTTGAAATCTGCTTTTGGACAGAAAACTTACAAGACAGGTATCCCTTACTGGGAATAGAATTCGGAACCGTACACAAAACACGCGCATGTAAGCCATTGGTCACAAAGTAAAACTGTTTGTTTGGAGTTTAGTATCCGTTGCTAATACTTATAGTGACTTCGAATACGAACTACATGTAATCTCATCAGGAGTTGAACCGATTCTTCTGCACTAGACGAGAGCGCTAATCAATTTCTTACGAGTGATCTCATGAGCTTTGAGCTTAGTTACAAAATACTAGGGCAAAAAATGAAACACAAAAGCCTGTCGCGATGATCAGCACGAAGTTTAAGCCTGAGATGTACCACCCAGAGCACTGTTACTGTGCTTAGTACGACAGGAGTTCGCGTCTAGATGCATTACCTATAAATGTCCAAATAGCACATATTCGAGTACCAGTAGTTACAGAATCCGTATATTTAACAGCCAATAGGACTACTCATGCCGCGCCAGAGGGGAACAAGCAATGAGACCTCCTCTTTGAGATGAACAAAGGAGGGGAACTACTTTACCACCGTAACAATAATTGTTACTTACAGTGAATACAATATCAATGATAGTTAATGTCTTACATAATATATATATATATATATATAATAAACTGTATCAGAAAGAACTACAATATCAAGAGAGAATTATTCTTGCATGATAATACCTGATTCCATAAGACCAATCTGAAGATATTCGAATTTTTTTGTTATTTCAAAATTTAGAATATAAACACACAAATTCGCACAAACACACAAATTTTTAATTTTGTCTGGCATTGCTAATAGTATTGCTTCTGGACATAGTTTCTATTCCCAAAATTTAATTTGTTCGGTTTATGTTTGTCGGTTTGTACAGCTTTGCTTGAGTTCAGGAAATCATATATGGAATACTTTCATACCTGTAATTACAATCACATTAACAAAACTCATATAACTGCCTTTATGATGAGGAAGAGATTTACTTCTGTGTTACTTTAGATTACAGCCTAGGGCAGCACGGAAGGCATCTGAAATTATTCTAAAAAATAAAATAAGAAAAATCAACTACTAAACAGTCTATTATAAGCTCTTTCCTTCTCATCCGTTCTGAAAAACGTTGGCGTCTTCTGCGAAACCTCAATCGCGTAGAACGGAACTTCAATACGAAAGTACAAAGGTGATACGGGCACCGTCTCCACGTCAGAATACCTCCATTTAATATTGAATCCCAAGGGATATTTCCGTATAAACTAAACAACAGTCGAGCTTAAGAACTTCAATTCTTAGCTTCTGCAATTTCCGACAATAGGTATCACAGAACTCGTGTTCTGAAGGTGTATACTCAACTAGTATGCGTTTTGGATAATTTTTATAATCGTGTCCCCTATTTATTAATCTTACTTAATTCTTCGGAAAGTTCTCATGGCTCTCATATAAATAATTACATCACTTTTTAAAAACAAATGGAAAATGAAGAAATTATATATACTGATAGTATCTGCCGGAAGTTAGATGTAGCAAGGTTTTACTAAGGTATGAGCTATGAATGACCCATAGATGTTTTAAGTTATGAAACTTCAAAAACAACTTACAGCAATAACTCGTATTCCTTTGGCACTGAGACCAAGAATTTGCTTAAAGTATACATCAGCAGTTCCACTAACTGGAGGCAAGCATATAAGAGGGTTACTTATATTTTTTGGCCCTGAGTCATAAATCTTCCATACCTGAAATAGAAAATAAAATAAATGAAATAGTTACCAAAGATATAGATTTTTCCCAATAATTTATATTTAATAAATTTTCAGAAACTGTCACTAAATTTGTTTTGTCATTCGTTTTCTAAAAATGGAGTTATATGTAGCTTCACATTCGATATACATTAGTCTTCAGCTTTGACGCTGGACAAACCAGAGATACATAAATAAAATGAAATTGTAAGTCAATGAAATAATGGCACTAAGCGTGCATCATCTAGCTGAAAACGTCATAATAATAATAATAATAATAATAATAATAATAATAATAATAATAATAATAATAATAATAATAATAATAATAATAATAATAAAGATTTAACACTTCAGAACTGTGAAGTAAGCTACAAAATAGAAAACGAGAAATTACTCAAGAATGATTCCCACAGCATACAGTTAATTATAAAATCAGACACACCGAAAAGTACTACGAGAGAAATGTGTTCCGACTTTCAACTGAATTTTCTTTTCTCAATACGCTGTGCAGCACTACATAAAGTTAATCTTCAGATACGAAAATAAAACAGGAATATATTTGATAACATGGTTTTGCAATACCATGTTTTAAAATATTTATGCGAAGTACGCTAGAATATTCCAAAATAATAATTCACTAGCTAAACTTGCGCTATTTACATAGCGCATAGTTCTAATATGAGCGTAAATCTCCTTTTCACTTCCCACTATATCTGTGTAGGTTCCTTTACGATCACAAGTGAAGGACAGGAAGACTTTCAAATGGAGTGAACTGCTATAGACAAACAAATAAATGTAGTATTTTAATATACAGAATGTTGGGGTGAGTTTGTGGAAATTTGGAAAAGTAATAGATGATACCAAATGCAAATATCTTTCTCTTATAATTTCATATCTGACACGGGAGGGTCCCACAAGTTGTCGCTAAAATCTGATTGCCACATAGCACATCTGATAGAAAATGAAATGAAATCTTTAAGTTTTATGTCCCATGGTTATGCCGGTTAGGCTAATGGAGACGGTAATGAGAAATGAATGAAATGGTGGAATGAAGAAAGTGGGAGGAAACAGGAGAACCCCGAGAAAACCAACAAGGACGGTGTTTGTCCACCACAAAGACCACGCGACGCAAGCTGGGATCGAACTACATCTGATAGAGCATCATGAGAAATGAAAATGAGCAAAATTTAAGGTGCTATGTACCAGAAGGATAGGAGTTACTGGGCTTCAAAATTTGAATATCCAAAAAAGTATATCATGGAATTATGTACGTTTAAAGTAAATATCTAGAAAACCGTTAAAGCAATTATAACAAAAGGTGCACAATATAATGACAACAAAATGCCCTATCGAAAACCATAAACAGTGTTGCCAACTCAGCATAAATATATTTTGTTTGAAATAGCACCATATACAAGTGTGCACAGATTTAAAATGCACTATTATCACTACACTTATCAGTGAAGTGTAGTGGTACAGTGTTGCACACAATTTGATCTACGTGTGCTGAAAATGTACAATGGAGAAGTCTGATATGTGGCAACAGAGGTTAATAAAGGAATTTGGTCTCATACTATGAAGTTAGTTCAAATGCATAACACAGATAGTATAACATAGCAAAATGTCAGCAGTGTCACAAAACCTTGACGCTTTTGAAAACGTGGAATTCGAACCCAGGACCACCTGCATCACAAGCACACGCATTACCCACTAGACCAGCAGTGAGGACTATGAAAATTGTGAATTAAAAGGTTGGAAGATGAACATGATAAATATATTATATATTAGTTCAAATGCCTTTGTATGCATAATAAGTTTTATAAACACAATAATCACTAACCATAGATGGCTCAGATTATTCATTCACTCTACTATTCAATTTTTTTTATTATTAGAGAAATTCAGAAGCTTCATATTTGATGATTCCTTAGGAAACACACGTTAAAACACCACAAAAATACAATCAATATGAAGAAAGAAGAAGAAAAAAAAATGTCAATGCCATCTACTAATGAGAAATAACACTCACCTTTGACGGGTCAGTATCTACAGCAATTCTTCTCAGTGGAACACTGCTTCTAAAACTTATATACTCTACAGACTGAGATAAATCACTTGTGTAACTCATCGCACCAAAAGAACCATGCTGTCAATAAGTAAATAAATATCTTAAGTTACGTTAATATTTAACTGAAAAATTAAGATTATTTACAATGAAGTACGTAGTAAATTTACTTTAATAACATTTCTTTCTGGCACTGAAACAATACTAGAAGCTGGGAATTTTCCTTTAAATTTCGGTCTCTACTTTGGTAATACTGATAAACTAGTAAAAACTGTTAACAAGGAAGGTTATCAACGACAACAGATTTTTCAAATTACAATAAAGCAAATAAGTAAAATTTTCGTCAGGACATAATAAAAGCTCCGATTTTATAAAATTTGAAGACAATTTGTGAGCAATGCAATTCTAAATTATATTAAGAACCTGTGTTTAAAATTCCTTTTGCAGCACAAATTATGTGAGATGTGGGCTTCAGTTTAACGTAAATCTAAAGCACTTGCAGTGAAACTGAGACCACTCATTCAAGACAACACGTGTGCTAGGCACTTGGCTAACAGGAGATTGTGGAATTCCACTGTCCAACAGTTATTGTTACACACTGAAATGTATGGGAACACCAATCGATTATTTATTCTTTTTATTCTCAAAAACAAGTTTCCAAGTTCACACACTCCTGACTTACTAAAACGAGCTAGAATGTAGAGTACCGGTAACAGAAAAAAAAGCCTACTTCGAACATGACTAAGAAACCTATACAATTTTTTCATTATTTGCATAGCACATTGAAACAGAACAATATTGTGCATCAAACTTTAAGAAAACATAGGTACATTATCGTAACCTACAATTACACTGGGCCATTCATTCTGAAACTACTGGTAAAGAGCAGTTTTTGTTTTCTTTCTCTTCTTTTCTGGCGACTGTACGCCAATGATCCTTACAACTTATACATAGTTTCTTTTATTCTTTATTAAACTGAAATCTGTATACGAGCTATCCATAGAAGATTACACGCTTAGACATTTTTAATTGATACTTAAACCTAAGAAACTGGACCTTTTCAGTATGTGCTTTACCAAACTGAATGATCCATTGCATTTGTCTAACTCATCAGAAGGGTTTTCTATACAAAGTCGTAACAGGCACTTATGCGTTCCTTTTTTTTTATATAGATTTGATGTGCTATACACAGGGTGTTTCAAAACACCGACAACGTTTGGGAGGTGATCCCTGACACCAAGATAAGACAAAAAGTATAACATAAAAAAATACATTTTAAAGATTCATAGCTCCAATAGTGTGGGACCTACCATAGTCGAGTGAAAACTTAACTAAGGAACTAGTATGTGCCCTATGCAAATATCCATGTTTCAGAATCCTACGGTACTCACGCAACAATTTTCATAGAGGTAGTTAGTGAGTACTTCAAATTAAATGCCCACACCCAAACTCCCTCTATAAAAATTGTTGCATGAATACCGCGGGATTCTGAAACATATTTTCGGATAACGCACATATTAGTTCCTAAGTGAAGTCTTGACCTGACTACGGTAGGTCCTATAGTATTGGAGCTTTGGGCCTTTAAAGTTCATTTTTTTATGTTTTCAGATGCCTGTAACTCCGAAACGACGGGTTTCTACACCCAGGTTGGTCTATACTTTTTGTCGTACCTTGGTGTCAGGAATCACCTCCCAAACGTTGTCGGTGTTCTTTTGAAACACCCTGTATATAGTAAGCCACAAATGGGTGGATTGTAGCCTGAGTATCTGACCAGGTTACCCTTGGATAATAAATGAATAATTTTCCGCAAAGTCACAAATAACAAGAAATTCAGAAGTTCAATACATTACTTTAGATGTTTTTGTTAGTTTATCTGCTGTTCTGCAATACACAGGCCTTTTTAATTTCATCAATTTTTCACAGAATTCCTTCACAAAGTTGTATGCATTCTTTGTAACTGTTTCTAAATTACAGTGGTTAATGTTCACCACCTTTTGTACGTAATGTCATATCTCATATTACTGCCTGCAATCTGCAGTAATGCACCATGTAGGGGAGTAGTATTTGTGCATTTTGGGCACGTATTTAGATCATATTCACTTGATGTGGTTATTCACTAAACATGATCTTCTGTAAACATTCCTCATGTCGGGACGTGCAAACTATTGTGCACACTCAAACGCACAACGTCTGAACGTTCATCACCTTAACGTTCTGGAGAATGTTGCAAACAGCAGTATGTGCGCCAGAACATCCTACCAAAATATAGTAAGTGCTCACATGTTGCATTTACAATACTTTAAAGTGAATTTCGTAGTGATATGAGTTTCTATAGCACTTGTAATCGTTTCACACTAGTAACCCTGCACTTGTAAACATAAAATACAGCTTTTGTACACTGCAGAAACACTTCGCTGGCGGAAATTAATATCTAATACAGTCATCTTTGATAGTCACTTATTTATTTTAGACGTCGTATAACAGTTGTAATGGTTTCAGACTAGTAACCCTACACTTACAAACATAAAATATAGATGCACTATTGTATGCAGAAACACCGCCATCAAATATTAATATTAGGTTTAGTACAGCAGGTCCTGAAATACAAAATTTATGGAAAGATGAAAAAAATCTGACGAAATCTAAGTGTTAGACGAACAGAAAAGGTAATAAAGGTCATCACTGGAGGTGATTAATCAGGGAGAAAAACAAACTTAAATTGTAGCCACATTAAATGAACCGGCAACAGTGTTACTCTTTCAAGCCCAGTATCTTATTAACTAAACTACGACATGTATGCATCAACAATGGACAGAAATAACAGACGTTAAGCGGAAGCACACGAAACCGAAGTTGCATGTTAACCTAATATGGTTAAAATCTACTTTATGAATGTAGTGTGATGTACATTAAATGGGTCAATATTTTGATATTTTGATTATTCCACAACGAATCAAGGAATGATCTACAGACATCCCACTGGAAATCACATTTTCAAGACATAACCGGATGTATGGATTCGCAGAGAATGTCCGAAATGGACGTCCTAGAGACATTCGAATATCCCTTGACTGGACATTCCTTAACCGTGCAAGGATGAACCACAACCACGGAACAGAGCATCCCTTGATATTTGAGGACTGTCTTTTGGGACCGTGAAGTACCCGAAAGCTGTCCGACTCTTCTCAATCATTTGTGTCAAGTTATTGACCGGGAACGTCTACAACGGACAATGTCCCGTCGCCACCTGGCTCCAACCGGTACCTTCGGCGCATCATACCCCTACTTGCAGTGTCATACGACGTCTAATGCATAAAGTCAAGAAACACATTCTGTTGTAAAATATTCTAGGTAGGAATTGATTTCGTAGACGTTTTGCAATCTTTGACGTTCAGAGGTCTCATCAATATCCTTTGGCTTTTACTAGAGCCTGTCTATCTCATGTGCGCCTTCGGAAAATAAGCGAAACATACTTTGTCCCCCAGCTCTTCTGACGAAGGAAACCCTCCCTTTGCTTAGGAAATAACTCATTGTGGCAACGTATCTGTATCCAACAATTGAAAGATTTCGACCGCAGCAACTTATCCTTCTTTTGCGAGGGGCACAAGAAACACACATCAACAGTAGCACCAGAAGGGACACAGTTAAAATAGAAAGGCTCCGGATATCCAATGGAGGTTCAAGGAATTCCTGTGGTGTGTCTGAAGCAAAGCGAAGCGAAGTATAAATAACCAAAAGTAACCAAAGTTACAATCACAAAAGCTAAGCTTATGAAATCCAAGCGTCCAATTAAAAGTTTTTACTGTTGGGAGCTCGCCCCCAATTCCCGTTCCCCTTGAAGTTTATTTAGAGAATACCTTGTTACGGGGTTGCTTATAGTGCTGGTCGGAAAGTGAAAAGAGGATGAGCCGAAACATTTGGAAAGAAGGGCAAGGTTCTAGATTACTGGTCCCCCTTCCTATTGAGCAGTAATAAAGACAGAAAACAACGTGCCCTGCGGGGCTCTACCCCGCCTTCACTCGCTAACGCTCGCTGGGCAATACTGTATAAGTTAAATGTATAAACTTTAGTACAGAAAGAAACCTACCCAGCTACTAATCTACATGGGGGACCAGTAATCTAGAACCTTCCCGAAAGAAGCTATATTCCCCCTCACAGTAATAAGGTATGGCAAGTACTTCCTGTTTTTATTATATCTAAAGAGTACGAAGTTTGCATTTAACCGCATTTACTTAACAGTTTACAGATATTACTTTTGCGAGGTAATACCATATAGACGCATCCATACAGATAATGAAGAACATCAAAAGCACAAAAGTAAGGAATATTTCTGAATAAGAAGGATAATAAAACAGAAGTAACTGTGGGCAAGTTATAGTAAAGTAATACTAATTAATTAATAGCATCACGTTGAAAACAGATTCATGTGACTGTCATCCGGAGCGGCCATCATCGAACCATAGCTTTAGTAACTAATACAGTCCCCTTTTATATGCACTCACTCATTTTAACTGTAAAATTACCTTTTTCATGACGAACTATTGTAAACCCGCACTCTTCTCTATTCCTCCGGATAGTTTTATTTTTCATATTTTTGTATGCCAACATTAAGATTTCCTTATACTTTACAAATACACACGAAGCTGGTAATAAAAAGTCCTTTGTCCTCAAACACGTGAAATTATTTGTCATTTATGAGGAATCATCATCATACTTTAGAAAGTATATTAAGAATTCTTCGCTGCACATTTATTTTATGAAGACTTTACCTGCGTGCCATAAAAACTAGTGTAGAAAACAAACCAGCATGTCCTAGGTGGCAACTAAAAACACAAATGCTATCTAACCGAATCAGGGCGCGAGCGCAACTGAGGGCAAGCGAGAGCGTCCGTACCGTAGGGAGGAGGCGCGTCAGAAAAGACGAGTATGCGCGTAAACGAGGATTACGCTAAAAACACTAGGTTAAGTCGACAACTTTGTGTCTTCGAAAAAAAAAAGTATCATTCACTGCCGACTTTCGTCAATGACATTTAACACTATCAACACGATGTTCATATTCAAAAATGTAATTGCTTCTCCACTTCTTTATTTTCAAGCCTTCCTACATTTGTGACAGTTTCTACTTAATTTCAATAATCCGTGCCGCTCCACATAAAGTACCAATTCCTTTTCTTCATTTATATAGGTTGTTATAAAACTCACAATCGAAGTATCACATCCGTTACATGCAACTAATCTTTAAATGCTGGGAATCACTTTCCTCATTACACTATAACGTCTGACGTCAGCATGCCTCCAATCAAAATAGTACCAACACGCACCTTCTAACAATTGAAAATACCACATTAAACTTGTTTTGTTCTCATTGGCATGATTTCATGAAAACCAATTCACCTTTCCTTTTCTCTAAATCTTATGTATTCTTCACATTTACGTAACCTCCTTTCCGGCACCTAACTCAAAAGAAGTTATACACAACCAGAGACAAAACTAAGCTTATTTTTAAAATTCAACACAAAAACTGAACCATTTTAAATAATCCAGGATCATTATACAACAGTTTCAAGAAACAAGACACATATGCACCTTGGTCGTCCAGAGATTAAACTTCCTTTGTGGGCTTCTCTTAATAGCCTTGCTTTGTAAATTAAAACGCCCGTAAGTTTTCTAGAAAAGTGCCCTCACATTCTCAACCTGCATTTGGAAATTATTTGTTAAGACAGGACCGACATTTTAATGTAGTTATGGAATATAGTAATAAGAAATGAAGCAAAAGAAAAAAAAAAAGTTAAATGAACGAATGACACATCTCTTCTAGACGGAAACAACGAGAACGTATTTGAGATAAGGACAAAATTGAATAAATACTTAATTGTCTCTGTTCAGACAGGCATGACTTACTACAAATTTCCTCTTTTACTTTCTACGCTCTACAATTCATTATTTAACTGCGTTGGAAGCAATGCTGTTACTCTCTTCCAAAATTTTGTTGACCTAATTTATCAATGGCTAAATTTGCTGATTGCTTATCATACTGAACGTAGTAGTAAGTTCATGTTCTTTATACTACTACATGCAAGATTACTTAAAATATCTCTATACACACATAGGCATTATATACATCTTGGCTACAGATATGACAACACACATGAAATAAATATGACTTATTAAAGAATTTCAATTTAAACATTACCACACAGCTGACAGTTCGTCACACAGGTGTTCGCAGTGCGCTACTCATAATGGTCTTGTTTACACACGTGACCCTATCTCATGACTAGGGTAGGGTAGGAAGTATTTTAAGCAAAATTCACTCGAATTTCGAGAGGAAATTGTGCTAAAATTATCACGTAAAACGATTTTCGGGCACATCCTGAAACGGTTTGCGACAACGCAACGCGAAATTTGCAATAACCTTCATAGCAGTTATAATGACAATTTGCATTTTGTCTTTTATGCGTTGCGGTGGTGTACGCAGAGGTTTGCGAAGACTGATGACCCGCTTTCTCTTTATAGTAGTTCAAAAGGTAAATATGTTTAATTGAGATGGAGTATACTTATTTATAAGAAACCAACTTAAAACCGGTCTTACAAGGGATGATTCCATATCGGGACCAAGTACCTGGGGGAAAAATATATATCGTTTGAAAGCTCTTGCTATGAGAAGTACGGAACCGTTTTCAAATTATGGGCAAACCCAAAGTACCTATATAATGGGCAAACCCGCAACTTGACCCTATAAGGGGCCGGTTTGTTGGTGTTTGTGACCCTATGTATGGCATATTCGAGCAAGTGTTCGATAATATCACTTTCCACCCAGACATACCCATTTGGTCAGTGTTGCCAACGAACTATAAATACAATGTGGAAGATAGTTTCTGTACCACTGGATGTATATCTATGAAACGTGGAATAAACATCATTCGTCATTAGAGAAATTATACTGTGGACATATTCCTCTCCCAAATATCCCAGTTTGTCAGTGTTGCCAACCAATTGTAAATTGAGAAGTTATAAAGCAGGTTCCGTACGGTGAGACCTTTATACACCAAGCTTGGCAGAAACATAACACGACACTATAGCAAAAAGGCGTTGAGTGTTACCGTTTCCCAAACATTCTAGATTGTCAGTGTTATATACATCCAGTGGTACAGGAACCATCTATCACATTGCATTTATAGTTCGTTGGCAACACTGACCAAATGGGTAGATCTGGGTGCAAAGTGATATTATCAAACCCTTGCTCGACTCATATTCTAGCAATGAGCCTAAAAGGAACATGACCGCTTCAGGTTTTTCATAAACTTTCACAAGAACAAAATCACTAACATAATCTACTTTGTCATCATCTGGAATCTCATCTGCCGCTTCTTTCAATATGATTAAACTGAAGTCTTAATAACTGTCGTGTACATAATAATAGTTAGAACTGTCTGACGAGGAGTGTTCCCCATTCTTACACTTTCTTTTCCTGAAATATCAAATTCTTTATGGTAAGAGGGTCTAGGTCTAATGGCAGGCTTTCTTTTATTACTCTTAAGAGTCAGTGATGTGATATTATTGTTTTAAATGTACTTGCCCCAACAGAAGTTAAGGATGACGATATAAAAGACAGTTTTTCAAAGAAGTAGAACGGGTGTTTGATCAACTCTCGCAATACCATATGAAAATTCTATTAGGGGATTTCAATGCAAAGAGACGAAATGATATTTTCAAACAGATTATAGGGAATGAAAGTCTGCATAAGGACAGTAATGACAACGGCGTTAGACTCGTGAACTTTACAACATCCAAAACCCTTGTAAAGAGTACTAAATTCCCACATCACAGCGTTCATAAATACACCTGGACTTCACCAGATGGAAAACACAATCAAACTGATCACGTTTTAGTAGATAAAAGAAGACAATATAGCATAATTGATGTTCGGTAGTTCAGAGTAGCTATCTATGACACTTATCGCTATCTAGTAGCAGCCATAATAAGACAAAGATTATCGTTGAATAAAAGAAATATTCAACATCTAAAAACGGTGAGGTTTAATTTAAAGAAACCAGAGGAGAGCCAGGCGAAAGGGGAACACTAGATTGAAGTACCGAATAGATTCTCGGTTTTAGAAGGCTCGGAATACATTACTGATGTGGATTTTTGGGCTGAAATTAGAAATAACATTAAAATTTCAACAAAGGAAAAAAATGGGTCACGCGGAAATACATAGGAAAAATTCGTGGTTCGACTAGGAATGTACTAAGCTAGCGGGGAAGAGAAAACAGGCAAAACTGCGTTGGTTACAAAATCTGAACGAAATCACTACACAATATTTCGTTGACATCAGACGGAAGACACCAATCTTCCATTTCATAGGAAACGTAGAAGAAGCTATTGACTTGTTAAAAATAACCTGTAAGGGATGTTTCAGTATTTCTGAGCAGCCTTTAATGATATACGGTGATATTTTATCCGACCCACAAGATGAGTGGTTTAAGTTTTTTAATAGCATTCTCAACATCTTCGATGTATACAAAGTTAATATTTAATTTATCCAGGATTTCTGAATTATGTATTGCTCTGATTTATTGTGTATCACTTGAAAATTTGCCATAAATGCATTTGCAATAGCAGCATCGTCACTCAAAGTTTGATCATTATAATGAAACAAGTTACTTCCCGAATTACTCTTTTTATTCTTAACATACGTCCAGAAAGTCTTAGGATTACTTATAATATTTGTCTCGCAGTTGTTTAAGTATGCATTGCATGCCTTGGATATTTCTTTTTTCGAAAGAGCTCTCAATTCTTTAAATTTATTGTAGTGATACAGTGCGTACCAAGAACCCTGCTTCCATTTCTTATGGTGATATGATTTGCTCTTAATTAATCTAATTATGTCACTTGAAAACTAAATAGGATAATTGAATTTAGCTCTTTTTCTCGGGATGCACCGGTCAAAAATAGAATAGGGTATATTATAGAAAGAATCCACAGAGCCGTTTTCAGTCAAAGTATCTGTGATAAGTTCCCAATTTGTTTGTGATATTTCTCGGTACAGTTTATCACAGTCAGCTTTAAAAAATATATAATCTCTTACTTCGCTTTTCGTTGTACATTTAGCATGTTTAAAGTTAATATATTTATATTCAATTAGTAGGGCTGGATGGTAAGCAATGGGAGAGTGTTCGTGTATGATCTCTACGCTAGTAAGGTGGGGAGCGGTCAGAATGGCAGGGGACATAATGGCAGGAGGACAAAATGGCAGGGGACATAATGGCAGGAGGACAAAATGGCAGGGGACATAATGGCAGCAGGACGAAATGGCAGGAGAACATAAGGGAAGAAAGTATAATTTGAATTCTCGGGTTTTAAACTATTTTGTTTCTTACTTGGTAAATGAAGATTTCAGCATAAATTTTCGATTTATTCATTATGTTCCAAAATTCGAACTGCTAATAATATTTCAATTCTGAGAATTCTGATGAGGTAAGAATTAAGAGAATGCCACCAAGTTTTCCGCCGGAAGTTTGGAATTCTCATGAGGCAACTCCGTCTAACAATTCTCGCACAAATAACTTATGTGAGGGGTGGAATCGTAAGTTTTTCCATTTGGTTGGACACAACCACCCAACGGTATGGAAGCTTATCAAAGCCTACAGAAAGAGAATTCCACCGTTCATTCTACAATTTCCTAGTGCGAAAGAGGACAATATCCCGTCAAGAAAACTAAAAAGGTTTATGTTGATCTGCAGCATAGATTGAGGAACTTATATGTGGATTATTACACAAACAAAAGATCTCTTGAGGAATTCTAGCGGGGAATTGCTCACAACTTGAAATTAACGACAATGTATGTAGCTAGTGATTCTTATGATTGCAAATTGTTTTTGTAATCTATTTTACGGTATATTTTATTATATAAAATTAACGACGGCGTTAATAATTAGCAATTCTTTTCTTAAGACTGCAGAATGTTTTATAGCACATTCTAGGATATGTGTTATAGTATGTTCACGACACTGTAAGTAACTAGTCATTCTTACGACTGCAAAGTATATTTATAGTCTATATTACGATATATTTTGTTATATAAAATTAAAGCCGATGTAATTATTAGTCATTCGTACAACCTGCAGAATGTTTTTATATTGTTCTAGTATATGTGTTATAAGATGTTACGGCCCTGCCTGGTATGTAATTAGTTATTCTTACGACTGCAAAGTGTGTTTATAGTCTATATTATGATATATTTTGTTATATAAAATTAAGGACTATGGTTTAGTCATTCTTACGAGCGCAGAGGGTTTTAACTGGTGCTGGCGAAATCGGTTTTCAAACACCAAAAACCGCTTTTGCTGTTTCCGTTTTGAAAACCGCATGATTAAATTTGGCATGATTCTAGCTTTCCGGGACAAACCCACAGAAAAATTGCCAAAAGTGCATATTATTAATTTTTTAGGGGTCTAAAGGGGGATGAAGAGATTCCCATGTTATTTAAACGGACGTTTACTTGGGATACAAAATCTTATCTTTTAGATAGTTGAAATAGGAAAAGAAAAGATAGAATTATGGGTTTAAGAGATGCGAGGCCGTAGGCCGAGCAAGGACAGTGTAGGGGGGCGAAGCCCCCGGATGGGCAGATTCAGGAAATACGAAGAGCAAGTTCACGAAATTCATTGTTGATGCAAAGGTGGATAGATAAGAAATGCGAGGCCGTAGGCCGAGCGAAACCGGAGTCTGGGGGCGGAGCCCCCAGCTAGCCAAAGGCTAATTTTGTTATAAAAAAATTAATGACGATGTTAGTAATTGGTCATTCTGACGACTGCAGTGTTCCTTATAGTCTGTTCTACGATATGCGTTATTATTGAGAATTAAGAAAGATGTACGTAATTAGTCATTCTTACAACTACAAGCTGTTTTTTATAATTTAAAGGATATGTTATAGGAATTTAAAAAAAAAAACTTTGTCATACCTGTAACTGTAGCGGAATTTTGTAGATCTGTTCTGTGATATGTATTAGTATTGAAGAATAAATAGTATAAAACTGGAAAAAGGGGGGCCGTCGTTGCCATAGCAACCACTGTTGCCATAACAACGAATCCTGTCGCTGCGCGTCAATCTACAACTGATTGAGGAAAAAAAAAAAATCTGCAACAAAGGTGATGCACAGAATAAGTCGTGAGTGGGAACCCTTCACCCCTGGTGGGGATGTTCATGAAGCTATCAGCTTATGCCTAATTATATTGGAATATAATTTCCATTTCTTAATTTCTTAATTTCGAACATACTAGGTTCGATCGAAAAGAGAAAACCTTTTATCGGACTTCTAAAGAAAATAAAATAAAATAAATAAATACATGACCGTGTTTATTACATATAGAATTCCCAGTCACGACCCCCCTTTCAGTTTTATTAAAAATAGAAGAAGAAGATGAAGAAAGGAAGAGGAAGATAGAAGAGGAAAAAGGTAAAGTAAGAAGGTGATAAAGAGGAAACTGTTACTGCATATTTTGAAAAATATGGTAAAGGAAAGTGAATAATTATCTAATTGTGATCATTTCCAATAGCTATTGGGTGAATGTCTGGTATTAGGGTGATCAAAGGTAGACACATGTTAACTCATACATCCCCGATCTAGATCCATTTGACCCCAACTACCGAATTATCCCAATATAGCTCGGAGATAGATGAGAAAGTTTAATTTTACGGTTTATTCAATATTTCCAGAAGTTTTAGACTAATATTCAATATTTGAAAAATGAACGACGAAGTTGATGGCATGTTAGAAACGACCACAGAAAAAAAAATCAGAATATCACATATTTGTCGAAGATTTTGACTTTCACAGTTCTCTCATGATGATCATTCGTTCAGGCTACTTCAGTCCTTTTTACTTCCTTCATAGAGCCAACTTAAGTTAGTATTAACATTCAATGAGTTTAATTGATAACTACCATTAATAAATCACACATATATGTCAAAATAATGGATGCACTTAATACTAAACCTACATTTCACTCACACACCCATTCATACAGGACAATGTATACTTCGGGTTGTATTTGGTTGAATTAAACTAACCTAACTACAATGCTATAGACATTTATTACATTTCAATAGAAGGAGATGTAGTTTGACATAACAGAGAAAAAAATATTTAATACATGAAAAGAATGTTTCATAAACATGCACAGAAATTCGCTACTTTCAACAAGATCAAATAACACATTTCTCTTTATATATATATTTTAAAAGTTGGATTACATGAAAAAAGAATTAAACCAAAGACGAGACAAGAAAAAAAATTCAAGGGTCAATATATATTTAAAACTCAGTGCAATGAATACATATCATTGCAGGAAAAGAAAAAAAAATAATTGGTTAATCATTAAAAAAAAAACTTTAGTAATATTTTATTGAGTCTTTGTCTCAATAGGAGACGTATCGACTGTTTTATGAGTCTTTGTTCTCACGTCGATAATAGCTCCTTTTTTTTTTCTTTTCAACTCTCTTTATGCACTGTGGTTTGTGTCCGTGAGAGTATTCAATTGTTTTTGTCTTAACTATAGACAACTAATTGCTTCATATCACATATATGTATATCTATATTTCTCATTTCGTCACTCGACGCACTTTATCTAAAATTTCAAAGTTTGTCAATATTAAGGAAAACTTATCAAATCCAGTCACAGATATTGGGAACATATTTCCATATTCCGGTATTCTCATTAACTTATTAAACAGATTTTAGTTCGTTGAATTTAAGATCACTAAATTTTTCCCTAGTATAGATCTTGTAGTCAAAAATTCTAGATACTGAATAGTTTGGTGTCCGATCGTAGGGGAAGGATTTGTTCCATGTTTTACTGATGGAAAAAGTCGTTGGAGAGGCGCACTGTTTCGTAGGTTGCTAATTTCACTCGCAAAGTAAATTTGGGTAAGGATTAGGGTTATTCTTATTTATCTTACGACCCGCTACTTGTTTTATTCACATGCGGTATTTAACATTATATTCAACTTTAATAGTTACAGACATCAGTAACCACTCAACAAAATGTAATTTATTACAATATACGCGGTAACGCTATATGTCACAAATAGTTGGTAAAGGTCGGGTGTCAAAAACCTATGGCAACCTAAATAAAACCAGGGTAAATACCGAGCCCATTACATACATACTCGTATATATATATATATTCATATTATTCAATACAATAAATTTCACTTTAATATCCATCGTAGTATTTCGTCGACGTTTAAATCCTACATAACCGTTCATATTCGACAAGTATTCATATTTTATAAATATTTATATTTTATTGGCTCAAAGACAAAAACAAAAACCCTGACTATCAAAAATTCACTTTTTTTTTTCCTCATA